>NW_008360320.1:10917404-10927215 GCF_000622305.1 Nannospalax galili
TCTTCCCATTCCTCCGTGGGGGAGATGATTTCCTGAAATCGGTCCCCGAATCGCTGCTGCAATTGGGCTTTGGACCATGGGCATGTTTGGGCGGGGTTTCCATATTTGTCTGGGCCCTGGAACCGAGGGCCCCTCATCTCGTTTTTTGGCTTAAATTCTTGCTTTGGGCTCTTCCAAGGCCTTGGGGGAACCAAAAGTTTTCCCTCAATGTCTCTTATAGATCTACAGTTCTCGGCCTTGTGTGCCCCTTTTCTGCATCTAGTGCAGATTTTAGTTGTAAGATTATTTGGGGCTGCATTCTTGCAGTCTTTTTTAAAATGTCCCATTTTGCCACATTGATAACAAGGTCCTTTGCCTCTTCCTTGAGGAGCATTTTTGGCAATATGCATTATAGCTGCCGCCAGCCCTGCATTAGATAATGGGCCCCCTAACTCTCTACATACCCTTAACCAATCTTGTAATCCTTTACCCTTTCGAGGGGCAATGGCATTATGGCATTCTTGTGTTGCTTGTTCAAAAACTAATTGCTCAATAAGAGGCATTGCAGATTCTGAATCTCCAAAAATTCTGTTTGCTGCCTCGGTCATCCTGGCCACAAAATCTGAAAATGATTCCTGTGGGCCCTGTATAATTTTGGTTAGCTGGGTTGCTCCTTCTCCCTTTTTAGTTAAAGCTTTCCATGCTCTAATTGCCGTCATGGAAACCTGTTGATAGGCTCCCCAGGCATAAGTATTTTGTTCATTTGCATATCTTCCTTGTCCTGTTAACATTTCATATGTCCATTGTTGTTGTTCAGGGGTTAAGGAGGCTGCATTGATTCGGGCTTGCTCTTGTGCAGCCTCATACCATAGCGCCTTCCACTCTAAAAATTGGCCCATGCTATTAAGCGTAGCCTTTGCAATAGTTTGCCAGTCAGTAGGCGTCATAGAATCTCTTGCCAGTCTGTCTAGCTGTGCTAAAGTAAAATTTGCATTCACTCCATATTTTCTTACTGCTTCAGCCAATTCTTTTATCTGATTATAATCTACAGGCGCATAGACTCGTCCCATGCCTTCTTGTCCCTCTATAGGCATTTCAAAAACTGGGAAGGCCATATCCAGCTTTTTCCTCACAGTTTTAGGGAGGAGTGAACATGATGGCTGTATTGAATAAGGTGGGGGGGCAGTAGCAGCCCCTTGCCCCAGAACATAGGGCATTGGGTTCTTATATTCCAGTGGCCTATATCTATTTTCCTCATAGCTTGTGGCTTGTTCTAATTCTATCTCTTCTTCTGGGCTTAAACTGCTCTCTTCTAACTGCAGAGCAGCAAGTTCCCTTGTGGGGTATAAATACCCCTTTGGTAAATTTCTTCCCTGTCTAAAACCTGTTACTTGGTTTCTTGCTCCGTCCTTTTCGACAGTGCTCTCTCCCCTGCCTTCCTCTGGCTTACCGGGAGGTCCATTTTCACTTTGGGCCCTATTTTCTTTTGCACGTGCTCCCATCCTTTCACTTCGTTCGGTTTCTGATAGGCTGTCCTGGAGATCCTCTAGAACCATTTGCCCTTCTTCCTGACAGTAACCCGCGTGGAAGCATAGGGTGAGAAGCAGAATCATAAAGGCTCCCATAATCAAGATGAAAACAATTCCAGCAACCTCCATAACATCCATACCTCTCCGAATCTACCTGCAGTTCTGAATCCTCCTCCTGTATTGGAGGGGTCTTCGGGCGGCGCCAGCGATGTTAATTCCCAGGTCTCGGCACCAGCTGTCCCTGACCGCTTTCCGTCTCACCGGCAAGAACGACGCGGGAGGACAAGTCAGGATCCTTCTGCAGCAGTTTATTTCATAAGCCTCTTACATAGCATACTAAGGATGAAGACCGAAGACGCCGAGAAGTGGGAGAGCTGTTGCTTATATATGCCCTAAAGGTCCCATTTATGACGTATAAGAAGCGGATTGGTTGCTGGAGATCACGCCACGGGAGGAGGCGAGGGAGAGCAGGCTCTTGTGCACGCCCCTTATGGGTGCAGCAGGATGTTTACTATTAAGAAGGTCCGGATACCGGCGCCATCTTGTAATGGCGGCGGAGGCTGTGGCTCTCCACACCATCACCCAATTTTGTAAATGAAATTTTACTGCCTTTAGCTACTGTCTTGTTACAATTAAAATAGTTATTAATGCAATCATGATCGCACACCTGCTGTGGCTGCCTGCAGTGAAACTGCACAAGACTGGGCCTGTCAACAGTCAATCATGGATCTGGGTGGGACTCAGGTACTCCTATGCCTCCTTTCTGAACTACTGGCTATTAATACAACCTAGGGTAGAGGAAGAAATCATCCTCAGCCATACACCCACTGATAAGCCTAGCAGGTCCAATGGATAGCTCCAAACCCATGATCACACAGACGGCCCTGGTTAAATTGAATTACAAAACAAAACAGATATGAATGAGGGGAACACACTTGTAAGGAGGAGGGTGAGGTAAAAGTGGTGAGGAGCAGTCAGTCAGAGTGGAGAGCAGCAGTAATCAGGATGTATTCTGACATGTGTGAAATGATCAAAGAACAAATGTAATGAAAGTTTTTTAAAAAGTTAAGCAGTTGTCATTTAAACTATATGGTCCACAATCGCTAAGGCACTTAGTAGCAGACTTCAGAAAATAAAGATTTAATGACTGCTATCCCATCAACTACATCCTTATCCATCCCAGAACCATGTCGGACCATGACACACACACACACAAAGTATCTGAATGAGGCATGTGGTGCAGGGAGGGAGCTCCACATTAACGCAGGTGAAGAGAGCTGCTGCAGCTAGCTCTGCACTCCAGGAAGATGAGGAACATGACATGAGTGAATCTCTTGCCATTTCTCTTTAAAGTTCCATCACACAGCTCATGCTGGAACTCCATGGGGGAAATTCAGGGGAGAAGATGGACTCAGTTTTCATCTTATGTAACCTAAAGTTCCAGAGACTCCAAAGAGAATGTTTTTTAGGAGACAATCAGAAATAGGCATCAACATCAGAAGAGAATGGAACTGATTTTTCTCTGTAAGCTAATAAATTACTATTTCATGTTTGGTAGTGAGCAAAAGAAGCCCCCAGTTTGAGGAGCATAGACTAGTGGAAATGTTTTTCAGGATAAAGGAAACTACGGTACCTTTCATGCAAGAAAGTTTTTCACACTAAATATTTCTTGGGACCACTGAGATGGCACACAAGGAGTGAAAGTTGCCTAGGAAAATGGAGCCATCATAAGAGTGATAAAGCTAAGAGACAGGAGGGTTGGATGGCAGGCCCTTCGTACAAAGGCACAGTAGCAGACGCTCCCTTGTTATTTTTGAGAAAAGCCTTAATGAAAGGATGGCTACTCGCTGGGAGAGTTGGCATTCCTTTCCAGACCATCAGCAATCACTTGTCCTCCCTATAGTATTTCTAAGGCAACAGGCTCTATAGAACAAGTGTGTTAACACAAGGGATTTTAAACATAAAAATTGGTACCAACATCCACGAAGGTCAAAAGTCAACTCCCAAACCTCATTTTCTATCTTGTATTTCTGGTGTGAAGATCTGAGCTCTGAACTCCCATTAGGGGAAGTTAAATGTACACCAAGTCCTCCAAGCTTGATCTGAAGAAGGCTGTGCTTAACAATTTTCAAAGGATCACAGTTTTCAACTAAAGGGGAAAAAACGTTCTGGAATTAAATGGTTTGTGATTTGAGCCCCATTTCTTCAAAAATTTCCAAAGAATAGTGACAGCCACCCACTGCTTTCTCCAATGGTAAACAGGTTGATTTAGATGATAGTCACTATATCAGCTCACAGAAAGAGAAAATATGTGCATGTAAACACAATTGGACTCTCCAGCTACAGTTATTTTTCTTTTGAAAATGAACCAGGTTGGCAGCCCCGCTAATAAACTGTGCTCAGTGCTATCTTAGTCATATGTTTGAGGTTTGAAAAGCTGGATCTTGTAATAATTGCATATCACATCTACATACTTCAAATGAGGTTATAATGGCTATTATCATCAGAATGAATAGGAAAACAATTAACCATGATTAGCCTTTTTATGTGAAGAGTTACCTCCTTATTTTGGCATTCAGTTTGCAATCATTTTGAAATTAGCCACAAATTTGAATAATTTTATTTATTTATTTTTGTATTTCAATAGCACAAGAACAAATGAGTTTCGTAACCTTATGCATTTCTATAAAAAATGTAGAAAATGCTAGCAGTGTTTATTAGAACACAAAGCTTATTTCCTTAACTTCTTTTCTAGAAAAGCAGAGCAGAAAACCAAAATAAATCTCTCTGATGTTTATTCTAGTTAAGTTTGAAACATAGCCAACTTGAAATAATTGCAACTTAATTCATTATTATACCTTATAATCTACCCAGACTGATTAGTTTTCAATGCCACAGGTCACTGTCAAAGGTCACCTGCATCATATTTTTAAAAACAGCAATATAGTTTGGAGAACATACACTGATAATATGCCTGCAATTTCCAAACAAATATTGAAAAAAATTACATGCATGCTTTATACTCAACATTTAGTAATAGAATCTATTTTATCACATATTATCACATGCTATTGGTGGGAAGAAGGAAGATTTAAAACTAACTCTTCTTAAATCAATGTCAGAACCTCTTTGAGTTGCTCAATTGTGGACCCAGACTTCCTTTTCTGAAGAGTTGTGCTTGTGCCCTGGGAAGTCTGAATGGGAGTTGAAACCCTCTGGGGCTTCAGTGGGACTGTTGAAGCCTCTCTAGGAGGCATTTCAGGCCTTTGGAGAGTAGCCTTCTGCTCTGTGCTGGCCTATAGGGCAGGGGCTGCAAGTGGAGGAAGGCCAAAGCAGAGCAGACTAAGATCGGCAGTTCTTTGAAATAGTAGTAAATTACAGAGGACTTCTTTACGGATCTGTGTTTGATTGAAAAGATGGGAGAAACTTTTGTTTCCCCACTGGTGGGGGGGGGGGCATAGAAGCTGATTTTTAAAAATTAATTTGGGTTAGAAAAAAGTCAATTGGGATATGTAATACACGGTGCCAAGTACAGTAAACCGTGTGTGAATAAAACATTTTCTTCCAGTGCATCCATTTGTCCGTGCTGACCGCCATCTCCACAGTTTCCCATTTGTCTGCTCATTATTATTCCATATTGAAGAATTTCAGGAGCAGATTCCTTACAATGCTTTTTACCATAAATATTCAAAGATTAAATGTCATCGTCATTATTTTCTGGAAGTGGAAGTCTTTGGCATAATATATTCTCAAGCAACCTTTTCAACTTTGTTAAATGATTTACTTTTCACAGCTAAGGCAAGATATTCCTCCATTATAGCTGAAAAACAACAAAAATCCTCCTTTTAGATTTTAAAATAAATATATAAATTTAGTTAAAAACTCAGCTTTATTTTATAATTTATGTGAAAGTTCAGGACTATACCTTACAATATGTTTGACTTTAATCTGCTTTATCTCTTTTTTTCCAAATCTTTTACAAATAATTCCCTTGTTAGGAAGGCCATTCTATGATTAGAATTTAAATGTTCCTCGGAGGCTTATGGTTTAAATGCTGAGGTCCTAGTCTGTGGTACAGTTTTAAAGGCTCAGAAGCCATGTTTGTGGAAGTATGTCACTAGGTGAGGGGATTTCCAGCCTGCTTTTCTTCTGCTTCCTGAGCTGTAGTGAGCTGTGTGAAGACCTTCAGTATCTTCTGGAAACCGTGGACAGAGTCACTCTAGCAGTCAGGCCTCCCTCCATGACCAACTGAGACACACCCAAAACTGACTCAAATAAACCTTGCCATCCTTCTATTGTATCTGGTGGGGATTTTGTCACGGCAATGAGAAAAATGATGAATACAGGCACATTCAAATTCTTTAAGACAAACTTCTGCTCTCTCCAATGTATAATGCTAGGTTTTAAATAGCAACTTGAGGTATCAATTATAAACCACACAACACACTGATTAAATTGATAAATTAAATGACTTTAGTAAATTAATGTAATTTTATAATCACCACCATATTCCAATTTTATAGTGTGTTTCTAGCCTCTAAAATGTTTTCTCATATTCATTTGTGGTTAACATAGGCTAAAATCTTAGTAAATTACTGGCTTGCTTTCTGATTGTGCATTAATTTCCTTTTTATATAGTATATATAAATGGAATCATAGAATAATGATCTTTTGAATATGACTTCTTTCCCTTAGCATGATACATCTGAATTTTTAATCATGATTAGCATGTGGTAGGTAGAACAGTTTCTTTCTAAAGATATGAGTCCATACTTGCCAGAGCCTGAATATCTTACAAGGAAAAGGAGAAACAATACAGCAAGTGGTACTGAGTCTATTTTTCAACAACTCTTAAGCTAAAGGAATTATCCTGTGTACCAAAAAGATAGTCACAACTGTCTTTGATTATAGGACTTTGAGGCAGAAGACTTAAATAAGGAGAACTGAAAAGTCTTCACTGGACATTGCTGGCTTTGTGGATGAAAAACTATTACAAAGTTAGGGGTGTGGGCAGGCTCCTCATCTTGGAAAACACCTGACAACAGATTGTTTCCTCAGTACCTCCACAAGAAATGTTAATGACTTTGCAGTTTTTGATCAATGAGATCTCCTCTGATTTCCAATCTTTGCAAGCTGATATTATATATTTCTTGCTGTTAAGTATCAGTGATATTTAAATCTGCAGATTGTGTTACAGCATCAATAGGAAAGTAATATCAGCACATAACAGCATTATTTCATTAAAATTTCTGGATGGTGTTCCATTTTTGTTTAGACTGTATTTTATTATAATTATATTGATGAGTATTCAGATTATCAGTAGCTGTTGATAGCAATCCTTCAATAAACACATACGAGTTCATATTTTAATGTGGGAATTTTGCTTTATGACTGTCTTGGTTTGAGACTAGTGAATAGATTGTGAGTCTTAGGATAACATTATGTTTGACTTCTGAAGAAAATACCCAACTGTGTTCCACAGGATTGGTTTCATTTTATATTTCTATTAACAAATGTGTGAGGATTATAGTGTCTCCACCTGTTCATAAACAATTCAAATCCTCTTTAGAATTATTTTGATCCCAGTTGGAATGTGATGAATCTTCTGATGATTTGACCTATATCAGTTCTAATAGTTTGTATATTTTGAAATATTATTTGTATTGAGTCTTAGAGAATTTTACACGGTGTATATTGATCATTTTATGATGCTTTTCCCTATCTCCTCTCATATCGGCTCTCACCTCCTTATGCTTCCTTTATTTCATGTCCTCCAGTTCTTGAGGGTTACTGAGCCTAATTTCATTTTCCAAATGTTCCTGGGTATGGGCTCATCTGCCAGAGTCTGGTCAACCTATCAAGCATCAAATCCTTAAAGAAAGCATCACTCTCTCTCAGAAAATATCAGTTGTCAATAGTTTGTCAGCCTAGTCTGGGGTTTCATGCCCAACTCCCCCCTCCATGCTGACTTTCTCTGGTGAAGACTTTGTTCTACATGTACAACTGCCCTGTTGTGTCCAGAAAACATGGGGTCATTGTATTCATTCACCACCTCTGACTATCTCTTCCCAAGTTTTGCTATGTTCCTTGAGCCCAGGGTAGACAGAATGTGATATGGTGGTTCTATTTAGTGATCTCCACAGTCTCTTATTCTCTGCATGTTGAGCATTGGCCACTGTGGGTCTCTATGTTAATTATTATCTCTTTAAAGAAGCAGATTCTCTGGTGAAAGTTGAGAGATATGCTAATCTGTGGGTATACAGCTAAGTTATTAGAAGTTGCTTTAATAGTATGTCCATTTAGTAGGCTCTTGTTTATGACTTGTTACCTGTTTAGCCACAGGTTCTTAGAGCTGATAACAGTGCTAGGTCTGGGCTTCATCTTGTTAAGTACGACTTAAATCCAAGCATAAAGTGGTCTGTTGCTCCCATAACATTTGTATGTTATTGCACCAGTGGGCATATCTTGCCAGGTCAGTCATTACTGTAGCTTGCAGGGTTCATGGCTGGGTAAAGGTGATGATTGCTTTTCACTTCTGGTAGCTCACTTAGCACCTCTCAGAATTATGAAAGCTAGCCAGTAGAGAGAAAGTTTCAAGGTCAGAACCAGCTTGATTTCTCCATGCTTACATTATGACTCTCAAATGTAGTCTCTTCATCAATAGGGTCTCAACATCAAGTTCTGGAGAGTAACCAAGATAAATGACAAGAGCCAGTATTGTTTGAGGGTCTGTGGTATGCCCTTGTCAACAATTCTAAAAGAGGGAGTCTATTGCTGCTCTCAGATTTCTGTTTGTTAACCTGTGGTATCAGGAGGGATTGTCTCCCCCCACCCTTTATAATGTAACTCCATTTAAGTTATTTTCATACATCTATCTGTATATATTTTAAGAAGTTTCTACAGGAGTAGGTTTTCATATGACTTTTTCAAAAGGCCTTTGGTGTTGGCTGTCCATCCCCAAACTCCCTCCTCTACTCTGCTCTTCCATTTCTCACCCCCTTTAACCCTACCTAGATCATCACTCCTATTTTATGCTTTAAAGCACTGCATTTTATCTCCCCTCCAAAGAAGGTCCCTCTCTGATCACCCCTTACTGGTTTGCTGACCTCCATGAATTTTCTAATTCAAACACACAAACATAAAGATTTAAAGCATTCATCCATTTCTGAGGGACAACATCTGACATTTGGCTTTTTGGGTCTTGGTTACCTCACTCAGAATGAGTGTTTCTAGTTCCATCCATTTACATTCTAATTTCATAATTCAGCTTTTCTAAACAGCTGAATAATATTTCATTGTGAAATCGTACCATGCATTCATCAGTAGATGGATATGTGAGTTGTTTCCATTTCCTTGTGAATAAAACAGCAATGGACATGGAGAGGCAGGTGTCTCTGTGGTAGGACAAGATTCTTTTGCATATATGGTATAGCTGGATCATGTGTTGGATCTATATTTAGCTGTTTGAGGAACACAGAAACTGATTTCCATATTTGCTACACCAGTTTGCAATCCCCTAGGGGGTGGATAAGTATTACTCTTTCCATGTATCTTCAACAGAATTTGTCATTGTTTGGTTTTTGGATTCTAGCTATTCTGACATGAATAAGATAAAATTACAGAGAAATTTTAATTTGCATTTCCCTGATGGCTAAAGATGTTGAACATTTTAAAAATTATTTCTAAGTCTTTTCATTTCATCTCTTGATAACTCTTTGTTTAATTCTTGTCACAGTTTCCAATTGTTTTTTCTTTTTCTTCTTTGATACTTAGTTTTTCCAGTTCTCTGTATATTCTAGATACTAACACTCTGTTAGATGTGTAGCTGGTAAAGATTATTTTTCTTATTTGTAGGAAGTCTTTACTAAAAGGGTGATGTCCTTTGCTGCACAGAAGCTTTTGAGTTTCATGAGGTCCCATTTGTCAATTGTTGGTCTTAATGCCTGTGCTATCTGAGTCTTGTTCAGAAAGTATTTTCCTGTGCCTATATGTCCTAGTGAATTCTTTCTTTCTCCTTTATCATACACACAGCTTATGTTAAAGTCCTTACTACATGTGGAGTTAAGTTTTATGCAAAATTAGAGATGTGGATCTAGTTTCATTCCTCAGTATGTAGTTATCCAGTTTCTTCTGCACCATTTGTTGAACATATTATTTTTCCTCCAGTGTGTATTTTTGGCCCCTTTGGCAAAAATCAAGCGCCTATAAGTGTATGAACTAATATAGGTCCTCAGTTCTATTCCACTGATGAGTGTGTCTGTTATGATTTACAATGCTTTTTTATTGCTATCACTTTGTAATAT
>NW_008360320.1:10927303-10928600 GCF_000622305.1 Nannospalax galili
CCCTGTAGCCTCAGCTGGCCTGGAACTCACTATGTAGACCAGGCTGGCCTTGAACTCACAAAGATCCCCCTGCCTCTGCCTCCCAAGTGCTGGGATTAGAGGCATGCACCGTATAATTTTTAATAAAATATTTTTATTAAATTTTTGAAATTTTCATACAGCATAATTTCATGATGGCATTTAGATCTCCTCCCTCTGAGTACCTCCCCATATTGTCCCCTGCCCAGTTTAATGTACTCTATTTTGTATATATGACCTATAGAGTCTAATTTGTGTCTCTAAGTGTCCTTCATTGTGGATCATTCCCTGGAATCTGGTTAACCTATCAAGAGCCCCATGCTTAAAAAAGACTTTCTCTGTCACTCCCAGTCAATTTCCTTAGGTGGCTTTGAGCTTCTTACTCACTTTCTAATGTCTGTACTGGATTTTTTCAGGTTTGAGCCTGCATAGGATTTCTGTATGTTATCACCATTGCTGTGAGTTCATATGAGTAACTGACCACCTGTCTGGAAGTCTTTGTTTCCTTGTGTTCACCCACCACCTCTGGCTTTTACAGTCTTTCTGCCCCATCTTCTGCAATGACTCTTGAGCCTTGAGAGGCAGAAGTTTGATATAGTTGTGCTATTCAGAGATAAACACTCTGTAGCCTCTTGTTCTCTGAACACTGTTCAGTTGTGTATTTCTGTGTTAATAATCATCTGTTGCATAAGAAAACTTCTCTAGTGTGAGTTGTGAGATGCATTAATCCATGGATATAACAAGTCATTAAGAGTCAGTTTAAGAGCATAAGCATTTAGTAGAAAACTAGCATTAGGTTCTCCTCTATGTGCTGTGATCTATTTAAATTCAGGTTCCTAAGCCTGATATCAATATCAGGTATCCTAGGAAGCAAAACTTAAATGACAAAGTGGTTGGCCACTCCCATAATATTTGTGCCATTATTGCATCTGTGGGTTTCTCTTGAGGAGGGGGGTGTTGCTATTGTAGTTCCTCTGATGCACAGCTGGGTAAGGTTAATGATTATTATTCCCTCTGGAGACATGCATAGTACCTTTCAGCACTATGAATGCTAGCCAGTGGACATGATGCTCTGAAGTCAGCACTAGCTTTATTTCTCCTTCTTTGTTCTACAGCTCATATACATAGTGTCTTCAGCAATAGGATCATATCACCCAATAATGGTGGTAAACAAAAATAGAAGCAATGACCAATATTGTTTGAGGGTCTATGGGAACAGCTTTTAGAAAGGGAGTCCTTTCCTAGAACCGAGTTTCTTTTTTTCTTTTTTTATTAGCTT
>NW_008360320.1:10929910-10947106 GCF_000622305.1 Nannospalax galili
TAGGATAATGGCTTTTAATATTTTAAAATTATATATATGCATACATATATAAATATATAGATATGTATATTTTTAAGAAGCTTCTATCCTGGCATATTTCCATAGGGCTTTTTGTAAAGATCTTTAGTGTTACTTATCCCTCTACAGACACCATCCTCTGCCCTACCCTCCCATTCCCCACTCCCTTTAATGCTTCCTAGGCTAAAGCTCCTCTTTCCCACTTCATATCATTGCATTCTACCACTCTTCCAGGAAGCTTCCCCCCACCAATGGCCACTTTGATATTTTATCCTACCCCTCTCAAAATGGCAAAGTTCCAAGAAACAAACAGTGACAAATTCTGGCAAAGATGTGGAGAAAGGGAATTCTCATGCAATCCTGGTGCAAACTGGTACAGCTACTATGAAGATCAACATGGAGATTCTGCAACAAGCTCAAAATTGATCTACCAAATGACCTTGCCATACCCTGTTAGGTACAGTATGGATTCTACACCATACTATAGAAATACCTGTTTATCCATGTTCATTGGCATCCTTTTCATAATAGCCAGAAATTGAAAACAACCTAGATTTTCATCAACTAACTAATGAACAGATAATGAAGGTGTGGTCCATATATACAATGGAATATTGCTCAGCACTTAAAAATGAAATTACAAAATTTGCTGTAATGGATGGAATTGGAAACAATCACCTGAGTGAGGCAGCTGAGACTTAGAAAGAGAAAAGGCACATGCCTTCACTCACAGCTGGATGCTAGCTTTGAACTCTTAGATAGGCATGTTTGAATTTGGAAATCCAGAGAGGTCAAAACTCTGTAGTATAATTTGAAATTATGAATGGTGATGCCTCCAGATCTTATTTTACTGTTTAGAATTGTTTTGGCTATTCTGCATTATTTTTGTGTTTCCACGTGAAATTTTAGAGAATGTTTTTGTAATTTATGTGAAGAATTTTGTTGGACTTAATGGGGGCTCTGTTAAACCTATGAATTGCTTTTGGTAGGATGGCCATTTTCACAATATTAATTCAACCAATCATTACTGTAACATGTCTTTCCACCCTCTTATATCTTCTTCAGTGTCTTAAAGTTTTGCTATACAAGTGTAGCTCGAAAATGATTTATTCCTCCCGACTTCCTCTGAAGAGCCACAGGCCAGCACAGGGCACCCTGGGAAGAAGGGTGGAGCCTAGCCTGGCAGGAGATTGGAACAAAAGGAGGAGGAATTGGCACCATTTTGGGAAGCAGGAAACAGGGAGCAGATGAGCCAGCCTGCCATGGACCCTATGGGAGAACAGGGGGAACTCACTAGGACCCCATGGACCGTGCATGGAACTCTGTGGGGCGAGTGGGAACACAGGGACGAGAGATGAGGCTGGTCATGGGTAAAAGCAATCTGGAATGGCGGGCCACTGAGCCATGACGCCTGTGCACCAGGTAATCATTTCTTTGTAAGTCACCCCGTCCAAGGTACAAATAAACTATGCAAAATTCGGATAAAGATGTGTTATGTGGTTTGTCTACCCATGTCAGGAGCATGAGACCCTGAAGAGAGGGAGGGCAGGTCAAACAGACAACAGGAAGGAGAAAAGTTAAAGGGACAAAATTGGTAGCAGGCAGGATGGTGCTAGAAACAAAAAAAAAAAAGGAGAGTTTGGGAAAAGCAAGGGAGGTAATGGCAGCGATGACATGGATCTTGAAATGGATTATAAAATACGTAATTAAGCTCTGGGCCCGGGGCCACCACTGCTTCCTGATCCCTTGCATCCATATGGACCCAGTTCCTCTCCATGTTCCAGGAAGCCCTCTGGGCCTGGTCCTCCCCTCACCTGCCTCTACTTTCCTGGGCCTTCACGACCCACTGGCCTCTCAGGCTTCTCTCCCAGGACAGTTGAACCCCCAAATTCCTAAGACCAAAATCTTTCCTGGCAGGATCCAGACCTTAGGAGAAATCCTAAGAGCATTTGATCCTCATCTGACTTGGGACACTGTGGGAACTCCTGAAGACAAAAGCAATCTGGCCACTCCAATATAAAATCAAAAGAGCGAATCAGAAGCTTAGATGAATAGGCTTTTCATGCCCAAAAAGTAAACCACAAAGGCACATAAAGTTTACAAATCTTTCCTGGCAGGATCCAGACCTTAGGAGAAATCCTAAGAGCATTTGATCCTCATCTGACTTGGGACACTGTGGGAACTCCTGAAGACAAAAGCAATCTGGCCACTCCAATATAAAATCAAAAGAGCGAATCAGAAGCTTAGATGAATAGGCTTTTCATGCCCAAAAAGTAAACCACAAAGGCACATAAAGTTTACAAAAAGAAGCAGCCCTAAACCCTAAATCGGTCCTCTAGAGGAGTACAGTGAGAACCTCTTAGAGATAATGCATGCATGGTACTCAAAAGAACAGTTATAAACATGATAAATGAATTCATTGAATTTAAAAAACACACAAATCAAAGAACTGAAGGAAGATAGGGATAAACTTCTGAATGAATTCAGAAAACAGCTAGAAATATTGACTACTACTCAAGCTAAAATGAAGAAGGAAGAAAACATTCAGTAAGTCAATTAGAAATGACTGGAGAAAGTCTCACCAACAGGAAGAATGAAATGGAAAAGAGAATATCAACAAGGGATGATAAAGTGGACAAACTAGATCACTCAAGCAAAGATTATGAAAAATTTAAGAAAGCACAAGAATGGAATATGCAGGAATTGTGTAACACCATAAAATGACCAAACTTACAAATCATAGGCATACAGGAAGGAGAAGAATTCCAAGATAATGTCATGGACCAGATCCTCAACAGAACTGTAGAAGAAATTTTTCCAAAATTAAAGAAAGACATGCCCATACAAATACAAGAAGCATATAGAACATGATACAGACAGGAACCAGAAAAGCAACTCTCCACAGCACATCATAGTAAAAACATTAAATGTTCAGAAGAAAGAGATAATACTGAAAGCTGCAAAAGAGAAACAAGTCACATATAAATGAAAACCCATTAGGATTACAGCTGACTTTTCAGTGCAAACTATGAAAGCCAGAAAAACATGGACCAAAGTATTTCCAGGTTTAAATGACCACAGATATCAACCCAGACTTCTATACCCAGCCAAAATGTCTTTTATAGTTGAAGGGGAAAGAAAAATCTTTCATGACATAAATAGGCTGAAGGAATTCATGTCCACAAAACCAGACCTTCAGAGAGTTCTGGAAGCAATACAAAGGGCTGAAGAAAGGAAGGACTATACCCAAGGGGTTGCAAAAGAATTTCAATGAAGGTATAACTGTGGAAAAGTACAGCTCTTAAAGAACGTAAACAGAAATAAAAATGACAGGATTCAATACACATCTATCATTAATAACTTTAAAAATTAATGGATTGAACTCCCCCATCAAAAGACACAGAAGTGTGAATGGATTAAGAAAGATCTTTTTGTTGTCTGTAAGAAACTCATCTCACTTTCAAGGACTGGCACTATCTTAAGGTGAGATGATTGAAAAAAATTTACCAAGCAAATGGTACTAAGAAAAAAGCAGGCACTGCAATTCTAATATCTGACAAAATAGACTTTAAACTAAAACTAATCAGAAGAGATAAAGAGGGCCACTTCATTCTAATCAAAGGAACAATAAACCAAGAAGATATTACAATCATGAACATATGTGCACCAAACTCTGGTGCACCCGTATATTAAGAAACAGAACCCATCTTTTGTTGTCTGCAAGAATCAATAACAGGGGACTTCAATACCCCACTGTCTCCATTAGATAGGTCAACAAGGCAGAGAGTTAACAGAGAGACATCTGAATTAAACAATACCATGTATCAAATGGACCTAACAGACATCTACCAAGTATTCCACCAAAGCACCAAAGGACATACTTTCTACCCAGGACCCTATGGAACCTTCTCCAAAATCGACCATATATGGGGCATAAAACATACCTCAACAAACACAAAAAAATGGAAAGAATTCCATGCATTCTATCAGACCACAAAGCAATAAAGCTTACAATCAACACCAGAAGAAGCCCTAGTCACCACATGAACACATGGATGTTACACAAAACACTGCTGAATGATGAATGGGTCAAAAGAGAAATTAAGAAAGAAATAAAAGTATTCCTGGAACTAAATGAAAAGGACAATACAACACAACAAAACCTCTAGGACATGTTGAAAGCTGTCTGCAGAGGGAGTTTATAGCTCTAAGTGCCTACATCAAAAAATCAGAAAGAACACAAATAAATGACTTAACATTGCAAGTCAAGACACTTGAAAAGCAACAACAAATGAAACCAAACCCAGCAGACAAGAAGAAATAACAAAAATCAGGGCAGAAATTAATGAAATTGAAACAAAGAAAACAATAGAAAGAATCAACGAATCCAAGAACTGGTTCTTTTAAAAGAAAAACAAGATTGACAGACCACTAGCCCAGTTAACCAAAAGAAAAAAAGAAAAACTCCAAATGAAGAAAATCTGAGATGAAAGGGGAATCATTACAACAGACACCAGAAAGACACAGAACATTATAAGGGAATACTTTAAAAACCTATGTGCTACTAAATTTGAAAAACTAAATGAAATGGATGGATATCTAAAGGCATGGGAACCACCAAAACTAACCAAGAAGAGATTAACAGCTTACACAGACCCATAACACAAAAAGAAATTGAAACAGTAATGACAAAAAAAGAGGCCCAGGACCAGATGGATTTACAGCAGAATTTTATCAGACATTTATAGAAGATGTACATCCAATACTGCTTAATTTATTCAAAAAAATAGAAATGGAGGGAGAACTTCCAAATTCCTTCTATGAAGCCAGCATCACTCTAATTCCAAAGCCAAGAAATGATACAACCAGAAAAGAAAACTATAGACCCATATCCTTAATGAGCATAGATGCAAAAATTCTCAACAAGATACTTGCAAACTGCATACAAACACACATCAAAAATATCATCCACCATGATCAAGTTGTGTTTATCCCAGAGATGCAGGGATGGTTCAATATATGTAAGTCAATAAATGTCATAAATCATATAAATGGTCTCAAAGACAAGAACCACATCATCATCTCAATAGATTCAGAGAAGGCCTTTGACAAAATTCAACATGTATTTATGTTCAAAGTCCTAGAGGGAATTGGACTAGGGGAACATACCTCAACATAATTAAAGCCATATATAACAAACCCACAGCCAACATCATTCTAAATGGAGAAAAACTGGAAGAATTCCCATTGAAATCAGGACCCAGACAAGGCTGTCCACTATCTCCATTTCTCTTTAACATAGTGCTTGGAACTGTTGCAAGAGCAATAAGACAAGAGAAGGAAATTAAAGGAGTAATAATTGGAAAAGAAGAGACCAAATTATCCCTTTTTGCAAATGATATGATATTATATCTAAGAAATTCCAAAAATTCCACCAGAAAACTCCTAGAAATTATTAACACGTTCAGTAAAGTGGCACGTTACAAAATTAACCTAAAATGCCTGCAGCCTTTCTATATACCAATAAAAGCATCAGAGAAAGAGCACATGGAAACACTCCCCTTCACAATAGCTGCAAAAAAAAAAATCAGAATAAACTTGACCAAAGATATTAAAGACCTCTACAATGGAAATTTTAAGTTTTTAAAGAAAGAGATTGAGGAAGAAATCAGAAGATGGAAGAACCTCCCATGCTCATGGATTGGAAGAATTAATATTGTGAAAATGACCATCCTACCCAAAGCCATTTATAGATTAAATGCAATGCCAATCAAAATCCCCATGACATTTTTCACAGAATTGGAAAAAAAAAATCCTAAGATTCATATGGAAGCACAAAAATCTCGGAAAGCCAAAGCAACCCTGAGCTCTAAGAACAATGCCCGAGGGATTACTATATCAGATTTTAGGCTGTATTACAGAGCTATACTCATAAAAAAAACATGGCACTGGCACAAAAATTGACCCATAGATCAATGGAACAAAATTGAAGACCTAAATATGAGTACATGGAATTTCAGCCAACTGATATTTGATATAGGGCCAAAAACATTCACTGGAGTAAAGACACCATGTTCAGCAAATGGTGCTGGCAAATCTACATCTCCACCTGTAGAAGAATGAAACTAAACCCTTATCAATTCCAGATGGATAAAAGAATTCAATGGAAAGCCCGAAACTCTGAAACTGTTAGAAGAAAACATAGACAAAAACTTAAACCATATAGGTCTAGGAAAATATTTTCTAAACCGGTCATCAATTGCTCAAGAAACAAGGTCAAGAATCAGCAAATGGGACCTCATTAAACTAAAATCTTCTGTACATCAAAGGAGGCAACCAGGTAAGTGAAGAGAAAACCCACAGAATGGGAGAAAATTTTCACCAGTGACACATCTGACAGAGATTTAATATCCAGAATATATAAGGAACTCAAAAAACAGAGAATCATGACAAGAAGTAACCCAATTAAAAGATGGGATAAGGAAATGCACAGAGAGTTCTCAAAAGAAGTAAAGATGGCTATGAAGCATCTTAAAATATGTTCAAAATCACTAGTAATTAGGGAAATGCAAATTAAAACCACTTTAAGATTTCATCTTACTCGAGTCAGATTACCTAAGATCAAGAGAACAAATGATACCAAAAGTTGGAGAGGATGTGGGGAAAGGGGAACACCCATCCACTGTTGGTGGGGCTGCAAACTTGTCCAACCTCTTTGGAAAGCAGTGTGGAGAACTCTTAAAAAACTACAAATGAACCTACCATTTGACCCATTTTTACCACTCCTTGGCATATACCCAAAGAACTCATCCCATTGCAAAGACCCTTGTATATCCTTGTTTGTTGCTGCCCTTTTCACAATAGCTAAGAGGTGGAAGCAACCTAAGTGTCCCTCAATTGACAAGTGGATAATGAAAATGTGGTTCATTTATACGATGGAGTTTTACTCAGCAATAAAAAAAGATGAAATCATGAAATTTGCAGGTAAATGGATGGAACTAGAAACTGTTATACTAAATGAAGTAACACAGACTGAGAAAAAAAAAATCGACATATGTTCTCCCTCATATGTGGATCCTAGAACCAAAACCTGATAAGTGAGTATGTATCCAGACATAACTACAGGAACCATGATAATGGAAAGGAACCAAGGAGGTAATGGTAAAGAAAGAACCTGAAAGAGAAGAACAGTTGGAAACAGGTGTTAATAACCGAGATATGGATAAAAATTTGGTTAGTTTAACAGAGCGGGGAGGGAAGGGCATACAAGGAACCTAGGGGTTAAAGGGAAAGAAGGATCTCAGGAGAGAGGTAGGACAGTAGTAGAAGGGTATTATTAAGGGAGAAAGGGGAAAAATTGGGGCACCTTAATTGGGAAAACCATGACGGAGGGGTTAGACAATTCGAGAGATAAATAATGCCTAGCTAGTGTTAAAAACCAGAGGGAATCATATTAGTCCAACAACCTACTGACAAATTATACATACCAGATCAAGTAATGTATGTCTAGGCGAGGTTTATCTAAGAACAATTGGTCTTTGCCCAAGATTTATCTACACGGAACAAAGAAATTACTAGTCTGCTGGAACTAACCTTGGATATTTAACAGACATACTTTGAGGCCTATAATAATTTGGTAAGAGGGACATAAAGGACACTTTTTGCTCCTTGCCCTCCTAGGTCGACTAGTTCCACAGGACTATGAGTATCTCTCAAAAATGTCCTGTCATTGTGGTGGGTCACCTGTCCTCTTGATTAAGGAGGCCGAGAAGACCCCACGAGATGGACTTGAACCAGTGTCCAGTCTACAAAGAGGAGGGTCAACACAGAGGAAACATTTCCTCCATGCTTCCAAGTGAAGCCACCCATGGTCAAGCAGGATCTGTGACTTATCTTCACATAGGCAGAACTGGTAAAAGGAAGGAGCCAGGGGCTCCTCCCAAGCCCATGTGTCCCCTGAGGAACAGATCCTCAAACAACTTTAAGAGTAAAAATAAATTGGGGGTTTATCTGGGCCAACTCTATGGCCTTAACACCCAAAAGAAAAGTATAACCTAGGATTAAAGAGGCCAATATAATTTTAAGAGTTCATATGTATAGCTAAAGGCTACATAACAGGTAACAATGCCAGATAGGAGATACCTTCTTTTGAGTTGTTGGGCATGGTGGCCCAAGAGACTCCTAGAAAGTAACCCGGCACAAAACTGGGAAAATAAACAACAGACCCCCAATCTAATCTAAAGGAGTATTGACAACTGATTGCTGCTAGATGAAGCACAGCTGACCTTCCTAAAACAAAAACCTCTAGATGGCTGACTAGATTCAGCAAATGGACAAGTAGTGGGGAATGACTGGGGGTGCAGACATCACAGTGGACAGTAGCAGGTATAACAAAGTATAAGGCCTCTAGTGCTGGTAGGGTGGCTATGGGAGGGTGCCATTTGGGAAGTGGGTGTACTATTGAATAAGATGATTTGGGATGTTCTGTGTGATACATACACACACACACAAAATCAACAACAAAAAAATGTATAATATTTGAGGAAGAAGCATAAAAATGTACATCATGTTAATTAGTACAGGTGATAAATATTACCATTGAAATCTACCCCATGACTTTATAGTCATACACAGGCGCCAAGGATCTGAGTGCAACCGATTATGACTAGTAATAATCAGATGCATACAGATTAGAGATGCATGTAGCAACATTTCAGTGTTAGTAGCAAAAGCAATTGTTCTTTCTGTAAGAAAAAGTATATTTTAAAATGAAATGGAGATCTTTTTTAAAGGTAAGAACTCATCCAATTTTATGTCTTAAAGGGCCCATACTGTGTTCAATATTGTATAACTGTATTAATTCAACAGCAAACCTAAAAATTTCATAGCCATATTTGTAAGAGATGTATCCTTGCTCTGGAGTGTGTTACTGACTATGTTAAAGCTGTAATGAAATGCTTCTTCTAATCATGTGGCTATTAAATTTTTAAAAAATTTTTAAAAATAATTATTCAAAGCATAAAAATTGTTCCTTAATAATTAGTAGATGTGAAAACATTACGATTGAAATCTACCTGATGACTTTATATCCATGCTCAGATGCCAAGGAGCTCAGTACGTAACCAACTGTGACTAGTAATAATCAGATATATAGAGATTAGAAATGTACGTGTAAACATCTTATTGTCAGTTGCATTAAAAATATTTTTTTCTGTATGGAACTGTGTATTTTAATAATGAAATGGAGATCTTTTTTAAAGGCTAAAACCTCATTTAATTTTATGTCTTAATAGGGTTTATACTGAGTACAATATTATATAACTGTATTAATTCAACTGCAAACCTAAAAATTTACAGCCAGTTTTGAAAGAGATGCATCTTAGCTCTGGAAATTTTTATTGAATATGTCAATGCTGTTGTAATGAAATGCTTCTTCTAATTATGTGGTTATTAAATAAATAATTAATGCTAAATACATAAATAAGTAAATAAAGGAGAAAAAATATGTAATTAAAATGGTGCTGGCCACACAGAAGCATGGGTCACAGCTGTGTTGTAAATGTGGGAAACAGCTCAGTTGTGGGTAGGTGAATATTTGTTAAAGGTTATAGAAAGGCTAGAAAAGCTTTTACAGGTCTTGGACACAAATGCAGAACCCAGAGGAGGGCGTAGCCACTTTGCATAATAAAAGATGTGCCCCAGGCAGGGGAAGCTGAAAAGGCTAGGGAGGTCCTGGCAGCTCCAGTTGCAGAGCTTGAGAGAGTAAAAAAAACGGGACATTTTAGCTTGTGTAAGGTCCAAGGACTCTGGTAAGAAGACAGGTAATAATGAAAAAGGAAAGGACATAAAATAAAAGTAGCTAAAGCTGCCCCTCAGATTCAACTTTTGATACAAAAAGAAAAAAAGCTATTGGTAGTGTAGCTAGAAAATACTCCACACTGGAACTGCTCAAACTAGGAAAAACTTACAAGCAATTAAAGAGCCCCTCACCACATTGCTCTTGAGGCTATGGGACATGGGAGCAAATAATGTCAGTCTAAGTCCTTCAGAAGCCTCACAGCTGAGTTATATAAACACCCAACCATCCTTGTGATATAGACTGTTCAACCTAGGCCAATGCAGGGGTGAGCAGTCCTTAATGGGATGGCTGGTGGAAGACATTAAAGATACATGGTCATCACCAAGGGAAACTCCCATAATTAACAGAGGCTGGAGGACTATAAAGGAGGGATAGACATTACTGAGAGAACTAGGTATTGTTAGGGAAAGAGGAATTTACTACTTGGTTGAATTTACTGCTTGTAACCAATTAACTCAACTGGAGACACAGGCATCCGGAGATAGAGGCAAGTGCTGCAGCCCCCGGAGCCTGACCTGTCTGATCTGTGTCGTGTCACGTAGGCATGTCTGCTTACACAAGATAACAGGGAAGGGTCGTGCCAGGCACATACCACCCATCCCTAGCCGATTGAGACACCTGAAGGGAGTTGTAACTTTTTTTCTTGTTTTGAAGTTATTGGTTTGTGAAATGCTTGCTTTGAAACTATTGGTTGTATAAGCACGGGCTTTTGTGTAACGGTTGTGGGAGCCTATATAATCTTTACCTTAAGTTGCATCGGGGTCTATCACTCCAACCAGACCTGCGTGTCTTGGAAGGACGGTTGGCCCCAGCTAGCTGGCCTAATAAAACTCTGCTTGATTTTGCATCTCCATACTCATGCATTTGTCCTCCTGAAGAGACCACCAAGTCACGGACCCTAACGGTATGAGAAAAGCAATATATGATACCCAGTTCACTGGTCCAGATAAGACTGTGTTCACCAGAGATATAAAGGAAAGCTCAATTCAACTGGGACTTTGAGAATGTTATAGAGCTTTAATGGTTTTGCTAAGCTCTTTAATGGGAGAGAATCTATGTAAAGTGGGAGAGGCTTTGGCAAATCTAAATGATTCTGACCAGCATGTAAAACATATCTGTAGAATAACAGAACACCCTACAAGAGATATAAAAAAGACCAGACAGAAAAAAATGGTCCATTTGCATTACTCAAAGACAAATGTGGCAAGACTTATGTTGAGCCCAAATTCCCAGAGGAAAAAAAAAATTATAGAAAACCAAATTCAGTACTAAGGAGTTTCTGGAAGGCTTTAAAACCAGAAAAACAGTTTACAAAAGGAATTCAAAGGATTAAAAACTGTGCCAGGGGTGGTTAAGAACCCCCAAAGATTAAATAAGGTGCATTTCTCTCCTGATAAAGGCTATACTAGGGATGGAGGCAGTTTTTCTCACCAAGGCATCCCCCAGCAGCCAGGTATGGTCAGTGGGGAGATGACAGATAGAGCTACAGTCAGGAGGCAGACTCAGGGCCTGCCTGACTTGGAACCAACAGGTACACCAGGAACAAGAGAAACCCCCTACCTCCTTAGCCCAGTGAAGGGTCAGGCAACTGGAGCCAACACCTGTAAGTGTATCAAGGATAAAAATACAAAGAGACTCCATGTAATATCTCCAAAATGAGAAATGACTCCAAAGGGATAACTAATGATAGTAAATAACTAACCAAATTAATGCCTCATACCCATGCTATGGAACATAACAAGGATCTATGGAGAAAACAGTTAATATGAATGGATAAAACCTTTCCATGCTCTGTTAGACTTTGTCTATGATTGATTTATTATATGATGTTAACCTTCCTTTGAGTGTTTTACAGATGTGAAACCTATTTGAAAGATACCTGAAGAAACAAAGTCCAGCTATAGCTGTAAGATTCTTGGGAATTTTATGATTGGGTAAGATAAAAACAGAGGCTCCCAAACTGCACAACTGTTAAGAAAAACTATAGTACCAGTGGTGGGTTGCCCCCCTACAAACTGTTGGTCAGAGAGAGATCATAGAGGTCCTCAAATTCATTAAGACTATTGCCGCTAATGTCAGTTGTACACTAGAAAAGTCAGTAAGGCCATGTTGCTGAAGATACTGCATGACGGGAATGTGGGAAGAAAAGAGAAGATGGAGCTGAGACTAAGACAAAAACTCCATGCCACTGGATGGATGACATTCATACTACCAGAAGGCGCTATGCAGATGGTTGTGGAAGAAAGGATCCCCTATGATTCTACTCAACAATGGACCCTGCGTGCTGTATACTGTGGACATGCCAAGTGATGCCTGAAAGTGCAATAATGGCTCAACATACATACAACTGACAAATTTCTAATTGGATAAGGTCCATTCCTAGGGGTGGAAGACACATCTGCTGCTGTAGGCCAGGCCAACTCCTTGTGTCAAGAAAAGCTACAGGCCCTAGCGGGGAAGCCATTGCAAGGATATTGTTTAACGAATACAGTACATCTGCTGGGATATCTTCTAGGCATTTGTATGTACATTCACATTTGTTTAGATGTGTCTACTTCCTTCCATTTGTCTTTATAGTAGGGGAAACACCACTGAGATAGATCACTGGCCACATCTTGAAGACGAATGATGGGGAAGCCCAAGAAGTCACTATCTCACCATGATACAAAAGAGATAGCCCTACATCTGTCACTCCCCTTGAGGCTCAAGGACCCTTGCAGAAGATTGGCTAAAAGATTGTAAGAGTAGAGGAAAGGAATGGAGTGTAGCCCGAAAATGCTTTATTACTCTGGACTTCCTCTGAAGAGACACAGGGAGCACAGGGCACCCTGGGAAGAAGGGTGGAGCCTAGCATGGTGGGAGATTGGAACAAAAGGAGGAAGAATTGGTGCCCTTCTGGGAAGTGGGGATCAGGGAGCAGATGAGACAGCCTGCCCTGGACCCTGTGTGGTACGAGGGAACCTTGCTAGGACCCCCATGGACCATGCATGGAACTCTGTGGCCCAAGTGTGCATGCAGGGATGTTAGATGAGGCTGACCATGGGCAAAAGCAGTCTGGAAAGGCAGACCGCTGAGCCAGCGCACATCTGCACTGGGCATTCATTTCTTTGTAAGTTACTCCCTTCCTTTCCTAAAGGTATAAATTATGCAAAATTCAGATAAAGACCTGTTATGTGGTTTGTCTACCCGCATCAGGAGCATGAGACCCTGAAGAGAGTGAGGGCAGGTCAAACAGAGAGTGGGAAGGAGAAAATTTAGTGGGACAAGACTTTTGTCAGATTTAGTCAAAGACTTTTGACAGATTTTTTGAGGCTCTCAGGAATTCATTTCTTTTAGATTTTTCAGTTTGATTACATATATATATTTTAAAGTGTGACCTTATAATTTTTTGAATATCTGTATGGTCTATTATAATGCTTCCCTTTTTATTTCTGATTTTCTTAATTTACATACTCTCTTTCTTCTGTTTAGTCTGGATAAATGTTTATCATTCTTATTCATATGTATTTTTCAGTACTGATTTTTTTACACTGTGTCCACTTTTATTTTATTTATTTATTTATTTTTTGAGACTGAGTTTCACTACGTAGACTAGAGCTGCCTCTGCCTCCCAAGTGATAGAATTAAAGGCTTGTTGTTCCATACCTGACCTACTCATTTTAGATGTTGTTCATTCTTGGTCTTTGAAGGCCTTCAGCTATTATGAGATGTCTCTAATTTTTTTTTGACGTAAGCACTTGGTGCTATAAATATTTCTCTTAAGACTGACATTAATGTGACCATAGATTTTGCTAAGTTGTGTTTACATTTTCAATCAATTCTAGAAATTTTTAATTTCCTTTTTGATTTCTTGCTTGAACCAATTTTCATTTAATACTGTGTTGTTTAATCACCATGAATTTGTGTGTTTTCTGTAGTTTCTGTTACTGTGGATACTAAGTTTTATTCCTTTGTATGAAGGATGCAGTATCTTGTTTCAATTTTCCAAAACTTGTTGAAACTTGTTTTGTGTGCTAATATGTGATCAATAATGGAGAAAGATTCATGAGACTGTAAGAATACTGTGTACTCTATTTTACCCATTTTTAAAATTAGCACTTTTTTATTAATTCCTAAGTGCCCTTTACATTTTCTAGTGGCAAAACATATTTCAATATATAATTTTAAAATACCTTTTACTAGTAAATATCTTACATTTAGATTTTCTTAATGATCTTCATACATGAACAAACATTTTAAGTGTTGAAGCCCAATTTTCCAAGTTTTGTTTTTCCTTTATGTATTATAAAGTTTTTGTTGTTATATATCTTTGTTCACTTCAAGGTCATAATTTTCTCCTTCATGCTCTTTTTGCTCCTACACTTAAGGCTGTGATCTACTATTAAAAAATATTTTACATAATGTATGAGTTACAGAAGAAATTTGTTTTTCCTTTCTGCACAAAGATAATGCAATTATGTCTTTTCTTGATATAGATAGTTTATATTACATTTTCTTCAAGCTAGTTGATTAATCTGCCATCTTAGATTAGCCAATGAGAAACAATAGAATGTTATTTTTCTAAATTAAATGAAATTTCATTTAAATGTGTGTATATTTATGTAAGCTCCATATTTGATGTATTTATCGCCATTCATATTTTTAGTAAGAAATTAGTTCCCCATCTATGACTTACTTTTTGTTTTTCCAATGTATTTATATCAGGTGAAATGCAGTTTTATTTGCTATATATAAACCTAGGAAATTCAGAGACATTTTCTTTACATTTCTTTCTCTCTGAGGATGGATTGTGTTTTCACATTCCTTTGCATTTTAATACTTTAATTAAAAACTATTTAATAGCATGGATTAAGTGAATCAGAGCAGGTTTTAAAGACTTAGGTCATGTAACCTTCATAGCAATCTTGAAAGAGCTGTCTTTTCATTAAAAATTATAGCAAACAGGAGCATAAATGCACTTTGTTATTTAAAAAGCACACACACATGGGAAACATTGGAAACTCCAATGTATTATCAAGATGCTGAACCTTTCAAGAGCTCTTATGAAAGTTTTAGCTAAATATATTTATACAATGATCACATAGAAAAGAAAAAAGATTTTATACCATTCTGTGCTGTTTAAGATGCTCAGCATCACTGCCATATTTAGCCTTGAGAGTGAATCATGGGAAGAAACACAGGTTCAGATTCTTTACTGCACAGCTGACTTCATTCAGTACTAATAATGGATGAATCCTGGAAAACTACATTTCTACATATCCTTTTACAGCTTTTCGCTAGCTGAATATAGCTGTAAAAAAAAAGTTGCTAGGAAGATCTTTAGAAGACAAACACAGCAAAACCAAAACATCCTCCTTACTTTTCTTTTGGTTTGAGGGACAAAGGTGACCAGCGCTGTGGAACTTCAGCTCTCACCAGATGGGCTGTCCTGCACCTCAGCTTCTGTCAGGTGACTTATTTCTGAGCATTGATAGGGTATTTCATCCTGTTTCCCTATAGTGCTAGAGGCTTTCTATTCTTACTGATAATGGGTTTCTTCACTTTCTATGTGTGGTGTATAATTACAGCCTAAGTTCTGTATTCCACATACTCATTGGAAATATTGAATTTGTTAGTGTTCTCTGCTAGAAAACGATGCAAAGAAAAAAAAAAACCCTGCTCCCCTCTCCCATTGCAAATTCTACAATTTTTGGGGATGGAGAGATGGCTCAGGGATTAAGAGTACTGACTCTTCTTGCAGAGGACCCAGGTTTGATTCTCAGCACACACACAGCAGCTAAAAACCATCTGCAACTCCAGTTCCAGGGGATCCAATGCCCTCTTCTGCCCTCTGTGGGCATTTCACAACATGGGTACACTTACACATGTACAGGCAATAGACTTGTACACATACAATAAAAATAATAAATAAAATAAAATCTGCAATTTTACCACAATCATATTTGCCAACCATGTCCCAAAGTGATTTTTAAAAATAGTAAATATTCTCAAAAAATTTCCTTCATTCACTCATTTGACATTATTTACTTTCTTTTCTGGTTAAATATTTAATGTACTGCTGCTGTCTAAGAATCAATATTGTGTTAATCACTCTAATTATAGACTCTCTTCCACATTTTCTGCACTAACTGCTCTTTTGTTTGACCAATTAAAATTTGGATTACTCAGCAGAAGACTGTTTATGAGGTTGATTTTTCAATTGTGCTATCATCTTGTTTTATAAATTGACTTTTTAATTTGAGGCTATCGGATCTCTGAGGATGTGAATATATGAATCAGCTAATTAGTTCTCATTATGCCATTAGCTATACAAAAGAAATCAAGAAGTGATATCATTTAGTCAGAATTCTTTTGGTTTGTGTCACAAGTTCTTTTTAATGGCTTTTGTGAAGTATTGCTTGAATTCTATTTCCAAAAAGCAATAAAGCAAAAGTTGTTTTTACACAGTAGATAGGAAATTGATTCACTGGTTCTGGGCATTTTCCAAGTGTAATGCTGTATTTCCAAACTGTTACATATGTAATGATGGCATTGATGTTTAAGTAAGCATTTCATTAAATGAGTTGATTTCAGCTGTAAAGCAAAGGCTGGCATCCCTAAATAAAGCAGTGCTCATATAGTACTAGTCATATTATTTTGTGTTTTAAAAATTCACTACTCAGGGGTGCAGGTGAATCTGTCAGGTGAAGGGACAGGCTAATCTGTTACTATTTCAGAATGCGAGGTTGATTTGAGTGTTGTTCTCTTTAAAAGAAAATAGTACAATGAATTCTACATGTAGCATTTAGTTGTTTATTTGTTTGTTTATTATCTATTTATTTAGACGCAGGGTTGTACTATGTAGCCCTGGGTGGCCTGGAACTGGCTATATAAACCAGGCTAGCCTCAAACTCACAGAGATCTGCCTGCCTCTACCTTCAGTGTGTTGGGCTTAATGGCATGGGTCACCATGTCTGACATATACACATTACTTTTAATTAACTATGAGAGAAAGATGGTCATAAATTATGTTTTATTCCTCATATTTTTGGTTTAAAGCATATTTGCCTTTATTAAAATTTCAGAATTGTATCTGGTAAGATAACTTAGTAGGTAAAGTCACTTGCTGCTAAACTTGCTGACCTGAGTTTGAACCCTGGGACCCACATGGTGAAAACCAAGAACCAAAATCCCACAAGTTGTTCTCTAATCTCAAATTCCTGTCATGTAAAACACAAGTCCACAGATAGGCACATATGCACATACACAAAATAAATAAATAAAGAGAAACAATAAAAATGAATTTAGAATTGCTCTCAGCGAACAGTACTGGGCAGGAA
>NW_008360320.1:10948061-10950060 GCF_000622305.1 Nannospalax galili
TCAACACATCTATCAACACAGGGAAATCACACATTAGAATTACTGATTAAAACTACAGTTATTTAAAAATTTCTGGCACTGGCTCATGTTGAAAGTGTCAATTGTACTTTAGGAACTACTAGTCTTCATTTGACTTTTCATTAATTGGCAGGAGTCCTGCTAAGCAACAATTCTACCACTGAGCTAAACTCCCAGCCTGCAATTTGTTTTTAAAGGTCTGGCATTCATAATTGTCTAACACATGGTGATCTTCACAGCAACATATTTCTGAATCTTGTTGCCTTTTATGCTCAACTGTAACTGACTATGCCTGAATGAAACTTGAACTGAGTACCACTGGTGTTAGTTATAATTTTATGCTGGATTATAAAGTTTGATAGAAAAATTCTTTCGATTTAGGAAATAAAAAACAAATGTAGACGAGAAGAGACAATATCAGATTTCATATAATGATATTTCAATTTTATTTATATTTTATGGTCAGTAAGAGAAAAGAGTTTTCCCTAGATCATAATTACAGGTTAATAATAAGTGCCTTAGATTGGGGATATAGCTTAGTGGTAGAAAACTGATCTGGCATATGCAAAACCCAGGGTTCAGTCCCTAGCATGAAGGAAAAAATACTTAAGTTTATATAAATAATATCACAAGCATTGGTTTTCTGTTCAAGTTCCTAAGGCTGTCAAACCCCTAAACAAAGGTAATTTCTTACTATATGCTATATATGGATCCTTATGTTTACAGACAACTATGCCAGTCACCACTCATCAAAGAAGTCTTTTGCATCAGACAGAGACTGTTACAGAGTTCCACAATTGGTCACAGACAGAGAATAACTATGAGATGCCCAACCCTAAGTGACACATACACAATGGAACCTCTACACTTAAGGCTCACAGAAGGTAGTGGAACAGAGAATAGAAGAATGCTTATGCATCTCATCTCTCATCAGCAAATCTTCCTCATGCAACAGAATACAATGAAAATAAAAGCCCACAATTGCTCAAAGTGTGTAGAATAAGAAACTGCAGGCAATGGGTCCCTGGACAGGTCTCATATGCTAAACTTCAGGAGGTGCATGACCATAAGGAAACAGAGTCTTAGAGGCTCCTGGGTCCTTGCTCGTATGAAATGACAGCAATGGTGAGAGCATGCATAAGATGAATGCAAACTCAAGCAAAAACCAGCATAACACTGGGGAAATGTGCAGGAGGCCACAACTTTGGCAAGGAATTATTGGCAACTGATCACTACTGGGTGAGGGACAGCTGATCTTCTTTAAGGGAATGACTGATACTAGACAGTCTGAACAAGCTCCATTGGATGAACTCACATTGAGGAACATCTGGGGACACAAACTTGACTGGATAGGCCTTAACATATAAGACAAAATGCATGAAATCTTGTGGATGAGGTATGGAGGTACAGATAAGGAAGGGGGGGGGTCTTAATATGATTAAGATGTACGAAATTCAAAAAAATTCAATAAAAATATATCTTAAGAAAATGGAGAATTAAATTCAGGAATATGTTGCTGCTAAAATACAATGCTATACAATTGTAACGCCAGGCAAAGAAAACAAAGCAGGCTGCGGCATGGCTCAGCATGGGGTGTGGTTCAGTGGGAGGGCAAGTTGCCTAGCATGCAGAAGACTGTGTTCAATCCTCAATATTGCAAAAAAGAGGAGGGGGAGAAAAGGGTAAGGGAGGGAGAGAAGGAGGGGGGAGAGGGGGAGAGGGAGAGAGAGAGAGAGAGAGAGAGAGAGAGAGAGAGAGAGAGAGAGAAAGAAGAATGTTTTACCCTTTTCCTAAGAAATTTAAGTACCACTAGCTGATGTTTGCTGCCAGCTGAATGCATTATGACTTGCTCACTGGCTTATTTTATCATTTACCTTTGGTGCTCCTCTTTATCCTAACCTACTCAAATACCAAGATCTGGAAAAATGATCCCATTGGAGCAAGGAATATAAAAATTATGGCTTAAAGAAGGAAATTATAT
>NW_008360320.1:10950079-10968607 GCF_000622305.1 Nannospalax galili
ATATATATATATAGTTTTAAAAGTGCTTCCTAACACTGGGTCCAATTAAGAGAAAAAACAAATGAAAGAGTGGTAAATGAATAACTATTTTCATTTTAAGCATGTGATTTTCAGTGTGAGAAATAAGCGCAAACCGGCATTCTCAGAGTCCAAACAAGGTTTGGTAAGATTTTAGAATTTTTGGGAGAATGGAACATCAGGCTTCAGGTTGTAAAGTTCCTGCCATTGGCAAAGGAGAGTGAGTTCAAAGCTGGGTGATGTTGAGAAACTCAAGGATTTTGTTGAGAAAACACAGTGCCACATTGTAAAAAACCAAAGCACGCCTAAGAGAGGACCAAAGCTCCATAGTCTGTTTGGGCGAAAGGCAAGTCAGGCCACTGTTGTCTCTTACACAGATGTCAACAGGGCACAGGTACCACCTGGGAGAGGTGACATCGCTGAAGAGGGTGGCTTATCCCCCAAAGCAAACCCTGTAACAAAATGATCTTCACCAGAATTAGGAAGTGAGCAACGACAGGCCTAATAGTTGACCTTAAAAGGCTACTAATGAGTAATAGCTACTGCTTCATTTACTATAAAGCACATATTTCATGGTTTTTAATATATACCACAATTTAATTTGTACACCAAATTGAAATCATGAATGGCTAAGAAAGCATATTTTTAATTTTCTATCTTTATTTGCATGACAACACATTAGATGTTGGCTGCTATGCGGGTGCTGGGAACTGAACCTGGGTCCTCTGTAAGAGTAACCACTGCTCTTAACCACAGAGCTATCTCTCCAGCCCTAGCTAACAGAATATTTTTATTGGACAGTCCTGATTTAAGTAAAACTGGCTCATAGTAAAGTGAAACAATTCCTAATACTAACTTGTTATTAAATGTCAATAAATATAAGCTTTCTTCTTTGTGATTATCTCAGCCAGACAAAATTTAAGGTACATATGAATTCATATGTAATCAGACAATTCACTAACTTCTCAAATTAGAGTGAGTTTGATGGCACTGATAAACCTTATTAGGCTATTCTCCACATACTATAACAGAGATACATCTGGTTTTCTTTTCCAAACTGGGCTGAGGTCAGCTACCAGCACAGACAGAGCTTCATTTTGGGTTCAGTGGCAACACTCTCAGAATAGTGTGTGTTCAGAGGCTTGGTGGATACTCTGTCATGTATCCTGCCACCAAGGCCTTGGCGTGGAACATTCCAGAACTGACAAAGGTTAGGATGCTCCTTCTTTCTTACAATGGTTATCTCAATTCTGTCAATCAACTAAATAATTTGAGAAATTTTACAGTTATCATCTTCTGGCCCCAGCTTTTGCTTCTCTCTGTGTGTGACAGTTTTGTTATGATTTGATTTCCTTGTATATAATTTACTGTCGTGTTCCATGTTCTCACCAAAAGTTTTCTTACTAATCTGCATCTATTCATTCACAAAGTTTTAAATTGATGGGGTGTGAGATTTGAGCTAGCAATGTTGGTAGTATATAAACTACTTAGATGAAGCATAAGGATTAGTGTGCCTAATTTAATCTTTTAAGCAATGCACTCAAATCCCAGGTAATAACCCTTCTTGCACGACTTGTCTAAGGGATTTTTTTGTGAAATGCGGAATAATGTTGTGATATAGCCCTGTGATCAGTCTAGAGGTCTTGATTTGATTTGTTTTCTTCTTCGATTACATAATTAAAAGACAGGCAAAATCTCAGACACTGCTGAAAGCAACCGGTAAGGTTTATTGAAAGATAAGAATCACACCCATACCTACACTCATTCGTACAAAGGAAAACATTCTCCACATGCAGAGAGGAGACCAAAAAGGAAAGTCCAAGGTGAGGGCTTGGTTCTACGGATTCTAGTGGCTTCCCTTCCCTTAATTTTGCATTGGTCAACTTAAATATGTGGGTGCTAATAGGTCAAGGTGAGACATATCTAGAGTTATAGGACTCTAAGAAGGTCAGATGAAGAGGCCCCGCTGGAGTTAAAAATAAGGCTTTCCAGGCAAACGTAGAAGTAAAGCCATCCATGCTTTTGTCTACGAAGAAGATGCAGGAAATGTGCCATCTTTGTCACTCCTCAGTGACTCTGTTTTCTTAGTAGGGATTTAGTTCCTTACTCTTAAAATGAGTGGTGTCTGGGACACCCTTTTCTCAGTTCTCTAGATTTGGATCCATAGCCTTTTTCCAGCACCTGCCTGGTGGCAAATTGTGATAACATGAAGAGAATCAGTGGAGGTCATGGTTATGTAAAGGAACAGTTTTTCTGGATGACAATATGTAGATAGATACATTGTGATAAGTTCTTTAATGGGCTTGTTTGAAACAGTTTATTCACTGCTACCATGACTGCACCAATCCAGGCAAAGCAGAAATGATTTAAAGTAAGCGTGAAGTGGCAGAACCCTTAGATGTGGAAGCAGGTAGAGGTCAGAATATAAAGCTATCACTATATTCAAAAAGTATTTCAAAGCTCAGGAAATCTACTAAGGACAACAAAGCTACTTCTGGCAGGTTTGTTCAGGGAAAGGCACTGACCTTTGGGTGAGAGCAGAAAGCATCCAGAGATTCTTGCTTTCAGTCCGTCTCAGTCAACTGAAGGACCACAGTGAGGGATCTCCTCCTGGATAAGGCTCTGGTTTTGCTACTGTAGAGTCCTTTGCAGTGGAAGAAAACAAAAACAACCTGCAGAGGCCATGCTAGCTGCCCGGTCAGCAAGAACAGCAGATCGGTGGGACACGGGGAAATCCAAGCTGCTGGAGCCACAGTGGACCAGTGAACCAAACTGCAATTCAGCACTGAGTTGGGAATGCCACTGCATGCAGTCCCTGGCTGTCCTGCCTGCATGTGCATCTTTGAAGACAAATACATCATTGCTGCTTACCTGGTTTTAAGGAACTAAGGAAAAAACACTGTGCACAGATATAAGGAGTCATCCTCCACATGGACACAAAGGATGCAGGTGGCAAGTTTTTTCCAGACAGGCAAATTCCATGTAATAGATGTCGCTAAAGGGAAATCAGGAGTTAAAAAGTTGGATTAAAGACTTGAAAAATAAAATCACTTTGAAATAGAAATAGCAAATTTGGTGCAGACCTGAAGTCCTGGCTCTTTGGGAGGCTGAGGCAGGAAGACATTATATTCCAATGCTTGCCTGGACAAGTTGGTAAGACTATAATTCAAAGTAAAAAAAAAATATATATATATATATATATATATATAAAGAGGGCTAGAGATGAAGTTCACAGGCGCTTACCCTGAACCCTAGGTTCAATCCCCTGTGCCCTCTGCACCTCTCCCGGAGTGAAAAAGAAAAGTGAATAAAACTTCAGAAACCTGAGAGGCAAACTAATGTTTCATAATAACTTCAAAATAGAAAAAATGCAAAATGTACATTGTTACTGGTAATAATATAAGTATGTCCTTTATTTTGTGAATCTATAGGCACAATATAGAATAGTCATTGGAAGAAACAGCATTTAGCAACAAAATGATCTAACATGGGTAAACTTGAAAATAATTAGGATAAGTGATAGAAGTCAGATCCCTGTTACATGAAGTGTCAATTAATGTTAAATTTATATGAAGTGAAAAGCAGGTCAGTGATTGCCTTTGGATTGACTTTTCATTAGGATTGACTGTAAATATGCCGAAAGAACATTGCAGGTAAAAAAATATGTTCTAAAAAAGAATGTTTTATAAAGTTGTATATAAATTAATTTCAATTAATTTAGTCAAAATAAAGACAACTACAGAGGAAAACAGATCTAATTCGTAACTGATGAATAATCTGGAGTTATTTTATTTAGAGATCAATGACGTGATAAATTTAGTTGTTGGAGTTAACTTTCTGGATAATCTCAGATAATCTAGATAACATAAAGAACGAAGCTCAGATGTATCTGGGTTAAAATTCTTAAAGGAACTCTCATCACTGTGGTTACAAACCAGCTCTCCTTTAGGAACTTGATGGGTCTAACTCTTACCTGTATCTTTAGGCTCGTCTCAAAATATACTGGTTATCCACAGTCCAGTTGTACTAGACAGGCAGAATCCCAATGATGCCTGAAGACTGAAGACTCAGGAGCAAAGTACTGAACTCTTCGATTCTTCAGTGTTTGCTGGTTAAGGGTTTTGCCTGATTTACCCCAGACATGGATCTGAGGAATGTCATAATGACATAGAAATGTTAGTGGCACAACACAAACAAGCAAACCTACAACACAAGTACAATTTCTCTAAGTAAAGGGCAGGAAAGGGGTCAGCCAGGTTAGTACCAGTTAAATGCCACAGGAGTAGGAGGATCTGTGTCCCCATCCCCACTTTTGTCAATTCTCCCACTAGGCTATTGTTCAAAACAGCCAAGTGGAAATGTTCTTCCCCCAGTGGATGACAATGAAATCTCTTTAGTGTTAGTGGAGACAACTGGGCTTCACCCTGGCTTTGCAATAGTGAGGTTCTGCTCCACCTCTAACATCTCTATGCTTAAGGAGGTCAGAATGCACTTTCAGTATGTTAAGAACAAGTCACATTCAAGCAGTAAGAGGCATTTCATTCCTTCCAGCCAGGGAGGCACCAGGGGGTGTATTAAAATGCTGAAGTTTCCAGCCCTGCCCAACAGTAATGGACAAGCATTGAAGGTATCCTCACACATAGCAGAAGCTGATGGTGAATCTACAATTACTTTTCTACCTAGTGCCATGGGCTGTACCCATTGCCTCACTTTCGCAGGGAAATGCCACACTGGGAAAAATCTGTCTCTACCCTTCGCCCATCCCCGACAATTCCCTTACTAGGTTATTGCCCAGTTAGGTGGCAAGTTGGAGCTTCATTTAGCAGGGAAGAATCAATACAAAACAAAGCAAAGAACAAAATCCCCTAAGAGGATATTTAAAGAGTGCTTTTTTCCTATATTTAATTTTATATTCTATTGCCACAAATCTCCAGATTTCAATAGAAAATGGATGTAACATCAAAACATGAGGATTTCAAGTTGAATTTTGTATGTGTTTGTGTGTGTATCTGTGTGTGCTGGTGGTGTGCAGTGAGGCCAGGGGTCAAACTCAGGTGTTTTTCCTAGGGAGCTGTAAAGCTCTTTTTCTGATAAGGTCTCTTCCTGGGACCTGGGACTCAAGGGTTAGGATAGCCTGGCTGGTCAATGAGCCCCAGGGACCTTCTTGTCCCAGCCTCCTTATTACTTTAAATTGAAGATTTTTAAAAGATGACGTTAGGCCAGCAAGATGACTCAGTGGATAATAATGCTTCCCACCAGGCCCATCATCCTGTTGCTGAGAAATGTAGCTAAGAACAAACAAATGTGAATTAACAATGTGAATTAACATCAGGACTTTTCACCTGCAACAACAGGAGCCAATGGAACACTTTGTTCTTCACAGGAAATTTTACACTGAGATAGACTTATTACCCACAGGTCGAACAGCAATGAAAACATGTTTTCTAAATCTCCATTATCTGAGGAAATTTGAACCCTCTACATAACTTAAAACATTCTGATTTGGAAGATAGGGTGATCATGTAATCGGGATAACAGAAATTACTGCATGTCCCATTCTACTGCAGTTGATCATTTTGCTTTTATTTCGGGGAACGATCCTTTCTTAACTATGCAGTCCACAGGAAAGACTCTTGAAGACCATTTGCTAGGCAGATTGTTAGACAGACATCACCGTTTTTCTATGTTTCTGGGTATCTTTGAAAACTGCACACATTAAATTACGCTAAAATAATAAGTGTACATCGATATATTACATGTAAGAAAGAATCTACTTTCCCTAGAAAATATGCCAGTGTCATTAATTCTTTTTACACTAATTCCTTTAACCCTAATACTTCAAGACGGGACAGAGTAAGGACGTCCTAATTCTCCCACAAATCTTTTCATCCATGATGTAAACTGTTTACAAAAGACATTTCCACCAAAACTCAAGGTCAGAAGCTTCCATTGTAGGTGAGAATTTCTGGTCTGAGTGGTGCATGACCTTCTTAGAGTGGGAGCAACAGATGTGCATATGCACCAGCATACCAGCAGATCTCAAGGTCAAGTATATCCTTGGTACCCTGGTACCAAGCGCAGAAGGCAGTTAGGATGGGGACAGAAATGCCAGGTGCCTGCAACTCTCACCTAGTAAGCCTGTCCAAGACGACAGGAGGGCTATAAAACCGTCTGATATTACCTAAGAGAACCAGTCCAGGAGCCCTGGCCTGTCTATGTTCATCTCCCTTGTGCTCCAACATAAGCCCCAGGAAAGGTTTCTAGGTTGGTACTATTTGCCTTTTCCTGATTTCTATCTTAGATTGAGCTAAAGCTACACAGGCTGGTTAGCAGTAATGCAATAGGTGTATAATTAATTTCAGTTAGTAAATCTCTTTGTCATAAAACCTGTCAAATTCTACAAACTCAGTGAGAATAGTGCTTTAGACATGAGAATTCCCATTTCCTGTGAACTGAGATGACACCGAAATGATCAGAATAAATATTATTTTATGGATTAGAGCTTTAAAGAAATCATTGTGCCCGAGAGAAGCAAAATGTTCTCTGCTTAAAATAAAACGTTCCCCTCTTCTTAGTTTGAATTGCCCACAGTTAATCAGAACTGGGAATTCTATACCATGTTCTCAGATACTCAGAAGTGAGCCCAAACTGGAAAAGCTCTAGTTCTATGTGTTTAGAGGAACATGGAATTATTGATTTGAGGAAATCATGACTTTGGGCATAAGGGCATGAAGTGTTAGGAACAAGTGTCAACAATATCCGGTAAGGTGGTTTAGAAAATCGTAAGTGTCAAGAATCATAGGGTCAGCTCTTGATGCAAGGTATGCAGAAAAGGGAGTCAAAGTCAGGATATCTAAACCATGGTTCTCAATTCTGGCATGCTTCAGAGACACCATGTTCAAATCTGCTCTCTTTCCAGGACACCACCCATCTATTTCACCTTCCTTAGAGGCAGAGATTAGATGGCCCCGATTTTAGTGAGCTACCAGCTCTCTAACTTGTTAGAATTATCATTTAGTCATGGCCAAAATTCTATCATAAAAGGAGAATGCTAAAATAAGGACTTACAAAGAACGAGTTTCTAACTTTTCCACTTGAGAATAGATGAAGCATTTTCTGTTTTTGAGCTGCAGAATCTTTGCTTACAGTTTGAAAACTCTATCCAGGAATATTTCTTCAGGTTCTACTAATAGCCTGAAGCAATTTTAAACTCAGTCTCTTGTTTAATATCTTTCATTCATTTACTTTATGGTGAAAAGATTTTCCACTTATAGTAATCCGTTCAATGTCAATAGAGGCTTCACAGCAGCAATGTGCAAATAACAGGTTTCGATTGGCAGTGCACTGAAAATTTACTTCCTATTCCACAAATGTCAATGAATAGTCAATAATCAGGGAAACTGTAATGTTTTGAGAAAAATTATTTATATTTTTTGAAAATCTTTACAGTGTCACTTTAAATTTGATGAAAAGTCCATCTAATTGATTTGTGGATGTGTTTAAATTTTATAGTGTATTATTGTATGTGTGCATATGTACAAAAGTTTAATGTTTCAAATATAGATTTATGTGGAATATTACTTCAGGATCCATAGTATAAGCATTGAATAAAGTTATGAAATATGTATAGCATATATAAAATATATAATCAGAATTGAATTATCCTTGATAAACTTTAGTTCCCAAGTTAGAATCACTGATTAGGAATTGAGAATCTACACATCATTTATATCTATAATTAACAACAAATGAGAGAAAAAGCTCAAAAAAGTAGTGACCTTTTACTTGTACAGGAATAATTTAATCTTTATCACAAAGATTGATTTTTTTAATGCTCAGAAAGAACTGTGTTCTTATTTCATGCTTACAATGAGCCTCAGATTTTGTGAATTTGGCTTTCTTTTTTCTTTTCTTTTTTTTTTATTTAATAATGCCAGTCTCCTGAGATCCTCCAGGAGAAGAAAGCAAATCACCAGTCAATATTTAGACTGAGGCTTTCTTCTGATTAATGGAAGAGCCAGGGCACAGTCTCTGAAGGCACCTTGTACAATCTCACTGGTTTCTTCAATGCCATACAATCGAAATATTCCTAAGTAACCATAACTCCAGCTTCAGCAGCTTTCAGAGCACTTCCTCATCAGCTCTGATGCTCACACAGGTGTTCTGTTACTATTAAGTACTTTAATACTTCTTTGCTACTTTTTATAATAATATTTTAGACAGTTTCAGTGATAGCACAGAAAATGTGTATATTCAGTGTTATTTCTTATTTGAGAATAATGATACATTCAGCTTGCATTTTCTAAATTACTTTAAACAACTTAGAGACATATGTAGCTAATACTCCTATAGACAAAATTATGACTTACAGTATATATGGAGCTTTTGCTTTCCTCTGATAAACAGTGATATGATTCACCAACGGAGATAAGCCAAGAGAGAAAAACAACTGTAGCAAAAGTTAAGCTTATGGTAGAATGATGTACTGAAGAAGATTCAGCCTGTTGCTTCTTAAACTAATTTATTTATGGAGCTGTCCTCCCAAGTGTACTGTCATCACAGAGTGTTCATATTGTCAACTGCTGAGGACAACTTATATGTCATTCATTTATGCTTCAAAGCTTTATATTCACTGTGTTCTTTATTGTCAATTACTAATAATGTAGATAATTTTATAAAACACGTGACCTATGTGAAAGTGAAGTTAGTCTTCCTCAGGGTCCAGCCTTGCTCTTTGATGTTTGGGAAGCTCTGTTTTACCAGCCTGTGAATGGGGTTCATGGGCATCTTATGTCCCCTTGTGTCCTTGTTATAATGATGAGCTGTTATAAGTGGAATTCTTGGTTATTTACACTGACATCTGTCAGTTCCAAACTTTGGGCACAGACTCTGAGTGACTGAAGGGAATAGTGGTTATAAGGATCAGTTTACATTTAGACAATATGGCACTTATATGGGTTTCTGGAATGTGCCAAGATGGCTAACACTAGACATCTGGATGGCTATGAGTCAACACAAAATGACTGACACCACATATGCAGGGACCCCAAAAGCAAATAGTGATATAATCTGTTTATAATCAGCTTTGGCACCAAAACACCTTTGTCTGATTTCCTATAAAGTATCCTGGGGACCAAGGGCACATGCTCTCCTACAGAGAAAATAAAGCATGTCACACTGGCTTATCAAATCTTCCTTAATCTCCCGGCTCTTGTGACCCTCTTTTCTTGGTCCCTGAACTTGACTCCCACAGTGACGCTCCTTAAATTTTCATGTGATTACAGTGCTTCCTGTGTATCACTATACTATTCTGAGGTTACCATAAACCCACTAGTCTGGGCTTTTCTATTCTTTTTCTATGGCATTTAACACCCAAAAAGATTTTCTTGCCTTCAGTTGATGATTTAATATGGATGGTGTCCTGGCTGAATGTGTCAACCAAACTTCATGGTGACATTCTAATCCTCAGCACCTAAGAATGGGAGATAAAATCTGGAAGGAGATAAATGGGGTTATTAGAGTGTTTGTTGTTCCAATGTAATTGGTATCCCTAAAAGAAAAGGATCTTTAAGAATAAGAAATAATCACACATGAAGAGAAATATAGGATGTCAGGAAGAAGAAAATCCTGCTTGCAAGCCAAGAACAGTGACTCAGAAGAAACTAGTTCAATGGAGAAGTTAATCCCAAGTTTCCATCTGCCAGGACAATATTGAAGTAAATTTCTACTATTTAGGCCACTGAGACTCATTAAGTTTGTGAGCTCCAGAAAACTAAAGCAGGTAAGTTTTAAAAAATATTTTACTTATTGTTTTTATTTTATGTGTATGAGTGTTATGCCTGCATGTATATTAGTGTACCCATGTTGTGCAATGCCTGTGGAGGACAGAAGAGGCTGTTGGATCCCCTGGGACTGAAGTTATGGACAGTTGTTAGCTGCCATGTAGGTGCTGGGATTCGAACCCAGGTCTTCTGCAAGAACAGTCAGTGTTCTTAACTGCTGAACCATCTCTCCAGCCCCCTAATACATGTAAGTTTACTTAGATAAACCTGTTGGACTGAGAATACGTACAGATCTCTGATCTGCCCACTCCCCCTAAAGGCAGATCTCAGATACTGGTGAAGTGATGTACTGACAAGAAAGAGAAAGGGTTAATTTCTGAAGAAAGATAATAGTAAAATTTGGAGACAAAAACAAAGAAATGGAAACTAGTTTAGCCAAATACAGAAAACTTAAGGGTCATTATTTACAACCAATGCATGCATAGACATAGAAACTGCTGTACAGCAGGGAGATAATAAGGCACTTTGTGCTGAAGAACTAAGGGGGTTAAGAAAGTATGCTTAGAACACAGGAGGGGTTTGAAGTGAGGAAGCAAGAGGAAGGATTCATTGAAAATCAGATGTAATCTTAGAGCATAGTCAGGTGTGGTATGAAAGAAGTGTCTTGTGAAGAAATGACTATGAGGTGGCCCACCCTGGGAAAAGCTAAGAATAGGGCTGAAAGAGAGGACACTATGGGGAAACTGTTCTAGTTTGCTTTCAACTGCTATGATAAAACACTCTGACCAACACTAACTTGGGGAGGAAAGGGTTACTTTTGCTTACATTTCCCAGGTCAGAGGTCATCGCTGAGAGAGCCTAAGGTAGGAATTCAGGGCAGGAACCTGGAGGCAGGAGTTGGAGCACAGGCCACGGAGGAATGCAGCTTACTGTCTTGCTCTCCTGGCCTGTATTCAACCTGCTTTCTCAGACAGTGCAGGTGCCCATGGGTGGCACTACCCACAGTGGGCTGGACCCTCCCACATCGCTCAGTGATCAAGAAAATCCCCACAGACATGGCCACAGGCCAGTCCAATGGAAGAAATTCCCAAATTGAGGCTCCCTCAACCCAGGTATGTCAAGTTGACAACTTAAGCTACCCAGCACAGAAGCCTACATCTCAGGAGTGAGATTCTTAGCAGCCTTCTTTCTCTTGGTGGCCAGATGACTGAAGTCAGGCAAGTCCATGTTCTGGCAAATTTTGAAGCTACCTGATACTGAGACTTGAATTTTCCAACAAAATGTCCCATCAATTTACAGGACTTAACAGTAAACGATCAGCTTGACCCATGATTATGATCTTTCAAGAAAAGGGTTAAGGGTCTCCTTGAGTTTGAATGAACAGCTAAGAATTTTCAAGCAGTTGAGAGTAACTCCTAACATGAAAAACAATAGGCGAGGCTGTGATAATAAAAATGGAAGACTTTTTTTGTATTTTATGTATTACTTTTACATGTACGAGTGTATTGCCTGCACGTGTATAAGTGCACCCCTGTCCTGCAGTACCCATGGAGGTCAGAAGAAGGTACTGGATCTCCTGGAACTGGAGTTACAGATGGTTGTCAGTCGCCATGTGGGTGCTGGGAATTGAACCCTGGTCCTCTGCAAGAGCAGTCAGTGCTCTTAACCTCTGAGCTATCTCTCCAACCCCAGAAAACATTTTTTTTTTTTTAGGAAACAGGTAATAAGTTTCTAGCATGTTATTGTGTTTTCATATTTAAGAATACCTAAATTATGGGAAAGACTTCTTTGACCAAAACCTTCCCTAGATAAAAGGATAATTACAGGAAGTTTAAGAGAACACTATGTCTAAATATCCAGTGCTAGTTTATTCCCACTGAGGGATGAAAGATTTGGCCTTCTAGGCTACCTTGGTAGGAGCTGCTCGTGTGTATAAAAGATCATTTACACCATGTGTCAGGAAGGAGCTGGGTTCTTTAGTTTATTCTGAAATTCCAATTATATGCTGTCAAGAAAAGCCACCACTACTAACTGCAGGCAAAGAGTATGTGTAATGGGAAAGGGGGAGTTATTTTCTGCAGTTATTTTTCTCTTACATGAATTTTCCTGTGTTTGTTTGCTTTCCTATTTTTATCCTTACAGTCTAATTCAATATTTCTGCTGTTGTTTGCAAGGGTTCCAGCTTTAGTTTGTCTGGGAACTCTAAGTATTCATACCTTCAATATTCTCCAGAGTTGGTACATTCTGATATTGCAGGGGGCGGAAAAACACACTTGTCTATAACTTTCGAAAGGAGTTATCTCTGTCTGAAGAATCTACTCTAATAAGTGAAATATCCCTTAGCACACAGTAAGGGATTAAACTGAGTAATTTAGTGTTATTTCTCTTGTCTACAAATCCTTGGATACTGTTGAAGCTGTTGTTACTGGCTTGGTATTTGGGGATGTTCAGGTAAATATAATTATATACTATTTCCCCAACATTGTGAAAGCCAGTGTCCCACAGCCTTTCTTCTATACAGTGTACTGATTATGCTGTCAGACCAGATGACATTTTCTTTCTATTCACACGGCCATTTCATGCTAAAACATTGAGTAAGATGATAAGAAAATATGTCTTTCCAATGCCTGTCGATAAACATGATTTTTTTTCATTCTAATTTGAAGTTTTAACCAGTGACTGGTAATTCTCTTTAGTCAGATACTTATGCATAGAGGTGGCAAGCATTTTCCTACTGTGTGCTTAAGTTTTGATGATTACTTGTAACCCACTCTTGGCACTGTTGCTCTTAGAGATGAGCAGACAATGGACTGAAAACAGAAAGGAATTCCAAGATGGCAAAAGCTATAGAGAATACTATTTTCAAACATTTCGAGTTTATGAAAAACAGGTAATATTTTTAATAAATATTTCCTAAAGGAGGAAAAAAGTGTGCAGCCTTGAAACTAAACACTAAAGGATATATATATCCTTTATATAGTATAGGAAACAGAGGGATCCATACTATACTGTATTTTATCCTTTACCATTGTATATTCATTAGCCAAAAGAAATTTCAGAGACATCAATGTGGCAGTTTCAAAGATAAACTTATTTGAATAGGAACATTTAATCGATTCCCTTGGTGTTTAACAATACATTTGCATCACTATGTATTTGGCTTTGTTGAATGCATCTTAAAATACTCAGTGAATGAGGGTTCACAACTAATTTTCTAATTTTTTTCTTAAATACTCTGTATAGAGTTTTAAATAATCGTACTCAAAAAGTAAAATAACTGTCCTTTGAAACAAGTGGGCAATGAGAGGGAGGAGGAGCACCATAAAGCAGTTGCTGTATGGACAACCCCCAGCTTTATGACCTTCTCATGCTAATGCAATTACACTGTGTACTTTAGCAGAAAAGGTGTGGATCTCTGCTTTAAAGAGCTTTATTTTTTATGCGTAGGAGTGTATGTAAGTGCACCCCTGTCATACAATGTTCCCAGAGACCACAAGAGGGAATAAGATCCCCTAGAACTGGAGTTAATGACAGTTGTTAGCCACCATGTGAGTGCTGAGAACTGAACCTGGGTCCTCTGCAAGAGCAGCCAGTGCTCTTAATCTCTGAGTCATCTCTCCAGCCCTTAAACAGCTTTTTGTAGAAGCTGAAGTGGTAAGCAGTAAGCAGAAGGCAGGAGCAATTTTGTTTTCAAGTTTGTATGAATGCATTTATAAATCACAGAAGAAACACTGAAGATACTGGATAAAAGGATAACTGGAAGAAAGGTCTTTGAGAAAAGGGGAATTAGTGCTAATGGAAAGAGATGTTCTTTCTTATACATATAGGTGGCAAAGATTAAGGTTGATATTAGACAGAAATGCATGTGTTACAGAAGGCTGATCAAGGACACATACCTGGAAGTTCCTGTTTATTCTGTAAGGCACAAAGCAAATTCATCTGCTGCAAACAAGGGTGAGTTAAGATGAGGCTTCTATGGAGGGATCAATTCTGCAAGGCACCACTTTGAAGGACTGACAGGATAGGCTATAAGGGGAATAGTCAAGCCTCCCAAAGCTGCCCAGGGGACCAGGAAGGAAGCTATGTGGAGACTGGCTTTTACAATGTTGGGGAAATTGTATATAATTATACTTACCTGAATGTGAGCTGAGAGCAAGCCAGTAAGCATCATTCCTACATGTTTTTTGCTTCAAGTTCTTGTCCTGCTGGAGTTCCTGCCCTTATTTTCCTCAAGGATGAGCTGTAACCAGTAAGATGAAATAAACCCTTTCCTCCCATGTTGCTTTTGGTCATGGTGCTTATCACAGTGCTTCACTAAATTTTTCCCTTCCTTTTGGGAGCCTTGCCCTCACTCAGGGTCTCCTGGTCCTGACCGATTGACAAACTGACATAAGACATTCTATTTGATATTGCATAGTTTATAAAACATCTGGGGAAAGGGGGTGGCTTACAAAGACATGGGTTCTCATAGGCTTATATTTGGAACACCCTCGTCCAGCTTGTCCCGCCGTGCAGTCTCCATCAGCTTTTCACATGCTGCCTCTCCCCAAGGGCACCTTCTCACCCCCCTCACCAGATGGGTAAGGCATCCACATGTGCCATCTCACCCTGCCTTTAGTTGTGCTCTATTCCAAAAATAGTGACTATCTAAACATAAGTCCAGTGGCTTCCCAACAGCTACACAAAATGGTGAGAGAGAGCCTCATGGTTTTTCTGGCTTATATATCCATAGCCCCTCCCCTTAATAGGCTTGACTCCTTCCACAGAGTGTGGGAAAGTGGTGGGGCCATAGCTTGTCATCATATCATCATAGGGTCAGAAGAACTTTCAGGTCACACACAGCAACAGAAAGCAAATTAGCACCAATATTTTTCCCCACATCAGTTACATATATATATCTATATATATATATATATATATGTATATAAATTAAAGTAAATAGAAAAAAATGCTAGACTAGAGAGATGGTTCAGTGGTTAAGAACATTGACTGCTCTTGCAGAGGTCCTGGGTTTGATTCCCAGCACTCACGTGGCAGCTACCAACCACCCATAACTCCAGTTCCAGGGGACTCCAATGCCTTCTTCAGAACTTTGAGGGCATTAATCGCAAGACACAGGTGCACTTACATACACACATATCAGAAATACACTCATATACATAAATTAAATACACATAAATAAAATATTTTTTAAAAAGAAATGTATTAATCCTTATAGTTGTGGAAGCAAGTTTTAACGAAGGAAAGTGTATTTACTACCTGAAAAATATGAAACATCTATGTTGTGGTCTTTAGATGAAGGATTTTGTTTTGTGCTTATGTGTAATTAACAAATTAAGATTTCATATATTTATGGAGTAAAGTGTGATGCTTTGAGTCTTATATACACAGTAGAATTGCCATTTCATATGATCAATAGCATATTTGTCATCTGAAATATAATTTCTTTCAGCTGACAACATTAGAAGTTAGGATTTTAAATGCTTGCTTGCTTTTATCAAGCATATCTCAACCAATGACAAACTGTTATAGGTCAAAGTGACATGATTTATTTTAAGTAAAGACAGAGAAATAGGAAATGCATGTCATCCCTTGTATATGTCTAAAATGTTTCATTAATGACTGTAAGAGAGATCAACTTCAAACACAAAACAAATAGCTAAAGCTTTAACCTACACTTTATAGCTTAACTTATTTCTCATACATTAAAGAGTTACTATCTCAAATATATGAATTTACTCAAGGATTTAGCAATGAACTTAAAGGCCATATTTATCTCATGAAACAATGAAATCGTATCCTCTAAACATTGTCTTTGGCCAGTCCATACAAATTTATATCCTCGTGTATTTCTGATATGGTTACAATTTTGTCAAACAAATCTTCTACTATTTTATTCTAGCTTGTAACTTCTCAGACAACATTGACTTTTTTTATGTGTAATTCCATGCAACACTTTGCATGGATTTAAAAAACTACTGGTTAAGTTAACATTGATGTTTTTCTATTATAATATGCTCTGTTAAAAACTGACATACCAAATATGGAGAGACCCAAAAAAATGACTCTAATTTTAAGTACTCATGCACCTGGATGCACTACAACTCTATAAACATAACCTACAACCAAATATAACACAACATTCCAGGAGTTTATTTTGTGAAACTTCTCAGTCAAATCCCCTGTTATAACTAAGCACTTTAAAAAAAAATCTTCACCACAATGCTGTAAGTTCATGTTGAGAGAAAACATTTCCTTAACAATTAATATAATAAAATTTAGTATTTGTATTCTTAGATCACTGGTGATAGAGATAACAGAGATTATTTCAATGTACATTTCCCAGACTGCCTTTCTGCAATGAGCAAGTTTACTAGACAATTACCACTAGCATCAGTTTATTTTCTGTTGTTCTGTGTGAACCAGAAATAAAAAGCCTCATTTAGTGGCAACTCTTCAAAAGCATTACTCAAGAGTCATGATCAAGTTCTAGTTATTATGGGGTGTGTACTGAATCTCAAATAAAGTCAGAGTCTTTGAAGGCAAAGAAGGCATGTATTTTGTGTTTCTCAGTTAATGAAGATAAGAATTCAAGGTCTGTACATGAATGGCAAGTATAAAACCTTTGTTAAAACAAGAGCCCCACTCTTCTTCTCAGATAACAGCAAAGCTTCTGTTGTAGAGCCACAGAGAACTTCTGCAGATTGAACAAAATTGATGAATAATGACTTTCTATTAGTGGTGCAAAATAGCAGAGCTATTTACTTCCTTCTAGTGTGACTTGTCATATTTTCCAGGCTTTTAAAATCCAGAAAACAAAGTCTTTATGTGAACTGTGTGATGTATTCGTACATCACCAAGACACACATTCATCGATGATGCTTTGTATATAAAAGATGAAACTCTTAAAATTCCTAACAATCAGTGGCAGATTTGCCAGTGAATCTGCTTCAAGACTGGAGGACTCAAAGTGAATGAAGTAGAACCATCTTGCTTGGCTCTCATGAATTGTATATAAGTTATGGATGAGCTTTTAAGATGTTTGTATTGGGAAAATTAAATGGAATATTTCTTCATTCAAAGAACATTTGCAGAGCGCCTCCTATGAAGGACTGTGTTATATGTGTTCTCTAAGGGAAACAGAGAATAAGAATCACTATCTCAACAATGAGTTAATGTATCAAATAGGAAAAGCTTCAAGTCAGGCTGCAAACAAAGGTTTTACCCCATAAAGAGGAATAGAGGATACAATTACTGATTGTCAAAAACTTTATGACACCTCTAAAAAATAAAAGTTTGGAGGGTCAAAGAATGTCCTAGCAGCAAAGAAATAGAAATGACCTAATTTTAGAATTCTCACTACTAGCATGCCTCCACCATTCCTGAGATCACAACACAACATGTGCCACCTACTATCCCACCAGGCCATCTCCTTCAGTGTGTTCTGTGCTGCCATTCCATCAGTATAGGTTTTTCTACTCAGAGTATATGTATTTCTTTTCTGTCTCTGTTCCTTATAAGTATTAACTCTGAATTTTTCACTCCAAAAAAAAAATCTTTCTACTGTTGTGTTCTATTTTTATATTCTCCCATCAAGTTATCCTCCTCAGTATTTAGGTATAAATCTCATATTACACTATGTGTCGCGAGCCACGACTCTGTCCAGCAGAGCCGAGGAAAAACGACACGAACACCAAGGTGAGGTTCAAGCTTCTGTTTCTCTTCCTTTCTTTATTCTCTCTTATTCTCTCTCATATTCTCTTCATTATTTCACCCACTATGATGCTGTCTCATTGTTCTCCTATATCTCTCACTTCATTCTCTCTCATCTCACATCTCAGCTGTTCATCTAGCGTTTCCAACAGCCCTCCCTCCAGCCAGGACCAATCAGGGCACACACACGTGCAGCGGGCAGGCAGAGTGGCAGCTCATTGGCCACGTAGCAAGATCATCAGGCTGGCAGCACCTGTTCGGGCTCACCATGTTTGGAGTAAACAAGCGGGATTCACGAGCCTTGGCAGTCAGCCAAGAGTAGAAGTAAACAGCACAAGGTTTGGCAGCCAGCCAGGGCGCCATCTTTGGCTGGCTCGGCCGTGCTCGCTTCCCGCAACTATGTACTATAGTTAGGATTAGTTTTTGGTTTTGTCTTTATAAGAAAATGCCACAATTCTGGGCATAGTGGTGTACACCTTTAATACCAGCACTTAGAGGAAGCAAAGGCAGGTGTATCTGTGAGATCAAGGCCAGCAAATTCTGGGACAGCTGGAGACCCTGTCTAAAAAAATGTCACAAAGAAAGGCAAAGCCATTTTAAGTCCTGTATTCATTAGCGTCTAACACTGCGATTACTGATTCTGTGAAGAGTTGAAGGAATAAGTAAATGTTACTTCTGAGTGGGAAAAATGTGTTCACAGTGGAAGACTGTGAAGCTACTTAATAAAGAATTATGATACACAATGGGATTGTTGTTTACTGAAGGACAGCTAGAGAAAACAATGTCTCATATTGACATAAGACAAAGTAGATGACATCCAAAGAAGAGACTGAGAGGTGGTCAGCAAAGGAAAGGAGGTTGAACTGTGAGATTGTTGAGTACCAGCTTTGAAACTTGACTGTGAAATAAGTGAAAAAATTTAAATGTTGAATGAGTCATCAACTGACTGTTCATGATGGGTCCAACAAATATAACCTTCAGGCCAACTGAGTCTTCCATCTGTTTTTCTAATAAA
>NW_008360320.1:10969505-11010087 GCF_000622305.1 Nannospalax galili
ATCTCTATCTATCTATCTATCATCTATCTATCATCTATCTATCATCTATCCATATCTTCTATCATCTATTATCTATTTTTAACCTCGTCCCTTCCTGGGAACTTTAACCATCGTCCCTTATCCAGGGAACTTTCACCATCGTCCCTTATCTGGGGAACTTTCACCATCGTCCCTTTTAGGGAACTTTCACCATCGTCCCTTATCCGGGGAACTTTCACCATCGTCCCTTTTAGGGAACTTTAACCTCATCCTTTTTTCCTAGGAACTTTTGCTAGCACTATTATTTCATTTTTACTTACAACTCTGGAGCATCAGGGTTCCCCGTACGGGCCACCATTTGTCGCGAGCCATGACTCTGTCCAGCAGAGCCAAGGAAAAATGACACGAACACCAAGGTGAGGTTCAAGCTTCTGTTTCTCTTCCTTTCTTTATTCTCTCTAATTCTCTCTCATATTCTCTTCATTATTTCACCCACTATGATGCTGTCTCGTTGTTCTCCTATATCTCTCACTTCATTCTCTCTCATCTCACATCTCAGCTGTTCATCTAGCGTTTCCAACAGCCCTCCCTCCAGCCAGGACCAATCAGGGCACACACACGTGCAGCGGGCAGGCAGAGTGGCAGCTCATTGGCCACGTAGCAAGATCATCAGGCTGGCAGGCCCTGTTCGGGCTCCCCCTGTTTGGGGGAAACAAACGGGATTCACGAGCCTTGGCAGTCAGCCAAGAGTAGAAGTAAACAGCACAAGGTTTGGCAGCCAGCCAGGGCGCCATCTTTGGCTGGCTCGGCCGTGCTCGCTTCCCGCAACTATGTACTATAGTTAGGATTAGTTTTTGGTTTTGTCTTTATAAGAAAATGCCACAATTCTGGGCATAGTGGTGTACACCTTTAATACCAGCACTTAGAGGAAGCAAAGGCAGGTGTATCTGTGAGATCAAGGCCAGCAAATTCTGGGACAGCTGGAGACCCTGTCTAAAAAAATGTCACAAAGAAAGGCAAAGCCATTTTAAGTCCTGTATTCATTAGCGTCTAACACTGCGATTACTGATTCTGTGAAGAGTTGAAGGAATAAGTAAATGTTACTTCTGAGTGGGAAAAATGTGTTCACAGTGGAAGACTGTGAAGCTACTTAATAAAGAATTATGATACACAATGGGATTGTTGTTTACTGAAGGACAGCTAGAGAAAACAATGTCTCATATTGACATAAGACAAAGTAGATGACATCCAAAGAAGAGACTGAGAGGTGGTCAGCAAAGGAAAGGAGGTTGAACTGTGAGATTGTTGAGTACCAGCTTTGAAACTTGACTGTGAAATAAGTGAAAAAATTTAAATGTTGAATGAGTCATCAACTGACTGTTCATGATGGGTCCAACAAATATAACCTTCAGGCCAACTGAGTCTTCCATCTGTTTTTCTAATAAAATTTTATTATACAGAGTGTGCTATTTGTTTATACATCATTCATGTTTCCTTTCACATATTTACAGTCACACAGATGCTATGGTATAGTTCATAAAACAAATATTCATTATCCTTTATAGGAAAACTTTGCCATATCCAACATTGAAACTTTATATATCTGTAGTGGAGATAAATATTAATCTTATAGCTGTGTTTTAAATATGTTCTTCTCTGGATTATATTTGCTTGTGCTGGCATGATTAATTGAATAAATATATACTGAGAAGCTTCTGTCAAGCCAGTTCTTTTTGGGTGTGAGAAATACAGCAGAAAATTAAAACCTCAGATCTTATTGAGACTACCTTCTAATTGTAGACAAACAATAATCAAGAAGTCAAGTGAATGGATGAGAAATGTATTTTAAAAGTAGTGTTCAAGAGGGTCATATGTGCTATGGATCACACAGAAGGAAAGAAAATAAGGAGTGTCAAGTATTGTGAGGATTAATAAGCATATATTTACCACAATAGAGCAGTTATACTGGCCCATGGCTGCCCTTGAATAACATGAAATTATCAACTTACAAATCTAATAAAACAAGGCCTATTCTCAAACCCAAATGCCTACATTTATAATATTCAGTCAAATAACTGAACTACCCAGCCAGTCTCTATAGTTAATTTGTACATATTTTTGAACCTACAAAAAACACAATGGAGCAAGAAGAAAGTTAATTTCCACAAAGAAATGCATCGCATTAAACCACTTCCTATAATCTTGCCTAAATTCTGATTTAAACCCAATGTACAATTCTCCTAAAATATTATGAAAATAAAGATAAAATTAGGGCCAGTAGGACAGATGGTTTAGTAGGTCAAGGTGGTTGCCATTAGAACCAGAGTTCAACTACCAAACCCATGTGAAAGTGACAGGAGAGAAGTCAATCCACAATGCTGTCCTCTGACGCCCACAGGTATGCCTTAACATGCATGTGCCACCACATACATATCATACACAGTCCCCCACAACAATAAAACAATAGGCTTTTGTAAAGGAAAGTAAATTTAGGGGCTAGAGAGCTTGCTCAGCGATTAACAGCACTGGCTGCTCTTGCAGAGGACTCGGGTTTGCTTCCCAGCATCCACATGGTGGCTAACAACCATCCATAACTCCAGCTCCAGGGGATCTGACACCCTCTTCTGACCTCTGTGAGCACTGCATGACATGGGAGCACTTACACACATGTGAGCAATAGACTCATATACATAAAATAAAAATGAATAATAAATATTTTTAAAAAGGAAAGTAAATTTAACATAAAGATGCTTACACTAGCCTTCTAAATAATTATAACTCAGAAGAATCTAAACATGTCTAGGCTGTGGGTGGTGGGACTATAATATTATAAACTTCCACTCAGTAAATTTGAAATGTAGACATATCATTGTTACTACATTAAATTTTATTAGAAACAACATGAAATTTCCAGCTACAAATAATTGCAGTATAATAAGTGTTTTATATGTACTAACTTGGCAATACAAATAATTTATATTTTTGCCAAAAGTTTGAAAGTGACCTGTACAGATTATATAAGCCAAGATGAAAGTCAAGTGTGAATACTGGTTTATTCTGGAATACCTCGACTATTCGAAAGTCTTCGTAATTTCTCAGCAGAATTATGCTTTTCTGGGTTGTGATTATTCTTTAACTTGAATTAGATCTTAGTTCCTTGATCCCTCCTTTTGGAGGAAGATGCTATTAAAATGTTAAAGACAATTATACTTAAATATTATGATTCAAGTAAAATATTTGAAAAGCTTAGTTTCTCTAAGATATACATGATCCTTTTCCCTCTTCATGTTTCATTAATCTTTCACAGGAGAAAAAGTAATAATTCTCCAATCACATGTTAATTAAATGACACACCTGAGAATGCTAACATTTTTCCCAACCAATAAGTAAGACTTGACTTAAAAGTTTCCAAGATGAAAAGGATTTTAATTAACATTTAAAAGAATATTGTTGATATTGTATCTGTTTTTAGAATAGACTTCCATTATTGTAACTCCCCCCCCCCCACACGCACACATTTTTCTTTTTCTACGTAGATGTTTCCCAGAGAAATGCTCCTGCCATGGGCCAGGAGCAAGGTGATTCTGTATAAAGCTGCTGTATTTTACTGTATGTTTGCTCAAGTTCTAACAAATGGTGCTCTTGACTGTTTGCTTATTATTTTCTGAGTTTTATGTTTAAAAACATTTTAAATGTTAACTGTTTCAAGGCCCTTGAGGGTACCATTCAGTATAATTCAGAAATTCAGAAGCAATTCAGAAATTCTCAAAGTTAAAAAAAAATGAACAGTCATCCCTGTGGTAGTATGATTTGCATATTTCTTAGATGAATAGTACATTTTCAATGATCCAGTAAAATATAAATTTTCCCAATAGTTAAATGTCTACTTAGTACCTAAAGAAATTATGCCTCTGGATCTAATAGTATAAGATGAAAATATTAAACAAAATGAGCAACAGGACATTATTTTCACATGAAAACCACAGCCTGCCGAATTGGTCAGGCTGCTACTGCCATCAATGACACACCTGTTTACAATATCACTAAAGGTATCTGAGGTTTTGTTAAGTACAGAAATGGGAGAACAAATAATGGGAAACAAAATTGCCAAGCATAGGAAGAAATACTTTCCAATAAGAAAGTTGTTACCAATAGTGATCACATTTGTTGTCCACAGCATGAGCCACATATAAAAGTTAAAGGACAACCAGTTGTACATTGCATAAGAAGTTTGTTTCTCATGCTTCAGTGGCCTATCTTGGGTAGAGAGTGGTATTTATGCTTAAAACTTAAATGGACCTCAGCACAAACAAATAATCATAGAACACAAATACTCGGGAAATGACTTGAAGAGCAGAATGTTTTAAATGACTGATAACCAAATATTGCTTTTTCATAGTCAAGAAAGGAAACAGAAATCACTTTTGGAATTCAGGCAGAAAGAGATTTACTACTAAAGGTTCCAACATGGTTGGAGGAACTGGAGGCATTGGGATGGGGTTTTCTCCTGGACTGTCACTCTCAGTGTCATAGCCATGATGTGGAGGTCAGGATGCCAGCCAGCCATTCTGTGAGATCCTCGCTAGCTACAATCACCAAGAGAAAGGGGACTACTGACCCCAGTTTCTGACCTTCAAAAGGTTTTACTGGACTACTGGCTTCAAGGGACTATGGACAAAGTAAAAGGACAGTGGGACAGAGACTGAGTCATCTAGCCCAAGTGTTAGACCCCAAACTCTGTACCTACTTTTCCAAATTAAAAAGAAATACGAAACAGAGTCCTAAAGGCTACTGGGACCATGCTCATACAGCAATGGTGTCAGCATGCACAAGACCCATGCAAACTCAGTCAGACAAAACCGCAGCACAGAAAGGTAGATACGGGCAACAAGTCCAAATCTTGGTCAAATTATTGGCTACTGATTGCTGCTGGATGAGGAAGAGGTGATCCACTTAAAGGTAGGGACTCTAGATAGGCTACCTAATCCCCAGTGGATGAGGGACACCTGAGGAACACTAACTTGACATAACAGGCCTTAACACAAATTACTGAGTGTATGAATTCGAGTAGGGTGGGGGGTTATGAGAGGGTGACAGAGGGAAGGGGCCATAAAGATGAATAAGATTGATTGAGATGCTCTGAATGAAATACATAAAATTCAATAAAAAATTAGAAAAAATTAAAAGAAATAAGCCCTTAATTTTAAATTCTGGTCTGATATGAAATAATTTGGAATTAAAACCTGGCCGAAGCCCATTATAAAGCTATGTATTTCATCATCACCTATCTTCCTAAGTGAATATATGTATATATATATACATACATATATTTCTTTATATAAATATCAATGTATATCATTGTGAACGATGACAGCATGTTTCAGAGCTGCAGAATATCAAATATCAGGTTGATAAGTGAGGTTCCCATGAGCTAGGTTTCTTAAAAAATATAATTTTACCCAACAGGAATTATTTCAAGGAATTTCGGTGATTTAAGTACAGCAAGAGTGGCCTAGGAGTTCATCACGATACCTATATTGTTCTTGCCACGTTAGCAAAGATTCTGGACCCTCTCTGGCCCCCCAGATGGCCATAGCTCCTCAACATCTGTACAACCACACATCTAAATTATAAAATGTATCTATTTTAAAATAGGTTAAAAGGTTGATGTAATTTTTTATAAGGATCTTTATCTAACTAATTAATTAATATTTTTCCTATTTTGGATGGTATAATCAATCCTTGGTGACTAGGTATCTGTTTACTGAAAGCGTTGCACAAATAAGCATTAAAGTACTACTCAGTGCCATTGGTTATTTATTTACCAGAGCACTTTATAATGGATATGTTTATAAGAAAATTTGACCATAAACTGAAACAAAGGCACTTATTAGAATTCAATGTTCCTTGCAAACTTTGTCACTGGATTGGTAGTTTAATATAACTTAGAAAACAGTTTGAAACATGTAACCTTGCACTGAGATGGTGTTCATATGAAAGTATATTTTAAGAGAATTTTCATGATTAATTTTATTAGTTGACTTTTATAGTATGCAAAATAAAATTTTCCAGTGAATTTTCAACTGGTCTACACCTAATGACGCATAAAACAAAATCATTTTAAAACTCCTAATTTTGAATATGGCTATTACTAGCACATGAATTCATTTAAGACATCAAATGCATACTAATTTATGAATTATGAAATATTACTTTTAAAATGTCGATATTGATGCATATAATTTTATCATGTATCTGTTTTTATTTTTTCACGTTTGAGAATTTCATACATGACTGCTGTAATTACATCATTTTCACTCCTTCCTCTCCCCACTCCAACTCTTTTCACACACACCCCACACTCCCTCCTAATTTGGTAACCTCTTCTTTAATTATTATTGTTACAAACACACATATATACATATAAGCATTTATATATACACCCTACTGAGCCCATCTAATGTTTCTCATATGTACATCTGCTTAAGGTTGACCACTTGGGATTGGACAACGTATCAGAGAGCTTATAGGAAAAAAACTGATTCTCCCTCTCTCAGTAGCCATTAATTGATTGCCTGTAGTTCTTCATCTAGTGGTGCAACCTTGTGAAATCCCCGTGTTGGCATGTTAACAGGTGTTGTCACTATATATCTGCGTTTTTAACTCAACCACTCTGTTAGCAAGTGGGAGTAGAGCAAAATGAGATTATACCTATAGACTCCATCATGTTACTGGAGGAAATGGACAATGTGGCTTTATTAATCCTAATATTAGAATAGTAGTCGTCTTATTAAAACATGCAAGAAAGATGGTGAGCTTAGAAAAAAATCCAATGACTTCAAGCATTACCAAGTTAATTTTGATGTGTTGGGTAAGAACTCATTTAATTTCCATCTACCTCTCTTGGGATATCTGACTATAAGATCTAGAGTGCGTAGAATGATTGTATAAACTTCCCTTTCTGACCCCTCATAAATCAGGAGTCCCTAGGTGCAGCTGCTGTTTCTCACTGAATTGGGCAGAGCAAACGGCATCACATACAGACGACATGACTAATCATTTACTGTTTCCTCTAACTGCTGGGAGCCCTGCTGCTCTCTGGCATTCCAGCAAGTTTTGAAGGAATAATAAAAGGGTAGATTCTTAATAGGCTCCAGAAGGTCTATAATTTTAAAACTAGAAAGGGCATTAAAGATCATCAACCACTCCCTTCTGTGCAGATAAGGAAAGTGAAGTGGTTAAGTCAGTGTGACCTTGCAGAAACCCGAAAGCTGGGCTCCTTGGAAGCACACATACCAACACTCAAGCACCTGATTTCCTGAATGGGTTGTTCTCGTGCTTCAGGGTCTCTGGGAAAGACAGCAGCTCATCCTGGTACAGGTAAGACTCTGTAGGCCAGCTACCAATTGGTGCGCTTTTCCAAAATCCAGATTCTAGTCCTATAAACGAACTGTGATTCTTAGCACTTATGAAAAGAGAGATAGAAGTAAGTCAGATATCACATTCTCCTCCAAATACATGGCTTCCAAAAACAACTTGTGAACTACTAGCACAAAAAGGAATATATTTTTCAAAAAGGAAATGATAATTACAGGACTTGTAGCTCACGAAAATTATGACCCTGATATATTCCTGGGCAAGGCTAATCCTGAGGTCTGGACCTAGTCTTGGTTTACCAGAAGAGGTAATTTCCTCACACAGGACATTTCAAAGTGATTTTTTTCCTACATTGATTGGAGAGTTTTATATGAAAGAGGTTTGTGATGCTCTTCGATTGTGGTGAGGAAACAGTGTCACAAAGAAAAACTTCCATTGCTCTTCAGATAGCATTTTACACTGATGGACTATCAAGGTGGAAAAACAGTTTAGAATCTTTGAGTCTAATACACTATACCATTGAATACACAAACTTTTTTTCACAGGGAAATACACTGAATTTTATGTGGGGAAAAGAAAAATTAGTGTAAATCAAGAGGAGATTATAGGGCAATCCTTAAGGACAAAACCTCTGTCAGCCAAGGCTCAGGGACCATTGTAGAAGAAAGGGTAGAAAGACTGTTAGAGCCAGAGGTGGTGGATGATCACAAGGAAACAGTTTTCAACACAGCTAGGAAGTAAGTCATAAGAACTTAACAGTGATGGGAACTTCATGCACAAGACCCATGGCAAGCTCAAGTCAGACAAATCCCAGCATAGAAGCAGAAAGGTTGGTAAGGAGTCCAACCTTAGCTGAGGATCTATTGGCAACTAATAACTGCTGGGAAAAGGAGAGTCAATTTTCTTTAAGGGTGTGATGGTAGATAGCAAAACCAGGCTCTAATGGATGGACACACACTGAAGGACGTTTGGGGACACAAACAGCTCAATAGGCCTTAACATAGATGACAAAGCCCATGAACTCCATGGGGGGGGTGGCGGCTATAAGACAGGTGAAGAGGGGGTCTAAGTATGATCAAAATACATATAAAATTTGAAAAAAGAAATCAATAAAACAGAAGAGGAGATTATACTTTATTCTGTTCAAAAGTTAAGATATTAGTCATCATCTTAGGAAACTTGGCTACTTGTGGCAATGGTGTTTTGATCACAAATGTCAAGTTTAACACTTGCGGTATTTAGCCCCATAGTTACTGCATTTCTCATGCTTTACTTATGTGGGATAGCACACGACAACTTCCATTCATGTACAAGTACCCCAAAGACTTGACATATTTAACCTACACTTTATCAACTGAGCCACCTCTCTAGCCTCCAAACAGAATGATAAATTAATCCATATAATATTGAAGTTTTGGGGAATAGTTTCATGAGCTCTCACATTTATCAAAACTAGTTGAATAAAACAAAGTAGGATATTCCTTAGAGCTTATGTATGAAAATAACAAATGTCATTTCCTTCCCTATTTACCTCCCATGATCTACGTCCAACAGGAGGAAAAACATTCCAACTAAAAACATACAAAATCTCTAGCATGAAAGAACTTGATAATATGTTTTACACTAACAAGAATTTTATCACCAAAGTGCCTAATATCTTGTTTGTCCCAAATTAATAATCTACAAAGGAATATTTTGTTTCTATACAACCACTAAAGATATTATTAAAGAAACACTGAAAACGGCTGACTCTGTGTATATCCAAGGTAGGCATTGCTTTCTTTCATATCACATGTCCCTTACTTGATAATCAGCACTGAGTACTGATCATAACCGTAACCTTAATGTGACAGTGGGAAAGTTTTCCATTTCTAAGATACACCATTCACAGTTTTCCATCTACAATCTGATTTTATAGAGAAAAGACCTTGCCATTCACATAATTTTTCTAATCAATGGATGCTAATTACTGATCACTCCTATAGAAATAATATTTTGTCAGCAGTTAATGTCAGCTTATTAATAATAGAGGTGGACTAAACTGAAATGTGTTCTGTGTACTACGAAGGTGGGATCATAAATAAGAATTATAATGACAGGTATCTTGCTGAGTATTTTAAAAATATGCTATGAAAAATTATGTCAAATACTATTTTAGCCAGCTCTAGTGCCTTGTGGAGACACATATGACACTTGGATACTTCATGTTTTAATTTTTTGTCATTCATTTTATCACCTATATGTTTTGTCAGCTATGATGTGGATAATATTCTGTATAACTCCACCTGAACAGTTTGTTGGGGAAATAACTGTTAAAGAATATGCCAACCTCAAAAAGTCTTTTTTCTCTAAAACAGTTACCCTTTCTGTTTCAGTTCTTCCATTGTAAATGTTTATAAATTTACAACCTGTGTAGTTTTTTTCCTTATCTAGGCTAAAAGAGTGATATAAATTTAGTAGTGGCATTTCCTTGTATCACTTGAGTAATCAAGCATTGTGCCATTAATGTTAAGCCCTCACTCTTTGTCTATAATTTATAGCAAGAACAAGTCATTATGTGGTAACATAACCTGGCATGCCCATAGCACTGTTGTTTCTGGTCATCTCTTCCACCACGTTACCTGGAGGTCATTATTTCTATCTCCTCCCTCAATTACTTACTGACTTACAGTACGATGCTGTGATCCCATTCTCCCTATGACCCAAAAGAACATCATCTCAGCTCCTTTTTTTTTCCTGAATTCCAACCTACACACTTTATGTCAATGTCCTTTAACACATTTTAGATAATACATTATGCCAATTACATTCACTGAAGGTTAACCTGACAATTTGCTCATGTTATAGCAGGTCTTACCTGTAATATGATGAATTGAATGCTTCAGTTGATTCAATCAGACACTGAAATTGTAAAAAGGATAAGACCATTCACTTTCCATAAAATGGCTCTGTTTTTAAGCCTTTAAAATTGACACACCTTGAAAAGTGCCCTACAGTATAGATTTTCCTTTGTACAGGTGCCAGTGGTAACTTTGCAAGCTTAATTTTGAGAGGGAAGTGGTATAGGTGAGAAAAGATAGCTGCATTTGGCCATTCAGTTCAGTGATTTTTTTCAGCTCATTAAGTCTTAGAATTTAAGCTGTTCTAAACAAGACAAATGTGTTTCCTTTCTTCCAATATGTTAAGCATAATTAGTTCAAATCACTTACTTGGCTATTTCACATGTATTTTAAGATTACGAAGGGATAATTCATTATGAATGAGTTAACATTTTTGGATTACAATAGTCATCTTTCTATTCCATGAGGTTTGTGGCAAGGAGGTGTTCAGTAGGTATACACATGTATAACTGGCACTCTCCTCAGGCAAAATATTTTCTGTACATAATCTTTTTAAACATATTTCTAAAGATTAGGAAAACATTATCCAAGAAGTGTCTTTTCCCTGTGTATGAATTCCATTATAATTTTTAAAATTTCTTGAAAAATACTATTTTTATCAATAAAAGAAAATATTTATAGATATAAATGTATAACAGGGGATTTTTTTGCTATAAATATTTCTGATCTATGCTAGGCAACCAAAAACAAAATTTTCCTTGTAAAATCAGCTGGTATTGTAGACATAGTGCCATTATCTTTCCTTCTCTATTAGCTCAATGTTGGAAGGCACAGTGCCAGAAGGCTCCAAGGCAAACATTATTTTTAGGTTATGTTGGGATTTCTTACCCGCTTCCCCAAGTTTATGCTGGAATTCTGTCGGTTTGGGGCTTGCCTGGGAATTGTGCACCATGTCACCATTGCTGTGAGTTCATATGAGTAACTGATGGTGGGGTGTGGGGGGTGTAAGGAGAAGTCAGGATGGGGGGGATCTAAATATCATTATGTTGTATGAAAACCACAACCATTCATTAAAAATTTTAAAGCATTATTTTTAATCTTTAAATCCCTCTTCTTGGATGCTTCTCCAATCACTCACATACTCGTTAACTGTCACCGCCTGTGCTTGCTGCCCACGGAAATCTTTCCTATTGACCCTATTCAAAGTCCAGCCTTCTACTCATGAACCTTTGTCTGCTTCACTTTTCTCTACATCGGTTACTGACGCATTCATGCTATATTAAACTCCTCAGCTAAGTGTCTATGGTTATTCTCATCCCTTCTACTGTAGACTTCTGGAGGATGGAAGGTTTGCCTGACCTGTTCCCCTGTTATCTCCATAATCTGTGTGACGCATGGGAACCTTTTAGCAGATATCTAGTAAGGCTCAGGGGAGGGAAGTCTATCATTTTTTCCATTTCTTATAAATAAATTGGTATTTATCAATGGGTATTTTCTTGACCACTAATCACAATCAACATTTATATATTTGAATGTTTTGTTTATTTTTTATTTTGTTTGAGGGACAGGCCCTCCTTATTTAAGACAGGCCTGAATCTCACAAATTTATACATCACAGTATTACAGATGTCTGCCACCATGCTCAGCCCATTTATTGAATGTTGAAGGGAAAACTTTGTTTCAGTAACAATGCACCTGGGTGCATGTGCAAAGTTGTATGCACTGAAAGATTAAAAACTTTATGAAATATATGTATCTTTTAAATTCCTTGTGGAGAGCTTCTAGGAATCACTCAGAGTGCTCTATTTTTCTGGCATTAAAATCATTACTGGATTTTCTTATATTTAATATGAAATACAGACAAACATTTTTAACCCCAATTAGGGTAACTCCAATGAACTTGTCATAAATGAACTTCTCATCCCTCAGGAACATTTTCAATAATAGCTGCTTCTTCCCTAAGAACTGTTAAGGAGTTTTTTTTTTTCAAATCAGAAGATAGATCATAAGTCTCTACACATACCTGTGAAATATGTGAGAAGAATAAAATAGCAAGTAAATGAACACAGGCTTATTTATGTGTTTTGTGTGGAAAGTCAATGACAGCAATGAGCAAATATACAGATGTACAAGGATCTTAGACTTTAAAAGTAAAAGTCACAGTGTGTTAAATTCTTTTGGTTTCCAAGGATCTTGACATTGAGGGCATGGATTTCTGAAACAGAAAGCTGTACTGTTTCTATTTCCAAGTGTCCATTTGCAAACATACAGGGGCTGAGGATTTTTTCAAAAAATGACTTTATGAAAAGCAAATCAGATTAAACTAATCTAATTCCCTTCATGACAGAGTTATAGACCCTGTGGTTAAGAGGAAAGCAATAGATATAAGATCTTTATTTCAGTCAGGCTTTTAATTCAGTCTCATATGACATTAATTAGGCAGCAGGAAGGCAGAATTGAGATCCTGTTATTACAGCATGGGTGTGCAACTGCTTGGAAGGTCACACTCTAAGAGTAGTTATTAATCGGTCCGTGCTGCTCTGAAGGATGGGGGTGGAGGTTGAGTGATGCTTCAGAATCCATCCTAGGTCCATTACTGTATATTTATCAGTGACTAGGATGATTAAGTGGCACTCTTATTCCTTAAGTTCACAGATAACATCAAGTGGGGAGGAGCAAATGTCCTTGAAGAATAAACTTAAAAATTTAAATGACCTTCTTAAGATGAGGAAGTGACTTGTGAAAATATAACAGAGGGGAAAGGATTGCATTTGAGGAAAATGCCCCAGAGGGCCAGAAGATGAGCACACAAAGAGAGCACCACAAAGAGAGTGACATGGGGCTCCGTTTTTAGACAGACACAAGACTGTACAGTTAAAGTATCCCAGAAACATAATTGAAAGTGGGTACAGCCCTATCAAATGACTGAACTATAAATTTTAAAAGATCCTGCTTTTGAGTAGAATTTGACCTTTCCATCTTATGAGTTAATGTGGTGATCTCTTGACTTGGAGATTCTTGGCCAGCACACATTCAGAATCAGTTCTCCTCCTAGAAAAGTCTTCCTGCGGCACACCATGCACCTGTAATCCCAGCTGCTCTGAAACTAAGACAGGAGGATGATTTGAACCCAGGAGGAAAAAGACTCCTGACAGATAAAAGTGATCCAAACCCTTCCTGATACCCTCAGTGGGCTTGTTTCCTAAGTGGAGCAGACATCCCTTGCCCCGCACGGCTCTCCTGTGTCTAAGCTTCCTATCTTGGTTTGCATCATGTCACTCTCTCAGTTTTGGCCCAGATATCATTGCTATTGATTCCAGAACTCCAGGAATGCAAGTCAGTGCATGAGTTGATCCAGTGATTGGAGTGTGGCTTCTCTGGACACATGCTAAGCCTGGTGATCTCATTGCATCTCAGACAATAAGTTTCCAGTTTAGATAGCTGGCCAAGATTTGACCCAGTACCTAACCCCAGTTTCTTATGCTGATCTGTTTTCAATCCAAATTGTAAATCTTGTTGCAGATATCTGTCATCCCATTGGACCCCATCTTCAGGATACATACACAGGTCTAACCCAGGTGACCCGCATGACTACGCCATGTGACTACTTAGAATTATGTATTTACTAGGGTGTTTTTCATTCCAAATTTATCTCAAAACAAAGGCATTGTAAAATTGAAACCTTACAAAATCTATTTCAAATGTAGTGAGAATCCCTTGCATTTCCTCTGTTTACCCTTTTTATTGCTTTTGAAAACACTTTTCTTATATAAACTTTCATGTGTAAATAGAGTCTGTTACAAGATAACATGTTTAACAAAAAGAAAATACGCTACCATGATATTTTCATTTTTTATTTAACAGGCTTCCCTTTGATTTATTTCTGTTTTTCTTTTATTTAAAAGTACTACATCTACATCCCTATATAGTTAATTTAAGCACATATATATTTTTTGCTAAAATAAGTTTAATTGAATTTTAAGTGGTTTGGATTAAAATAACTCAAGAAAATAACTTGATTACATTGTAGTTTGGATGTATTTTCTGCCTTAAAATGAATGTTCAGGCTTGAAAATATATTTGAAAACTAAAATGGAAAACAGTCAGTTTTCAAAATTAACTCCAAATGCTTTTTAAGAAGGTAAGCATAGCGTGACATGAATGCATTTACACACATGTGGGCATAGTACTCATACAAATACAAAATAGAATTAATAAATGTTAAAACTTTTTTATAAGTTAAACATGAAAATTTTGCAAAATAATAGTAATATCTGTAATTTATAGCGGAAAAGATGATCAGTGATATGGGAAACATTTCTTTCTAAGGCTGCAATTTTGTTATGACTAACCTCAAAGCCAAGGAGAATAATTATTCAAATTGCTGCCATTTTTAGAGACACTACACATTTACCCAAAATAACCCAAACTTTTGTATCTTTAATATTTTCTCAGCTAGGAAGTCCATTTTATTCACTATTTGGCTTTCCCACGTAGATCTTTATATAGATGCTCACAATTAGAGATATCTAACTAAGCTTAGAGCAAAACTTTTGAAACATTGCAAAATAAACCAAGAACAAAAGCATAAACATAATTTACTTTGTTGGAGAGCAAAGTTTCATCAGTGTCTTCAGGGAACTGTCACTATCAATCACTTTCTGTCATTATCAAAATCTTAGGACTCAGTTTTCTTTTTCACCCTACTTAACACTGTTTCCAAAATAGCAGAAGTGTTCTTAAAGACAAAAATGTCATGGATAACATTTTTGTGGAAGATAATGTTGTTTACCTGAAGTAAACATGATAAGCAACTGAAAGCTTAAAGGGCTTACAATTTTATTAGGTTTTCCCCAGAAGAACCATTTCGACTAAGGTTCTGAAATAATAACTATTTTGGGAAAAAAAGTAAAAGATGATAAAGGCTAAAATGTGCTAAAGAATATTACTTGCACTTCAGACCAGCAACAGACAGAGGAGAGAAACTGATTAAAGATGAAAAACTCAGGTGTCCTGACAGTCAGAGAAAGAACTGAAAAGAAATAAGCAATCATGGGGCAAAGAATAAAAAGCAATTTCCAAAATGGTAGCATTATTATTCAGCACTGAACAGCTCTCCATATTGGTGAAGAATTACACTACTTTATTCTTCATAATAACATAGTGACGTGGCAAGACAGAATCTTACCATATGTCATGCTGTATAGACACACAAAACAAAGTTGGCAATCTTCCCAACATCACTGAGGCATTTAGAACAATAAGATAAATTGACATCAATTTATTCTTTTCTTTTAATGTATATTTTTATTGAATTTTTGTACATTTCATATGATAAATTTTAATCACATTTAGACCCTTTCCCCGATATGTACCTGCCACAGTCTCCCATTTGATTTCATGCATTCTGTCATCTATATTGAGGCAATTGAGTCAAGCTTTTGTACCCAGATGTCCCTCACTGCAAGAGCTTCCACTGGAGTCTAGTAGCCTATCCAGAGTCTATCAACTCTCCCTCACCCACGAATAATCAGTTTCCAACAGTTCCTCACCTAAGGTTGGAGCCTGCTGCCGAGTCTTCCAGTTCTATGCTAAGTTTTTCCTAATTGAGCCTGCACAGGTCTTGCGCATGCTGAACCACTGCTGTAGGTTTATATAAGCAAATTCCTGGAGGCCTGGAAGACTCTGTTTCCTTATGTTCATGTACCAACCATGGCTCTCACAATCTTTCCATGCTCTCCTCTGTAATTTATTCTTATATTGTGTTGGTTTTGAATTTTCATTAATGTGTCCAAATAATTTGAGGGTGCTGTGATCTCTCTAGGTCAAACCTGTGATATCTCTTTGGGCTATCATCTTATCAGAGGGACAGTTACTCTCCAATTTATCCAGTAGAGCTGCAAATGTTCAGGCCTTTCTACAGAGCTCATACTAAATGAAATCTCTGGGGACTACCTTTAAGGAAGAAGTCACAATAGTTTTGTGGCAGAATAAGATCAGATCTTTCAGGAAAAACATCTTATGTCAACATAATTAAGGATCTTTTTCTTGGAATTTTTTGGGCCCTCTCTGGCTAGTAATAATTCCTCTGGCTAGTAAAAATTGTTTTATTTTTTCAAGTCATAAGATATCCTATCCTATCCTATCCATATAATGCTTTGTTGTTCTAGTTTTTCACATTTTAACTCTTGCTTCCACAGTAGGCATCATGCCTCATCTAATTACATATGATGCATATGACAATATTTAACATTTATCTAATAAGCTCTAAGGAAATACTGTTGATTATTTGCTGCCATCTTAAGTATCTTTGAATTAATTCAAATCTACCTAGCAGGGTAATTATTGTCATTAAATCATGTGTTCAAAAAGCAGCTATTAAGCGTCCACTGTGCATAAAGCAAAAAGGACTGCTTTATAAACTTGAGAGAATATGCAAGTAAAGCAAATGAGTTTTGTTTTCCTGCACTGGGACTCACTGTGAATCACAGAATCCACCATGGTGCCAGGTATACTTCTCAGTTTTCACTGCATTCAATGAGAACATGAACATATGTGCCCTGCTTTCAGCATTTTGAGACGCTCATTCAAGCCCACCCACATCCACTCACTGTCTTGGGTGGGGGAATCCCTGAGAGATCAAGGTCAGGTGCCCAAGTCACAAGAGCACAGGGCTCAGTGACCATGTTTACACTATAAACAGCTTTTGGTGTAAGGTTAAGTAAAACTCATTATCCAGAATCTGTCCATATTGTGAGTCATTCCTAAACACACACACACACACACACACACACACACACACAATCACAAACACAAATGATTCATATATGTGCATGTATATGTACACAATTGTAGAGAGTAAGGAAAGACAGAAGAAGAAAATTGCATATGAATGCAAAATAGAACTGTATGGAATAGTTTATATAAAGTGTACCCTATGGACTGGGAATCAACTCTGTAAAGAACCTGAGCCAAAACTTAAATAATATGTACAATTATATAATGAAGCACAAGATTTAGTTGAGCTGACTCTTAATAGAAAATTGTTCCTGTTGAAGAATGCAGTCACTTTATTTGCATGCCTGCACATGTTCAGGATCTTGCTATGGAATGGCATCCCAAGTATCACTGCAGTATGAAACTAACCCATTAACCTGCCCATAGAGGGATCTGTGATCAATGGGAACTGACTTTGCCACCTTCAAAATGTTGAATGTGTAGCTAATTCCAAAGGGATACGATTCACTGACTTGCAATACACCATTAATGTACCTACTGTGAGTAAGTACCCCAAATATATTATAATAGAAAAATACTAAAAAAATATTATGAGAACAACAGCAAAATATAGAAAAAAGCTATTAGAATTAAGTGCCCATAAATATGTTAATGAGCTGAACATCCTAATAAAGAGATCAATTTGAATTAAAACTGCCAAGGGATATCATTTCTTTTCAACTTCATTCCCTAAAAATTCAAGTATGAGTAGTATCAAATGCTAGCATTAAAGCAGATCTTAAAGAGTACATACTTTCTCCCAAAGGCCAAGAGGGCAAATATGTGCAAGTATTTTACTTCTTGACATCCTTTAAAGTTCTCTTCTATCATTTTACTAGCCTTTAAATTACTTTACTGTCAAAAACTTTGAAAGTCTCTTCTTTTCTATCTGGAAGGCACTCATTTTGCACCTGGCTGTAGCCTTCTTTGTACCATTATTTTTCAAATTGCATTCTTTATCTATCCTCCTTCATTTCCCCAAATAGCTTGTAAAATTCTTGAGAGCAGAAACTGTATCATAATATGTATTTGATACTCCGCTGTCATTAATCCTGTCTGAATCTAGTGAAGTGTTTCTCTATAGTATGTGGTTAAATCCATATTTGTAAATGACATTGAAGGATAATGATACATTATCCTAAATAGAGAGGAGGAAACTGGTGAAGAGCAATGCAAGGTTTTTTTTTTTTTTTAATCTTTGTGTTCAAAGATTTATATTGTTTGGATGCACACAGAAGGACCAGTGGTCTCATCACAGTTTAGGTTATTAAGAAAATGGGCCGGCTTGGACTAACATCCCTTGTGTACATTCTTTGGGGTTGAAGTGCAAAAGGGCCAGGCAAAACATGGGATCATACAGCTAACAAAACACCAGAGCAATAATAATTTAGATGCCATTGAGGCAAAGAAGGAGGATTATTGAAGGGGAAAAGGGGACCAGAACCAGCAAGACCTGGTACAGGGGAAGCAGTAGGGGAGGAAGATGAATAAAAAGTAAAGGATGAGGATATGTATAAAAATATTGTAATAACACCTAAAGTTAATTTTTTAATAAATCAAGAAAGTAGGTGTAAAATCGTGGATTAATCATTTTATCAATGACAAAATTAAATGTACAAAAGTATAAGGTTTCTGTGATGGCTAGTTTTATTTGTCAACTGTACAAAACCTAGAATCACCTCATAATTGAGTCTCAATAAAGAATTGTCCAGATTAAGTTGGCCTATGGTATGCCTATATGGGATCGTGTTAACTGAATTAATTGATTTGGGAAGACCCGCCATTAATGCTTTCTATTTTTCTTCTAGACTGTGAATGCTCTGTGACCAACTGTCTCATACCCCTGCCTCTGTGACTTCCCCATTGGATTGGGCTATAACCTGAAATTAGGAGCTAGAACAAACCTTTTCTCCCCTAACTTACTTTGTTCAGAGTATTTTATCGCAGTGTCAACAACAAAACTAAGAAATTTACCTAAGTCTTTATTCCTAAACTCCATGTCTCTAACCATTTTTTAGCAAACAATATGGTTTTTAGAAATCAATTAATTGAGGTAAATTTATAAATATTTGGGCATAGCTATATATTACCATTTTAAAAATCCATATAATATAAAGAAGGCATTTGTCCAAACTGAAAACAACAATTAGATGTTTAAAAAGTGGTCCGACTTTTCTCCACAGATAGGATCTAATGTACTTCTAGACTAGCTGGCCATCCCAGACCTCTGGTACAGCCTGTGATGTATTGTTAACTGTAATACCAGCTCCACTGGCATGGTGGGCTCTGAATCACCTTTTTCTGTCACTGTCATATTTGAATAATTGCATTCTGGTGACGGGCCAAAATAAGACTGAATTGATATCAAAGTGTTTTAGATACATTGTAACTTTTCTTTAAAAGTGTTAAATAGTCAAACTCTCATGAAGTCTACTGTTATTGTGTTAGTTTCTTTTCTTGTTGCTGTGATAAAATATTCCAGCAAAACCTACTTCAAGGAGAAAGGGATAACACTGGCTCACAGTTCAGGCTATGGTCTTATCCCAAGGGCTTTTGAGGAAGATAGATGGTCACATTGTGTCCATAGGAAGCAGAGACTAATGAATGCTTGTGTCAGCTCACTATTCTTTATGATACCTTTCAGGATTTTAGCCAAGGGAATGGGGCCATCCACAGTAGATTGGTCTTCTCACCTCAATTCTCAGATGATTCCACACCTCATCAACTTGATGATTGCTATTAACTATCACAACTCTACCCTTTATCAACTTGACATTCAGACATACCAATTTAAACCATAACCTTCTACAGCCTTTAAATTTTTCTATTTAAAAATATGTAGGCTAGTTAGATAGCTCAGCAGGTAAATGTGTTCGACAACCAAGACAAACAACCTGAGTTTGATTCCTGGAATCCACATGATAGAAGGAGAGAACCAACTTCTACAAGTTCTCTACTTACCTACACAAGCACACCATAGTACACATCATACACACAAGCATAATTAATTAATTAATTAATTAATCAATTAATTAATTAGCAATTGCAAAAAATTAAGTCCAAAGTCCACATCTCATCTTCAACGCAAGGCAATCTCATAACTGTGAGCTCCTATAAAATAAAAAATCAAGTTACATTCTTCCAACATACAATGCTAGAATAAGCATTCCAAATCCGATGGAAGAATTGGACATAGCAAGTAATTATTGGGCCAAAGCAAGACCCAAATACAATAGAACAGACACAAACTTGTAGTTCTGTTTTTGGCACCTGGGTCTTCTGATGAAATTGGCCAGACTCCAAAGAGCTTTAGTAGATGCACCTTATCTCTGTTGCATATTAAGTCTCTCTCTTGGGCAGCACCACTCCACGCACATGTTTTCCTTAGTGGCTAGCCTACTGTCATGATGTCATCAATGTCCTGAATCTCTACTGAAACCTGGTCTTCACAGTGGTCTCTTGTGTTAGTTACTTTTCTGTTGCTATGCTAAAACACTGATCAAAGAAACTTATAAAAGGAAGAGTTTATTTGAGCTTACAGTTCCAGGTTCCAGAGGGATTTAAGTCCATCATGGTGGGGGCATGGTGAGGTAGATGAAACAGGAACAGAAAGATAAGCCCTCACATCTTCAAGGAGACACAGGAAGCAGAGAGTGACTGGAAATCCAAGAAGGTTTATGAACTCTCAAAGCCCACCCCCAGTGGTGCACTTCCACCAGCAAGGACACATCTCCTAAAGCCTTTCAGAACAGCACCACCAACTTGGGGACAAAATCCCCAAATGCTTGGCACCTGTGTGAGGCATTTTCATTCAACCTGCCACATCTCCCAAGGCTTTCATGCAGGGACTCTGACCTGCTACACACTCCCTGGCCTCATCTGTTCTCTGAACTCATGGAGCAAGATTCAATAGTTCCTACAATCTTGACCCTTCCATACCTGCAAAACTAGTAACTCAGGAATGAAGATACTATATTCTACTTTTAGCTCAAGATGAAACCTTGCCTCCTTATAACACAGTAAGATCAGCTTTTGTGTGCTGCCCCTGAGGATACACTTTCCTAGGTAGTTGATTCTGAGGATCAAGGAACCTCCTTTGCTGTATTCTCAGTTCAGGCTCTCTCCTTTCATAGAAGTTTGCATCTTTACATGTTGCAACCTTTGACAGGTTCTTACTCTCAAGGCACATTTCCTATTGCTCCAGTGCAGAGTGCCAAATTTCTCTTTAAGATCTCTTTAATAACTGCAGCCACTTTGTTGACTCTACTTTTCTTGTTGGAAACTTTAAGGTTGTCTGTATATCTTTCAACCACCAAAAAATTAGTCCAATATTTTCAGGTTAAACTTCATTCACGTTTCTAGTTCATAGGCAGAAATTAAGCCATAGTCACAAGCAAATTATTATAAATATGACCCCTAGCTCAATTACTGCTACTGGCCTGTTCCCCTTAGAAACCTCATGAACCAAGTCTCTATTGTTTGCATTTTTCTCAGCATTACTGTCTTCCATGCTCCCACCAGAATGATCCTTTAAGCTCTTGTGATGTTTGGTTTAAGTTCCTGCTAGAATTTCCCTTGCTGAAGAACTGTAACCTAGAATTATAAAATGAACAAGCCCCTTCTTTTCCCCTTATTCCTGTTTGTCAGGGTATTTGTCACATTAAGAGAAATTAAACTGTAACTGAAATTATGATGAGAAAGGTTGTTGCTGTGATAAACCTGACCATGCTGTTTGCTAGATAGAATATGGAAGACTTTGGAACTTTAGGTCAGAAAAACCACTGGGTTACACAGGCAGAACTGAATGAGCTGTTCTTGAGGGAGCTGGGAAATCAAGAGTGCTGGGAAAAATACAAAGAGTTGTGCTCTGGATCATTTTTTAGAGAGAAACAAGAACGTTGCCATTGATTGGGCTAGAGGATAATCATGTGATACTTTGGCTAAGAATTTACCTGTATGAATTAGGTTGGAACTGAAAAAAATAAGCTGTGATTTATAAGAGGTCAGGACCACTAATATTAAATGTTCTGTTCTTCGATGGAAAAATGAAAAAAATATTCCTCAAGGTCAGCACTCAGAAACAGATACAGCTGTGGTCCAAGAGGACCAGGTAACGTCTTGAGCAGAAATTAGCAGCATAAGCATCATTCACACTATACTCGTTTTGAAAGCGTGGAACATGAAAAATTGAAGGGGTTATTGAGAACAGCTTAATTTTGGCATCTTTTTGGGCAGGGTTGAAGTCCCTCCTGAGAAACCCTGGAAGGCCACCAGTGAAGGTGAAGCTCATGTTTCAATGGTAATCCCAAGATATTGGAAAAGACAGGATGAAGGAACATCTGTCAAGGAGAGCTGCAGCTGTGGAATGGAGCAGTCCTATGTCTATAGGAGAAGCTGTGCATGCTGCAGGTGGCAGAGTTGGGGAGAATGGGCCACACAAGCCCTTGGAGGTCCAGAAGATTATGTTACAAGTGAGTCCAAGATGTCAGATGTCATAACTACAGGATTTAGAGAGTGTTAATGAAGTTTGGTTGTTAATTTGCTGTCACCCAGTGTTTCCCTTTGGAGTATGAAGTATGTACATTTTGATTTTGCAGATAACTGATTTTAGAGTTTTGAAAAATCTTTGGACTTTTGAAATGTTGGAAATTTTGAAGTCTTTGGGGACTTTTAGGAGTTGGACATTATTTTCTATTGTTAGCATGAGATTTGGGGGGAAAATTTAACAGTGATGTGTTTGTGTGTCAAATTTACAAGTGTGGATTATGATGATTTAAAAAATTTTTTAAAAATATTTAAAAATTCTTTTTAAGTTTGAAATATTTATCTTTAAAATGACAATCAAGGCTTTGGTCTAAAATTATTTTCTTCCACTGAAGAGACTCAGACCCTTCATCTAAAATAACTCTGGCTCAGTCACACATTTTTATTTTATTTTTTATTTTTATTTTTTTAACAGAGCATAGGGTAGTGGTTTATTTACAGAAGAGTGGGTGCCCCACATTTACAGCTGTGCTATAAAGTCCACACTCAAATACAGATGCTGTGACCTCCCAACAGCCTCACAGAGTTGTGAAAGAGGAGAGAGGTGCCTCTTGGTGTTCTCGGCTTGTATATCCTTTGCTCCTTTCCTACATGCAGCTAAGGTCAACTGATTGGGTGGGAAGGGGAACTGACTCTCCCCTCAACTCCTTGATGAGAGTGGGAAGGAGGTGTGACTATAGCTTGCCAGCATAGTGGGTGGAGGACATTTCCAGTTAACACTCCACCCCTTCCTCTGGCTCTTACATTCTTTCCGCAGCTCTCTTCCACAAAAGTCCCTGAGCCTTGGAGGGAGTGGTAAGTGTGGAATGATCTTCCTCCCATTGTGGCAAGGCTCTGAATTTTCATGTTTCTGCATCATCTGTTTTCCATGGGTTATTGGTCAGTTTGAGTGAGATTCTATCTACTATAAAAACACACACAAGAAGAAGCAAGAACATCTAAACAGTGACTGCTCTAATGAATTAACCTATCACTGTAAACACAAATGCTCGGTTGGAATTTTGGCAAGTGCATCATTTGCATCTAATAAAGCAATTGCATTGGCTTCCCACTGGGGCCTATATTCTACCCTGCCACAGGGGATTAGCTGGGTCTATAGTACCAAATATTTGTTCCACCCATAGGAGTGGGCATTATATCCAATCAAAACTTTGTTGGTTGTACATATACTAGACACTCCACTATTGCACCAGCAGGAACATCTTGTTTGGTATGTTGATAGTGCAATATGCAGGGTCCATTGTTGAGGAGAATTATAGGGGACGATTTTCCCCAGTCATTTAGGGTTGCCTTTTGTCACCATGAAAGCAACCCATCCAGTGGCAGGGAGTTTCCAACTTAGTCCAAGCTTGATTTCTCCCTCTCCCACACTCACATCATGCAGGGTCTTCAGCTATAGGGTTTTCCATCCACTTCTGGTGTACAACCAACATTATTGGCAATGGCCTTTATTGTTTAGGGACCTCTAGTGTCCCTCAGACCAACAGCTCATAGGGGGCAACCATCCTCTGGCACTGGGATTTTCATTTAACATCCATATTGACTTGGAAGGGGTTTCTTCCATCCCCATAGGTTTCCTTATGTGCTTAAGCCTTTTTTTTAATACTGTGTATCTGGAGAATTTTTGCCCTTTTTATTCATGTAGTTCTTTGTATAGTCCTCTTCCCCCTGCCCCCTTTAACTACCCTCTTTTTACACATTTCTCCCTTCATAATACCTTTCTCCTACTATTCTCTCAGATTCCTTCTTTCCCTTTAACTCCCTGTTTTCCTTCCATATTCCTGGTCCCTGGAGTTGCATCAGGATATGCACTCACTTATAAGGATTTGATGCTAGGATCCACAGATGAGGGAGAACATACATCTTTTGTTTCACTGATTCCATGTTACTTCACTTAATACAACAGTTTTGAGATCTATCCATTTACCTGAAAATTTCATTATTTCATCTTTCTTTACTGCTGAATAGAACTCCATTGTGTAAATATACTATGCTTTTGTTAACCACTCATCAGTTGAGGGCACTTAGGTTTCTTCCATTTCTTAGCTATCATGAAAAGAGCAGCAACAAACATGGTTGTACAAGTGTCTCTACAATAGGGTGAGTCCTTTGGGTATATGCCAAGGAGTGGTATAACCGGGTCACATGGTAGGTTCATTTTTAGTTTTAAAAAAGTTCTCCACATTGTTTTTCATGGGGGTTACAAGAGCTTGCAATCCCACCAGCAGTGAATGAGCATTCCCCTTTCTCTACATCCTTGGCATTATTTGGTTTTATTTGTTCTCTTGATCCTATCCATTCTGACTGGGGTAAGGTGAAAACTTAAGGTGGTTTTAATTTGCATGGCCCTAATTACTAACAATGTTGAAATTTTTTTCAGATGTTTCTTACCCATATTTCTTTCTTTTTTTAATTATTTGATTGTTTATTTACAATACTTTCCACATCTTCCAATGATTTAACAGCCTTTGCTCTACTTTTGTGTCAAATGGCAATCACAATTTCTGTATTTTAACCACCACGTATGCTATATTAATAACATATTAATACCAGAGCCAAATATGACAATCAGTGAATAGTAGAGATTTAAATGGACCATGATAGCTATGGTGTCGCTGGAGGATTCCAGGGACTTAATGATGCTGGATGTTCTTTGAGACCCTTCCTCCAACGAGCCACATGATTTAAACAAAACATGCTTCCTTCTACCATAGGCCTGTGGTGGAAGGAAGCATAGTTATTTCTTCCTTTGAGAACTCTCTCTTTAGATCTTTGCACATCTTTTAATTGGGCCATTTTGTTTCTCGTTTGTTTTTTGTGTTCTTTATATGTTCTGTATTTTAAACCTCTGTCAGATGTGTCACTGGTGAGCATTTTTTCCCCATTCTGTGAGTTTTCTCTTCATTTTCTAGTTTCTTTTGCTGGGCAGAAGCTTTTTATTTTAATGAGGTCCCTCTTGGTGATTGTTGAGCTTAATTCCTGAGCAACTTCTGTCTGATTTAGAAAATCATTTAGCAAATCATGCATCTATATCTTATAGGTTACTGCTAATATTATCTTCTAATAGTTTCAGGGTTTCCAGTTTCACATTGAGGTTTTGGTCCATTTGGCGTTGACTTTTGTACAAGGTGAAAGATAAAGATCTAGTTTCATTCTTCTACAGGTGGAGATCCAGTTTTGCCAGCACCATTTGTTGAGGAAGCTGACTTTCCTCCATTGTGTGTTCTTGGCAGCTTTGTCAAATATCAGGCGGTTTGTACTACAGTTTAGGTCTTCAGTGATGTTCGACTGATCTATGTGTCTATTTTTGTGCCAGTACCATGCTGCTTTTATGACTATAACTCTGTAGTATACTTTGAGATCTGGTATAGTAATCCCCCAGCATTGCTCTTTATGCTCAGGTTTCTTAGACTATTCAGGGTCTTTTGTGCTTCCATACGAATTTAAGGATTTTTTTTCCTAATTCTGTGAAGTATGTTATGGGAATTTTTATTGGGATTGCATTGAATCTATATATTGCTTTTGGTAGGATGGTCATTTTCAAAATATTAATTCTTCCAATCCATGATTGTGGAAATTCCTTCCATCTTCTGGTGTCTTCCTCAATCTCTTTAGTTAAAGACTTAAAATTTCTGTTGTAGTGCTCTTTGATGTTTTGGTCAGGTTTATTCCAAGACATTTTATTTTATTTTACTTTTTGCAGCTATTGTGAATGAGAGCATTTCCCTGTACTTACTCTCCAATTGCTTGTTATTGGTATAAAGAAAGGCTAATGATTTTTGTAGATTAATTTTATAACCTGCCAGTTTACTGAAAGTGTTCATCAGTTCTAGGAGTTTTCTGGTGGAACTTTTGGGATCTCTTAGGTATAGTATCATATCGTCTGCAGAAAGGGATAATTTGACCTCTTCTTTTCCAATTAGTACTGCTTTAATTTCCTTCTCTTGTCTTATTGCTTTATCAAGAGTTTCAAGCACTATATTGAAAAGGAGTGTAGATGGTGGACATCCTTGTCTGGTTCCTGATTTTAATGGGAATGCTTCCACTTTTTCTCCATTTAGAATGATGTTGGCAGTGGGTTTGTTGTATATAGCTTTAATTATGTTGAGGGATGTTCCCTCCAGTCCAATTCCCTTTAGTGCTTTTATCATGAATCCATGCTAAATTTTGTTAACAGGCTTTTCTGTATCTATTGAGATGATGGTTTTTGTCTTTGAGTCTGTTTATATGATTGATGACATTTTCTGACTTGCGTATACTGAACCATCCCTTCATCTCTGGAATAAAGCCTATTTGATCATGGTGAATGATGTTTTTGATGTAAATCTATATGCAGTTTGCAACTATTTTGTTGAGAATTTTTGCATCTATGTTCATTAAGGATATCAGTCTACAGTTTTCTATTTTGGTTGTGTTTTTACCTAGTTTGGGTACTAGAGTGATGCTGGCTTCATAGAATGAGTTTGGGGGTTCTCCCTCTGTTTCATTTTGAATAATTTAAGAATTGGTCAAAGTTCTTCTTTAAATGTCTGGTAGAATTCTGCTGTAAATCCACCTGGGCCTTGACTGTTTTTGGTGGGAGGCTTTGTATTACTGTTCGATTTCCTTATATGTTATGGATCTGTTTAAACTGTTAATCTCTTCTTGGTTTAACCTTTGTGGTTCCCATGATTTTTAGATATCCATCCATTTCTTTTAGGTTTTCCAAATTTAGTAGATGTGGTGGTTTGAATGAAAATGTCCCTCATAAGCTCCAAGTGTTTGGACACTTTGTCCCCAGATGGTGGCACTGTTTTGGGAGGTCTTAGAAGGTGTGGTTATCCTGGAGGAAGCACGTCACTGGGAGTGGGCTTAGAGAGTTCTTAAGCCTTGCCAGATCTCCAGTTGCTCTCTTGTTTCCTGTGTCTGCTGGAAGATGTAGAGCTTAGCTTCCACTGCTCTTCTCCAGCCACCTCTGCCACCATGCCTCCCCACCAGCCAAGACAGACTGTAATTCCCCTGGAACTGTTAGCTCAAAAAACCTCCTCTTCCTTCTATAAATTGCTTTGGTTAGTATTTCTATCACAGGAACAGAAAAATGACTAATACAGTAGAGTATAGGTTTTTAAAGTATTCCCTTATAATGTTCAGGATCTTTTTGGTGTCTATTGGGGTTTTTTTCCCTTTCATCTCCTATTTTGTTGATTTTGGTGCTTTTTCTTTCTTTTGGTTAACTGGGCTAAGGGTCTGTCTCTCTTGTTTAGCTTTTCAAAGAACCAGCTCTTAGATTCAATTCTTCTTTGTATTGTTTTCTTTGTTTCTATTTCATTAATTTCTGGTTTGATGTTTATTATTTCTTCTCTTCTGCTGGGTTTGGGTTTCATTTGTGCTTTCCAGCATCTTGAGTTGCAGTGTTAAGTCATTTATTTGCACTCTTTCTGATTTTTTAATGTAGGCATTTTAGAGATATAAACTCCCCTTTATGGACTGCCTTTACAGTGTCCCAGAGGTTTTGTTGTGTTGTATTGTCCTTTTTGTTGAATTCTAGTAATTCTTTATTTCTTTCTTATTTTCTCCTTGGACGCACTCATCAATTACGAGTGTGTTGTTTAATCACCATGAGTTTGTATAGTGACTAGGGCTTCTTCCAGTGTTGATTTTGAGCTTTATTGCATTGTGGTCTGATAGACTGTCTGGAATTATTTCAATTGTTTTTGTGTTTCTTGAGGTTTGTTTTGTGCCCCAGTATGTGGTCAATTTTTGAGAAAGTTCCATGAAATGCTGAGTAGAAAGTGTATTCTTTGGTGCCTGGGAGGAATGTTTGGGAGATGTCTGTTAGGTGCATTTGATGTATGATATCATTTAATTCAGATGTCTCTCTGTTTATTCTTTGTCCAGTTGACCTGTCTAATAAAGGCAGTGGGGTATTGAAGCGCCCTACTATTACTGGGTTGGGGTTAATCTGTGTCTTAAAGTCCTGTAATGTTGTTTTTATAAATTTGGGTGCTCCAGAGTTTGATACATGTATATTCAGTATTGTAATATCTTCTTGCTTTATTGTTCCTTTGTTCATAGTGAAGTGATCCTCTTTATCTCTTCTGATTAGTTTTACTTTGAAGTCTATTTTGTCAGATATTAGAATTGCACCCCCTGCTTGTTTCTTAGTGCCACTTGCTTGGAATATTCTTTTCCATCTTTTCACCTTAAGGTAGTGCCTGTTATTGAAGATGAGATGGGTTTCTTGTAGATGCAAAAAGTAGTATTTTGTTTCTTAATCTATTCAACTAGCCTGTGTCTTTTGCCTAGGGAGTTTTGTCCATTGATATTTAAACTTGTTATTGAAAGACGTTTATTGATTGCCATCATTTTGATTACAGATTGCATTCTTTGTCTAATTTTGTGTTTCCACAATTATACCTTTATTTAGTCTCTTTTGTTACTCCTGAGTTATAGTTGTTTCTTTCTCCATTCTTTGTATTGCTTCAAGTATTCTTTGAAAGGGCTGGTTTCATGGACATGCATTCTTTCAGACTATTCATGTTCTGGAAGATTTTTCTTTCACCTTCAACTATAATAGACATTTTTGCTGGGTAAAGTATTCTAGGATGGCATCTGTGGTCATTTAGAACTGGAAATACCTTTGTCTGGGCTCTTCTCACTTTTATAGTTTATAGTTTGCATTGATAAGTCAGCTGTGATTCTGATGGGCTTTCCTTTATATGTGGCTTGTTTTTCTTTTGTTGCTTTCAATATTCTCTCTTTTTTCTGTACATTTAGTCTTTTTACTATTTATGTCATGGGGAGTTTCTTTTCTGGTCCTATTTGGTGCTCTATGTGCTTCTTGTGTTTGTTTGGGGCTGTCTTTCCCTACTTTTGGTAAATTCTCTTCTACAATCCTGTTTAAGATCTGGTAAATACCATTAACCTGAAATTCTTCTCCTTCCTCTGTGCCTATGATATGCAGATTTGGTCTTTTCATGGTGTCCCATGTCTCCTGCATATTCCATTCCTGTGGTTTTCTTTTTTTTTTAATTTCATACTTTCTGCTTGAGCAATCCAATTGTTCAACTTTATCCTTCAGTGTTGATATTCTGTTTTTCATTTCATTCATTCTAACGGCAAGGCTTTCCCCTGTTGTTTCAAGTTTGCGTATTGATTTTTTTCACTTTCTTCTTCATTTCAGCCTGTGTTTTCTTCAATATTTCTGTCTCTTTTGTGAATTCATTCAGAAGTTTATCCTTAACTTTTTTAGTTCTTTGATTTGTTTGTGTGTTCCTTAAATTCATTGAATTCCTTGATCATGTTTTTGACTGTTATTTTAAATTCTATGCCCTGGGTTATTTCTCAGGGGTTCTCCTTGTAAAGCTCTTCTGTAGGACTGGTGGAGTTTGGTAGTCATTTAGTGATTTGGCATTCTATTTTATTATTTTTTTCATTGTGATTTTGGCATGTGGATTTCTTATTTTGTTTATGATTCTGATATGAAAATCAAGTCTTCTTTTGTTGGGTTGAGGTTTGCTTTTGTTTGTATTATTGGTGTGCCTTGGTTGTTTTCTTATTGGATTTGTAAAGATGGTTGGTCTAGGTTTCAGGTCTTTCAGATTTTATTTTGGAGGGAACTGGTGGCTTCAGTTCAGCTACTCAGGAGTTCCCACAGAAGCCCAAGTCAGGCTCCAGTAAGGTACACTCAAGCTTCCTTCACCATGTGGAGTACATATCCAGGTGATCTCATGTGGTCTGCTAGGTTCTCAGCATCTAAGTCAGACGGAGGCCAGAAGAGCCACTCTCAAGCTGATTTTTAAATTTTTTTGTTTGATAATTTCTAACATGCATGTAAATTGTTTTGATCACGTTTTCCCCTCATTCTCTCCCCTTGAATTCTCCACTCTGTCTCAATCACTATTTCCTCCCGAATTCAAGTCTTCATTTTTTCAAAAACCCTTGAGTCCACTTAAGGCTTCCAATATGTGCACGGTTGTTGGGTCATCTACTGGATCATGGGTAGCCTCTCAGGATCCACATCGCTAAAGAAAACTAACAATCCCTCTCGCAGCAGCCTTCAATTGCCAATAGCTGCTCAGCTATGAGTGGAACTTCATGCCTGCCTCCCTCATTCATACAGAGAATTTTGTCTGGCTTGAGTGTGCACAGGTCTTTTGCATGCAATGACAGTTACTGTCGAGTTCATGTATGTATCTGCTCTCTTGTGCCTGAACAACATTTTGGATGGACTCATCTACTGCCTCTGACTCTTACAATCTTTCCACCCCTTCTTCCACGATGATCCCTGGGAGGAGGGGTTGTGTGCTTACTCCACAGTGTTTTATTCTCTGCACATTAACCAGTCGTGGTTCTCTGTGACAATCACTATGTACTGCAAAAGAAGCTTCTTTGATGAAGGTTGGGAGAGGCACTAAGTTATGTCTATGACAATAAACCTTTAGAAACTGGTTAACTATTATGTTCACTTGGTAGAAAAATAGTAGCAGGTCTTCCCTTAGGTGCTATGACCTACCTAGCCACAGGTTCTTGACTCCAGTAACAGTGCCAGACATGAGTTTTATCTTGTGGAGCAAGCCTTAAATCCAATCAGAGAGTGATTGGCTACTTCCATAGCATTCGTGCCAATATTGCACCAGTGGACACAGACCATTTCCTGAAATAGCTCACAAGGTTTAGATCTGGGCAATAATACACAATTATTATTTCACATCTGCTAGCATGCATATCACCTTTCAGCACTAGGAAAGCTAACCAGTAGGGATGTCATACTCAGATTGGAACCAACTTGATTTCTCCATATTCTATGATTCAAGTTTGTGATATTTTCAGCAAAAGGATCTTATCCTCAAATTCTGGAGGTGAATCAAGAGCAAGGTCAATACCCTATAATGTTATTATTTATTTATTTTGATTTATTTTTATTTTATGTGTATAGGTGCTTGCTTGCATGTATGTATGTGTATACCTGTACAGCAGAGGCCAGAAGAGGGCATTGAATTCCTTGAAAAAGAATTACAGAAAGTTTTTAAGTCACTATGTAGATACAGGGAATTGAATCCAAATCTTCTGAAAGAGCTGAAAGAGTGGTGAGTGCTCTTGACTGCTGAGGCCCTTCTCTAGACCCTGACAGTTATTCACCTGGGAAGACAGCCTGAGTAAGACATCGCCCAGAGCAAGTTGGCCTGGGGATATGTCTGTGGGGGATTGCATAGATTGCCTTAACTGAGATAGGATAGAAGACCTACCCTGAATGTAGATGCCATTATTTAATGGGCTGGGCCTGAACTGTTTAAGAGTGAAGAAAGCTAGCTGGTAGCAAGCAGGCAACATGAGTGCAATTGTTTCTCTCAGCTCTTGCCTGTGGATGAGATGCAGTGATAGACAGTAACTTGGAATTGTAAGATTAATAAACCATTTCTACTGTGTTGCTTTGCATGCAGGTATTTGTCAGAGCAACAGAAATGAAATTAGAACAGCTGGCCGTCTAGCATGCTAGGGCTTTTCTAGCCTAAAGTACCAAAATCTTCCATTTACATCCACAAAACTGTTCCAAGTGACTAAGAACCATATGGTCAATTTTATCACAGTAATGACCCACATTTTGGTACTAATTTCTGTTTCATATTCTTTTCCTGTTGATATGATACTGCTGACAAAAGCAACTTACGGGAAAAGGGGTTTATTCAGGCTCATGGTTCAGGTTGCCGTTTATCATGGTGGGGAAATCATAGCAGCAGGAGCTTTAGGGTACTGATCACGTTGTGTTCATAGCCAGGAAGCAACAAGTGAGACTGCCTGTGTTCTACTCGTGTTTTCTTTGTATACAGGCCAGGGTTTTAGCCCAGAGAATGATGTCACCCATAGTGGATGGATCTTCTTTGCTTAATTAACATATCAAGAAAACTCCCACAGGTACACATCAAGGTCTATCTTCCAGGTAAGTGTAGATTGCATCATGTTGAAATTAGCCTTCTTAGTCATATTCTACTGTAGGATGTTACACTTTCTGCTTTATTGTTTGGTAAAAATAAAGACTGGCTTAAATATGAAGCTCTTGAAACTTGAGTGTTCAAGAGGTATGTGTGGTACTACAAAAAGCAAATAGCAAACAACATCAACAAAACAAATTAGAGTAAGTCTGGTGGTTAACCCATGTATTTCAGGATGCTCAGGCAGGAGGATCATTGCAAGTAAAAGATCAACCTAGGCTAGAGACCAAGACACTATCATAAAGAAGAAAGAAAGGAGCTCAACAATTCTACTTTTCTGAATATACTCTTTAAGAAGTCTTAAATTAAAATTTTGAATTTTTGAAAGGGCAATTTTGCCGATGTTTAAAGTGCTTAAATATATCTCCCATTATTAAAATAATGTATAAAATATATATGAGATATTGTGGAAGAAAAGATAGAAACTAGTTAAATGCATTTATTGTTAGCATTTTTCATGCTATAGCTACTTACATAAGACTGGCACAAAAATAAGACATGAGAGTAGGAGACGGACCAGTTGAAAAGAAGGGGTTGTTGGTAGGGGGACAAGAGTGGGTAACAGAATGAACATGATCATAATACATTGCACACATGTATGAAAAAATAAAGTATTAAATAAAAATAACTAGATGGTCTTAGTTTGAAAGACAAGTAAAACATTAAACCTAGAGTAACATATAAACTTCATATTACTTCATATTAAAACTCATACTCTACAATCAACTGAAATTTCCATCTGTGCTTGGAACTTTGGTGTATATTTTGTTCCACACTGCATTGCTGGGCAGGTTTACTCCCAAATATAGACAGGGTGATGCTCAAGACAGTTGGCTGTGTTGCTAACATTGTATCTTTCAATGTCATCTGGTATGATTGAATAAAGTGACATTCCTTTCCTGTGAATTTATTTGTCATAGAATCCTTTTTATTGAAATATTTGATTAAAATATAAGGGAAATCAAGCATTTTATGCTCTTTAGATGATATCAGCCATAAAGCTACAAAACAGGCATTTGCAGGTGATGAATAGACTACTTCTGTGATGTTCGTAATTGCAAAAATATGCCTTTGACCACTTGGATTGACCATTGGTTGAAACATTTATTTCACAAATGACCTATTGTTCTGAGACACTATCATCTAGTCTGTGGCATGCTTGACTTTCACGTGGCTACTTTTAGATTACTCCTGGGAAACACAAGTTGTGTGAACTTTATTCCTAGATTTGGGTTAAAAATAAGCTTTTTATTCATGCAATGTTATCTCCCTTCAACAACTGAGTGATAGAATCAGCCCCATACTTATTTATTCGAGAATCCCATAATTTTGACTCTGACTCTGAATCAGGGAATTGTTATGACAGTCCTACTTTAAAAACACTGTGCACCATCCCCAGATTGCAGATTATTGTAGATGTGATCTAAGCTGTTTTGCATATACAAAGGCATCTTCAGTAATGGCTCTTCTGTGGGCGTAACTATTGCTACTTTAACAAATAAAATATTTTTAAAACCTTTTCTTTTTCAAGCAGAAAAACAACCAACATAGAACTGGGAAAAAGGGACACCTGACTCCAAGAAATGCTGGCAACTGATTACTGCTGAGTGAGGAAAAGCTGATCTTCCTAAAGTGAGAGACTCTAGATGGGTTGACTAGACCTCAGTAGATGAACTTGCAGTGCGGGATGTCTCAGAACATTAATTTGACACAATAGATCTTAACACAAATGACAAGAATGTATGAATTCTAGTGGAGGGGCTATGGGAGGATGCCAGTGGGGAAGGGGATATAAAGATAATTAAGACTGAGATGTTCTGTATGAAATATACAAAAATTCAATAAAAAATTTAAAAAAATTAAAAACCTTTTCTTTTTTAAAATATTTTATTTATTATTTTAATTTTGTGTGTACACATGTATTGCCTGGATGTAGGCAAGTGCACCCATGTCGTGAAATGCCCACGGAGTACAGAAGAGGCTCTCGGATCTCCTGGAAATGGAGTTACGGATAGTTGTTAGCTGCCGTGTGGGTGCTGGGATTCGAACCTGGGTCTTTTGCAAGAAAAGTCAGTGTTCTTAACCATTGAGCCATCTCTCCAGCCCCTAAAACCTTTTCTTTAAAAAAAAAAATGATGGAAGAGTCTCACAAATTTAAATGTGCTTTCAAATCTTCTTAAAATTATTTCAGATGGAAAGTTTTGCATAATTCTTAAGACACATTGATTCTGTAGCTAAAGATGCTTTTGAAGAACCCAAAGTAGTGGGTGGATTACAAGGAAACTGGTTTCCAGAGACAACAGGGCAGTTGCACATATGAACTCTCAGCAGATGTGACAGCGTGCACAAGAGCTGCACAAGCTCAAGATACACAAAGGAGAGAGGAGGTGGGCACCAAGCCCCAAGTCTAGCTGAGAAGATACTGGCTACTGATGAGAGATGGGAGAAGGAAAATCAATTTTCATTAAGGACGTGGCCCCTGGTAGGTCAACCATGATCCACTGGATAGCCACCCACCTGAGAGTATATGGACAGCACAAATCAGACTGGATGGGTTTAAGGAGAAAAGTGAGATGGGTGGGTGAGGAATATGGGGCTAGATATGGAAGGAGTTGGGATGAATATGATCAAAATACTTTGTATAAAATTATCCAAGAATTAATTTAAGAATAAATAAGTAAATAAACAAATAAATAAGAAATCAAAGAAAGATACTTTTGAAATAAGTATTTTTATGTTCTGAAAAATGTGTGCATTGACTTTCAGAGCCTTCTCCATGTTCACATTTCACAAAGGTATGAGAAGAATAAATCTACAATTTTATTGTAGCTTGAAAGATTGTGAGTTGCCCTAGTCAACTATTAGTATAAATCTGATTTCTGTAAAAAAAAAAAAAAGTCTTGTGAATATAATAGATGAGATTAAATTGTCCTCCTTGTCTCTCCATATTCCAGATTTTTTTAAAGGTCTTGTTTAAATAGCTACAAATGTGAAATGTACACAAATATATAGTTTAGGAATTACAAATAATCTTACATTTTGTAAATCATTACCAAAGAGGCAAATTATTTTTAAGTGTTTTAGTTTTTAACTGAATCTTTAGTATTCTAAGAAACCTAAAGTTTGTAAAAATCTTGTTTTCTTTGCAAGCTCACTTTTCGCCCAAATTCTGAGGATGTTTAGGTTATATTTAGTACTAGGATTGAATTGGGGCCTCACACATGCTAGACAAGCCCTCTCCTGCAGAGGTACACTCTCTTTTGAACATTCACTCATGCCATCGATAGACAACAGAGAAATGTCTCTCTGAGGTTAAAGTTAGTTTGTAAATCCATCTTGCTTTCATAGAATGAAGTACCACTTATCATTTCTGGAGGTGCCAGCATCAAGTGACATCATCAAGGCCATCAGATCTTTATCTCAAAAATCCACTGAATACAGTGTGAAATCATACAGCAATCAAGGTATTACCAGTAATGAAATACCTAATTTTGGAATCAGATTTGTTGTGTTGCTCCACAAGGCAGAGGGCAAGCCAATGCTTCAGTAAAAGGAAGTGCCAGTCATTTAATGATGCCAGCAATGCAGAGTTAGGCTACCAAGTACAGTATGCTGATATACTAATGAGCTGGGGATCTGGCTGTTATAGTGTAGTAATTTCTCTTTCTAAAGATGTGTAAATTTATTATGGCCTTGGAATCTTTATAGCATGACTGAATATTTCTAAATAAAAGATTGATAAATGTAATAGTTTTAAAATATTGCATATTCAGAATATTACAGGGCATTTCCTAATTTAAAAATTTGGGAGGTGCTGTACTAAGCAATTATAGTTTATTTAGAGAAACAAATTAGGTGTTTTGATACCTAATTTGCTACCCTAGAAAGTTCAAGTTCAAAACACAGGTTAACACTTGCCATATGAATAGTATTGGTCTAGGAATTGCGCTTCTTTGTGCTTCAGTTTCATCACCTGGAAAACAAAAATAAAAATAATATCTACTTCAATGGTTAACAGTGAAGATTAAATTAGATAATTCACATAAAGGAGGCCGAAGGCCATCTGGCTTTACCTGCTCACTAAATTCTGTTGTTTTTAGTGTTATTTTTATACTGAACATATTTTATAGTGAACATGGTGTACTGATACCCACTGTGTCAGTCAGCTTTCTGTCACTGTGGCAAGATACTTGCTATAAACAACTTCTAAAGGGGAAGTTTCATTTTGGCTCAGTTTTAGACCTTACAGTTCATAACTTGACTTCATTGGTTGAAACCTGTGATAAGACAGACATAATGACACAAGTGTGAGGTAAGGAAGTAAACTGCTCATCTCCTTAGAGCAGGAAGCAAACAGTTCAGGTGAAGAGCCAGAATCACAAAATTCCTTCCAAGGGGATGCCCTCAATGATGTCACTTCCAGTTCCCAATTCTTAAAGGTTCTGTAAGTTTCACATAACACCAGCAACTAAGGACCAAGATTTCCATATGAACAGTTAGGAGACACTTAAGGGCCAAATTATAATTTCCATATTCATACTGTCCTCATTACTATGCACAAGCAAATTACCATATCCATCTCACATAGTTACGTTTATTTAGGGTGGGAAAAATATCTCAAATATATTCAATTAGCAAATGTTCCATTTACCATATGATATTAACTAGATTGTTTCTACTATAAATTGTGTGCCTAGATTTCTACACAGTACATGACAACAACTTTGTATCCTTGGTTTTCATTTTCCTATTTCCTCTGTAACATCACTGCACTCTTACAACCACCTTTCTGGCCCCTGCTTCTGTGTGGTCAACTTTTGGTTTTAATTCACTATAGAAAAGTTGTGTGACATGTTCCTATGTCTGGCTTCTTTTATTAGCATCATGTCCACCAGGCTTACCTTTGCTGTATCAAATGATAAAACCTTGTTCTATTTTAAGGGTTGAATAACATCCCATTATTTATGTATTACATTTTATGTAAGTGCCATGTGTCTATATAAATTTGGACTTCCACTAACAGTGTGTAGACATTCCCTGTTCTACACAGCCTCACCAACACCTGTCATCCTCTGGCTTTGTGTTAATAAACATTCCAACAGGGATGAGGTGATTATCATTGTGATTTTAATTTGTACTTTCCTGATGATTAGTGACTCTGAGCCACATCTCATAGCCTGCTCCACAATTGTTACAGAAAAAGAATAATTCTATTCTCTACATTTTCAAAACAAATGTGTTTTTAATGTCACAGTCAATAACAGATTAGAAAAGGCCAAAAAAAATATATGATTAAATATACAGAAGAGTTAACAAAATCAGAAGAGTTGGCTGAGAAACAGTCTCCAAACTGGAAGACGTAAAGTGTAGCTGTCAAATAATAGAAACATATAAAATTTGATGAGAAATGTGGAGAATGTAGTAAGGCGTACACTTTTGGAGCCCCTGAGAACAGTCAGTGGGAAGAAGCACATCACTATCCCAGAGCTATACCACTGCAAGAGTAATGTGTGATTAATTTCTTACCTCTAATAAAAACAGCTTAAATTATTTTGAGTGTATTATGATAAAGCATACTAATATGTCTCTTACTGAAGGAAATTACCTAGTCAGATATATAATCACATTAGAAAATCTCATATCGAATTTGCACTCACATGGCCCTTGCTTTGCGCTCTTTGCGTACTCACATCCCACACAAGTTTCTACGTTCTGGCCATATCCATGAACTCTTCCCTGGCTCAGAGTATCCAACCAGTCCCAGGCATTTAAGTCGCTTTTCTGGTCTGTTTCACTTAATGTTGAGTCCTCTGCAGCTGAACGCCATTACAGGTCCCCTGGGACCCACTACTGTGCCAGTTTCCCAGAGCGAGGATGTGCTTTCTTTCACCACCATCACCAGTTGATCCAGTTTCTCAGAAACACTGTCCCCTGGCACTGCCCAAGTTTCTTTAGAGTATTGTCATAATTGTACATATAATTTAGTGAGAATGTATTATGTACTATACATATTGTAGCCATAGATGATATGGATTTAAATAGAGAAGTTTCTTGGCTTAGTAAAAGACTTAAAGAGTCTAGTGGAAAAAGCATAGAAGTGAATTAGCAGTTACAATATCACAAAGCACTTACAGCCTCTGAAGCTCAGTCCAGATACTATATTTAATTCTCTACTGACTACTGCTCTGACTACTCCCAGTTCTTGGTTACTAAAATCTGACAGCATGGATGGCAGTTTAATTTTCACACTGGTGGGTATGGCTGTACAGTGTGATATAGCAAAACTACAAAATTCTTGGGACAGATTGCCAGAGTGAAACTTACATATTAATTTTGCTAAAATGATGTCAGTTTCCTCAAGTTGGTTTTGCAGGTTTGCAGCACAAGCAACAGCGTGCGGCAGTACACCTTATTTTGCTCTTTTATCAGCATTTGATACTGTTGATTTTCTTCCTTGGCATCCAACATGCTATTAAAAAAAAATGCTGTTAAAAATTGCTATACAGAGTTGGGTGTGGTGGCCCATGCCTTTAATCCCAGCACTAAGGAGGCAGAGGCAGGCGGATCTCTGTGAGTTCAAGGCCAGTCTGGTCTACATAGTGAGTTCCAGGCCAGCCCCACTATAGGGAAACCCTGTATCAAAAACACCAAAAAAAAAAAAAAATTGCTACACAGGGGACAAGTGCTGGGTCAGCTATTAAGAGCAATGACTGCTTTTGCAGAAGTTGGGTTCCTAACACTCACATGATGGGTGACAACCATCTGAAATTCCAGTTCCAGGGGATCTGATTCTCTCTCCTCGCCTCTTCAGGCATTGAATCATGTGGGCACTTATGTACATGTAGCTCCAAATACTCATACACATAAAATAAAAGTAAATAAATTTTAAAAATAAAATTACTAAACATAGGTAACTGTGACTATATGTCTGTTTATATAGATTTACATGGACATATAGCAAGATTTTACATAGGATATTTCATAGAACATAACTGTAGTTTACCTAATTATTATAAGGCAAATGTCTATATATAATTTATACTTGTATAGGGATACAGAATATTTCTGGTACACCAAAGCCTATTAACACCTGCTCTTTTGCAAGGCAAATCTGCTCTCTCGAGCACCTTGCAGTTCTGTCTCTCATGAAGAATCATAACACTGGTTAGTCTCTTTCCCATGGAATTCTCTCTAACTTCCCAACCAATCCACTCATTTGAAACCGTAAGATTTTTTTTAAACTTTAGTCTTATATTATAAACGGACAACTTATAATTATACATATTCAAGATATACAAAGTGATGTTACATTTTTAATGTGGAATCAATCTATTGAAAATAAGCATTATGTCAAATGCTTAGGTTTCATGGTAAAAAAGTGGGAAATGTCTCAGCAATTTTGCATCACATCGTATATTAACTATTCTTTGGAATATATATCAAAAAGACCTTAATTACTCCAGTTTCACTGAGGCATTTTATCACTCAATTATCATCTCATTGCCCTTAGCCCTTACCTCTGGTAACCTCTGTTTTTTTCCAGTTAATTATTTAATAACCACATACTTAGAAGAAGCATTTCATTACAACACCATTGACATATTCAATAACAATTTTCTGAGCTAAGATGCATCTTTTTCAAAATTGGCTGTAAATTTTTAGGTTTACTATTGAATTATTACAGTTATACAATATTGTGCTTGGTTATAAACCCTATAATACATAAAATTAAATGAGGTTTTAACATTTGAAAAAGATCTCCATTTCATTATTAAAATACACAGTTTAATATACAAAAATTTATTTTCAATGCAATTGACATTAAGATATTAGCACACGTGTTTCTAATCTCTATATATCTGATTATTACTAGTGCTAATCGGTTACTTTCTGAGTTCCTTGGCATCTGAGCATGAATATAAAGTTATCAGGTAGATTTCAATGGTAACATTTTTCATATCTACTAATTATTATTATTTTTTTAATCATTCTTTGAAGAATTATTATTTTTAATCATTTTTTTAATTTTTAATAACTACGTGATTAGAAGAAGCATGTCACTACAGCTTTAACATAATCAGTAATATACTCCAC
>NW_008360320.1:11017002-11022622 GCF_000622305.1 Nannospalax galili
GGTCAGGAAGCAGTATTGGTTCCCCAGGTGTCTGGGGCCCCAAGACTAGGAATGGCGCAGGTCCCAAACTGGGAGTAGCGAACAGCAGGGGAGATGGACGGGTGTATGAGGCTTAGGGAGTCCCGGCGCGGAGCGCTGTGCTATAGACTTACCCCAAGAGGCCTGAGGATAGTCAATCATTTTTTATTTTTAATAACTGCATGATTAGAGGAAGCATTTCACTACAGATTTAACATATTCAGTAACATACTGCAGAGCAGGAGTACATCTCTTTCACAAGTTTCTAGGTTCACAGTTGAGTTAATACAGTTATACAATCTTGAACTCAGTATAAGCCCCGTAAGATGTAAAATTGAATGAGTTTTTTAACCTTTAAAAAAGATATCAATTTCATTTTAGAATATATTGTTCCTTGCAGAAAGACTCATTGTTTTTGCTACTAGCACTGAGATGTTGGCACATGCATCTCTAATCTGTATGCATCTGATTATTTCTAGTCATAATCAGTTGCACTTGGTCACTTGGTGCCTGTGTATGTCTATGAAGTCATCCGGTGGATTTCAATGGTAATGTTGATCACCTCTACTAATTAGCATGATGTAAATTTCCATGCTTCCTCCTCAAATATAACACATTTTTTTAAAAATTGTTGATTTTTGTATGTGTTGTGTGTATATCACACAGAACATCCCAAAACATCTTATTCGATTATATACCCACTTACCAGTTGGCACACCCACATAGCCTCCCTTGCCACACTAGAGCCCTTATATTCTGATATCCCTGCTACTGTCTGCTCTGTTGCCTGCACCCTAGCCAGTCCCCACTACTTGCCCTTCTGTTGATTCTAGTCAGCCTATCTAGAGGTCTTTGTTTTAGGAGGGACAGCTGTTCCTCTTCTAGCAGCAATCAGTTGTCAATACTCCAGACTGGACACTGGTTCATGTCCATCTTGTGGGGTCTACTCATCATCCTTGATCAAGAAGACAGGTGACCCACCACCATTACAGGACATTTTGAGAGATGCCCCTGGAACTTAGTCAACCTAGGAGGGCAAGGAGCAAAAACTCTCCTTTATGTCCCTCTGACCATATTAGTATAGGCCTCAAAGTATGTCTGTTAAACATCAAAGAAGGTTAGTTCCACCAGTCTGGTACTTTTAATTACTGTTTGCCATGTAGATAAATCTTGGGCAAAGACCAATTGTTCTCAGATAAACCTCACCTAGACATATATTTCTTGATCAGCTATGTATAATTTGTCAGTAGGTTGTAGGAGTAATATGGTTCCCTCTGGTTTTCAAAACTATTTAGGCATTATTTATCTCTCGTATTGTCTCACCCCTCCATCATGGTTTCCCCAAATAAGGAGCCCCCATTTCACCCCTTTCTCCCTTAATAATACCCTTTTCCTATGGTCCTAACTCTCCTGAACTCCTTCTTTCCCATTATCCCCTAGGTTCCTTGTATACCCTTCCCTCACCCCTCCCTTAAACTAAACAAATTTTTGTCTCTATCTGCCTTATTAAGGCCTGTTTCCTATTGTTCTTCTCTTTCAGGTTCTTTCTTTTCCATTACCTCCCTGTTTCCTTTCCATAATCCTGATTCCTGGAGTTATATCTGGATACATACTCACTTATCAGGGTTTGGTGCTAGGATCCACATATGAGGGAGAACATACGTCGATTTTTTTTCTGAGTCTGTGTTACAACACTTAGTATAACAGTTTCTAGTTCCATCCATTTACCTGCAAATTTCATGATTTCATATTTCTTTATTGCTGAGTAAAATTCCATTGTATAACTGAACCACATTTTCATTATCCATTCATCAATTGAGGGACATGTAGGTTACTTCCATCTCTTAGCTATTGTGAAAAGAGCAGCAACAAACATGGATGTACAAGTGTCTCTACAATAGGATCAGTTCTTTGTGTCCATGCCAAGGAGTGGTATAACTGGGTCAAATGGTAGGTTCGTTTGTAGTTTTTTAAGAGTTCTCCACACTGCTTTCCATAGGGGCTGAACAAGTTTGCAGCCCCACCAGCAGTGGATGAGTGTTGCCCTTTCCCCACATCCTCTCCAACATTTGGTATCATTTGTTCTCTTGATCTTGGCCAATCTGAGTGGGGTAAGATGAAATCTTAAAATGGTTTTAATATGCATTTCCCTAATTATTAGTGATGTTGAACATCTTTTAACTCTCTGTTCAACTCCTTAGCCCATCTTTTAATTGGGTTGCTGATTGTCTTGATTCTCTGTTTTTGAGTTTGTTATATATTGTGGATATTAAACCTCTGTCGGATGTGTCGCTGGTAAAGATTTTCTCCCATTCTGTGGGTTTTCTGATGGCTTCCCTGGTTTCCTCCTTTGATGTGCAGAAGCTTTTTAGTTTAATGAGGTTCCATTTGTTAATTCTTGCCCTTGTTTCCTGAGCAATTGATGTCCAGTTTAGTAAATCCTTTCCTAAACCTATATCTTGTATTTTTTTCCAATGTTTTCTTCTAACAGTTTCAGAGTTTCAGGCTTTACATTGAGGTCTTTGATACGTTTGAAAATGACTTTTGTGCAGGGTGAAAGATAGGGGTTTAGTTTCATTCTTCTACAAGTGGAGATACAGTTTTGCCAGCACCATTTGCTGAACATGCTGTCTTTCCTCCAGTGAAAATTCCCGGTCCCTTTGTCAAATATCAGGTGGCTGAAATTGCATTGACTCATATGTGGATCTTCAATTTTGTTCCATTGATCTATGGGTTTATTTATGTGTTAGTACCATGTTGTTTTTATGAATATAGCTTTGTAATACAGCTTAAAATCTGGTATGGTAAACCCTCTGGCATTGCTCTTAGTGCTCAGGGTTGTTTGGGCTATCCGAGGTCTGTTTTGCTTCCATATGAATCTTAGGATGCTTTTTTCCAATTCTGTGAAAAATGTCATGGGGATTTTGATTGGCATTGCATTGAATCTATAAATCACTTTTGGTAGGATGGTCATTTTTATAATATTAATTCTTCCAATCCATGAGCATGGGAGGTCCTTCCATCTTCTGATGTCTTCCTCAATCTCTTTCTTTAGTGATTTAAAATTTTCATTGTAAAGCTCTTTAATGTCTTTGGTCAGGTTCATTCCAAGATATTTTATTTTATTTTTTTTGCAGCTATTATGAGGGGGAGTGTTTCCATGTGCTCTTTCTCTGATTGCTTGTTATTGGTATATATAAAGGCTACAGACTTTTGTAGGTTAACTTTGTAACCTGCCACTTTACTGAAAGTGTTAATACTTTCTAGGAGTTTTCTGGTGGAATTTTTGGCATCTCTTAGATATGATATCATATCATCTGCAAAAAGGGATTATTTGATCTCTTTTTTTCCCAATTATTACTCCTTTAATTTCCTGCTCTTGTCTTACTGCTCTTGCAAGGGTTTCAAGCACTATGTTAAAGAGAAGTAGAGATAGTGGAGAGCCTTCACAGGTTCCTGATTTCAATGGGAATGCTTCCAGTTTTTCTCCATTTAGAATGATGTTGGCTGTGGGTTTGATATATATATGTCTTTAATTACGTTGAGGTTTGTTCCCTCCATTCCAATTCACTCTAGGACTTTGAACATAAATGCATGTTTAATTTTGTCAAAGGCCTTCTCTGCATCTTTGGGATGACCATATGGTTCTCATCTTTGAGCCCATTTATATGGTTTATGATGTTTATTGACTTACGTATATTGAACCATCCCTGCAACTCTGGGATAAAGCCCACTTGATCATAGTGGATGATCTTTTTGATGTGTGTCTGTATGTGATTTGCAAGTTGAGATTTTTGCATCTATGTTCATTAAGAATATGGGTCTATAGTTTTCTTTTTTGGTTGTATCTTTACCTGACTTTGGTATTAGAGTGATGCTGGCTTCATAGAAGGAATTTGGATGTTCTCCCTCCATTTCTATCTTTTTGAATAAATTAAGTAGTATTGGATGTAGATCTTCTTTAAATGTTTGATAGAATTCAGCTGTAAATCTATCTGGTTCTGGGCTTTCTTTAGTCAGGAGGTTTTGTATTGCTGTTTCAATTTCTTTTTTATGTTATGGGTCTGTTTAAGCTGTTAATCTCTTCTTGGTTTAATTTTTGTGGTTCCCATGCCTTTAGATATCCATCCATTTCTTTTAGGTTTTCAAATTCAGTAGAATATAGGTTTTTAAAGTATTCCCTTATAATGTTCTGTATCTTTCTGGTGTCTGTTGTGGTATTTCCCCTTTCATCTCTGATTTTGTTGATTTGGAGTTGCACTTTCTTTCTTTTGGTTAAGTGGGCTAGCGGTCTGTCAATTTTGTTTATCTTTTCAAAGAACCAGCTCTTGGAATTGTTGATTTTTTGTATTGTTTTCTTTGTTTCAATTTCATTAATTTTTGCCCTTATTTTTGTTATTTCTTCTTGTCTGCTGTGTTTGGGTCTAGTTTGCTGTTGCTTCTCAAGTGTGTTGAGTCATTTATTTGTGTTCTTTCTGATTTTTTGATGTAGGTACTTAGAGCTATAAAATTCCCTCTAAGGACCACTTTCAGCACATCCCAGAATTTTTGTTGTGTTGTATTGTCCTTTTCATTTAGCTCCAGGAATACTTTTATTTCTTTCTTAATTTCTCTTTTGACCCATTCATCATTCAGGAGTGTGTTGTTTAATCTCCATGTGTTCATGTGGTGATTAAGGCTTCTTCTGGTGTTGATTGTAAGCTTTAGTGCACTGTGGTCTGATAGAATGCATGGAATTATTTCAGTCTTTTTGTATTTGTTGAGATTTGTTTTGTGCCCAACTATATGGTCGATTTTGGAGTAGGTTCCATGGGGTGCTGAGTAGAAAGTATGTCATTTGGTGCTTGGGTGGAATATTTGGTAGATGTCTTTAAGTCCATTTTATATATGGTATTGCTTAATTCAGATGTCTCTCTGTTAACTCCCTGCCCTGTTGACCTATCTAACGGAGACAGTGAGGTATTGAAGTCCCCTACTATTAACGAGTTGGGATTAATATGGATCTTCAAGTCCTGTAGTATTGTTTTTATGAAGTTGGGTCCACCAGAGTTTGGTAAATATATGTTCATGATTGTAATATCTTCTTGTTTTATTGTTCCTTTGATCAGAATGAAGTGGCCCTTATCTCTTCTGATTAGTTTTAAAGTCTACTTTGTAAGATATTAGAATTGCTACACCTACTTTTTTCGTAGTACCATTTGCTTGGTATATTTTTTTTCCATCCTTTCACTTTAAGATAGTGTCTGTCCTTGAAAGTGAGATGCATTTCTTGCAGACAACAAAAAGATGGATTTTGTTTCTTAACCCATTCACCCAGTCTTTGTCTTTTGACTGGGGAGTTCAGTCCATTAATATTTAAAGTTATTAATGAAAGATGAATATTGAATACTGTCATTTTTATTTCTATTTACTTTCATGATGTAGCTCTACTTTTCCACAGTTATACCTTCATTGAATTTCTTTCCACAACCCCTTGGGTATAGTCATTCCTTTCTTCAGCTTTGTATGGCTTCCAGAACTCTCTGAAGGGCTTGTTTTGTGGACATGAATTCCTTCAGCCTATTCATGTCATGGAAGATTTTTCTTTCCCCTTTGACTATAA
>NW_008360320.1:11022861-11035255 GCF_000622305.1 Nannospalax galili
AGGAAATTTTCTTCTCCAATCCTGTTGAAGATCTGGTCCATACCATTATCTTAAGATTTTTCTCCTTCCTGTATGCCTATAATACATAAGTTTGGTCTTTTTATGGTGTCACACAATTCCTGCATATTCCATTCTTGTGCTTTCTTAAATTTTTCATAATCTTTGCTTGAGTGGTCTAGTTCGTCCACTTTATCTTCCAATCTTGATACTCTGTTTTCCATTTCGTTCATCCTATTGGTGAGGCTTTCTCCTGTCATTTCTAATTGGCTTACTGAGTGTTTCACTTCCTTCTTCATTTCAGCCTGAGTAGTGTTCAATATTTCTAGCTCTTTTCTGAATTCATTCAAAAGTGTATCCCTATATCCTTCAGTTCTTTGATTTCTTTGTGTGTTCTTTGAATTCACTGAATTCTTTTATCATGTTTATAATTGTCCTTTCGATATGGTATTTTGGTTTTACATGTTGTTTTTTCTCTGTGATTTTGATATGTGAATTTCTTTTGTAGTTTCTGATTCTTGTGTGAGACTCAAGCCTTCAAGTTTAGGTCTGCTTCTTTTTGTGAACTTTATGTGTCTTTGTGGTTTACTTTTGGGGCATGAAAGGCTGGTTCCTCTAAGCTCCCCATTCTCTCTTTTGATTTTATATTGGAGTGGCCAGATTATTTTTGTCTTCAGGAGTTCCCACAGAGGTCCAATTCAGATGAGGATCAGATGCTCCCAGGCTTTTTCCTAAGGTCTGGATCCCTCCTGTATAGGTTTTGGCCTCAGGAATTTGGGGGTCGGACTGGACTGGGAGCCGGGCCCAGGAAAGATGCTGGTCTAGGGCAGCTGGTGGCCATGCCACCCAGAGATTCAAAGGAAGATAGGGATCGGAGGCAGCTCCAAGGGCCCCTGGGCACTGCACTGAGGAGCTGGTTGGTCTGGATGCAAAGGACCAGGTAGAGGAAAGGTTAGCCCCTGCGTCCAGGAAAGAGGCTGGCATGTTGTGCAGACCCAGGTAGGCAGAGGGAGGTGACGGTAGGGCCAGGCCCAGAGCACCCCTGGAGACCTGAGGAGGAACTGAGTTGGTCTGGATGTACAGGATCAGGAAGAAGCAGTGGTGGTTCCCCAGGCGTCTGGGGCACCAAGACAAGGAATGGGACAGGGCCCAGGCTATAAGGAGAGACCAGCAGGGGAGATAGTATGGTGAGTGAGGCTGAGTGAGTTAAGGTGTGGAGGGCCCAATTGACCCAGAGAGAGCTGAAATTGTAAGATTTTTATACCTGACAACAATCCTTGCATTTCCCAGAGGCCATTAATTGGGAAGCTAATTTGGATTTTATACATTTCTCTATGTTGGTTTGATTTTATTTGTGAGTATGTGCTAATGGAGATGTTTCTCAACATTTTCTTGAGATTCCTTCACTCAAACACTTAGAATGCTGACAAACCAATTTTGTTTACTAAGCACAGTCAAGGTGACCATTATTCCAATGCGATCTGTGTTCATTCAAACTCCTCCAGTCCATGAATCCTATGTGGATGCTGAGTGTTTCTTAGAAAGGTCTTTCATCTTCACAGGTATATTTGGCATATATTTAGGCAGGTCAGGTATGATGTGAAGATAAAAAATAAAGGAGCTTGCCTTCAAGAACCTATTATTAATGTTCTGAGATATGCTCTTATGGCAATAAGCAAAACCCTACAGTTGTATTTCTGGGAAGAACCTGAGAAATCATCGAATCCTGTCTCTCTATCTTTCATGAGTGAGCGTGTGGACTGGTGACCTTGTCAATCATACTTGGGTGTACCATGTTAAGATTGGGATAAAAACAATAGAAAGATAATCAAGAAGTAGAAATTAGAGACACCTGAGGGGGGTGAAAGTAGGCTTTTAGTGTTACATTTTTATTTGAAATATTGATTAAATGCACTCATATTCATAGCAAACCAAACCTGGACATTTTATAATAGCCAATGCATAGATTTGACAGTAGTCATTTGTCCTGTTTGCTTTAATTTTATATGTAAATAAAAGTTGTCTTCCTTCTCCCTGAAGCCAGTTGTCTCTCCATTCTTACCTTGAAGTAAATACTTATATAGATTCAGTGAATGTACTATAGTCCTTTAGAAACACCATTACAACATTGATATGTTTGCATTATTTTCTGTGTATATCTGAATGTTGTCATGTTTCAGTATTATATATTTCTCAGGGGAGGTCTTATTTTTTGAAATCTAAAGTCATATCCAAATGGGTAGTCCATTATGATTACTGTAACCCTCCACCTTCTCTAATCCCCTACCCACCACTTGTAGACACCCCCAGTCCCTTTCTCATATTAATATCTTTGTTTTTCATACCCACTGCCTTTTACTAGGTATCCTCTATGTGACCACGGGTTTGGAAATATTCATTGGGGCCCAGTAGGCTCCATAATGGATACAAAATTAAAAATAATGACTGCATCACCCCAACATACCCATCAGTAGCTAATAGTTCAGCAGGGTGAACTGACACCTGATAAGCCTAGTAGTGTATAAGCCCATTGCAGGCAGCCACTGCAGCTGTAAGGTCATGACTGCATTGGTTGTGCAATGCCTGGAAGGTAGCAATTTTCAGCCTTTCATGCTCTTATATTATTTCTATCCCCTCATCCATAATGAGCTCTGAGACTTACATGGGTATATATGTCCTATTTAGGGCTGAGCAATCAACCCTCCATTATTCTCAGCACCTTGAACAGTCATATGTTTTTGCATTTACTGCTAATCATTGCAAAAAGAAGTTTTTCTGATTAAGGCTGAGAGTAACATTTATCTATAGGTATCAATATAAATAATTAGAAGACAGTGTGGTAGCATGACAGTTTAGCCAAGCAACAGTAGTAAGTTTATCTCTAGTGCTTACTTCAGTCTTAACCATGAAATGTTTTGGTTTTTCTAACCAGGTTTACAGTACAAGGCATGGATTCTCTCTTATGAAGCTGGCCTCAAACCCAGTCAAAGAGCCATTGGTTACTCCCCTAAGAGTCACACCACTAATGCATCAGTGGATTCACAGCTGGGTAACAAACAGTACTTTGCTGTGTAAAGAGAGTTTATTTCCTGTATCTACTTTTTTTTTTTTCATAGCCATCACAGTGGTTTGGGACCTTGACACATTGAAAGCAATGTTGCAGTAAAATCTTTGTGTTTGTTGGGGTTAATACTGGAATTTAATGAAGTCATAGACCACAAATGCTTTGCATATTACTTAACACTAATAAGTTTGGTGTACAATTATTTGTAATTATGTGTTAGTTTTCATCTACATATGTATTATCATGCTTTTTAATTTGCCCAGTATTATGAATGTGTAAAATTATCTTACTATTTTGTCATTTTCAGTGAGGCTGGTTACCTTTTTCATTAATTTGCTGGTCATTCCTTTCACCTCTTTAACATATTGACCTATAACTAGCTTTATTTGCTAATATTATTGACAGTTTATTGCATTTCTGCATTTCTATATATTCTGAACAGGAATCCTTTTTTTTTTTTTTTTTTTTTTTTTTTTTTTTTTTTTTTTTTTCTTGAGATAAGGTCTCCCTGTAGCCCCAGCTGTCCTGGAACTCATTACATAGACCAGGTTGGCCTTGAAGTCACAGAGCTCTGCCTGCCTCTCCTGGGATTAAAGGTGAGTGCCACCACGCCTGGCAGGAATACTTCTTTTATATGTATTAAGAATATATCACTAAATCTTGAGAATATCACTTTCTCTTTATCACATAATCTTTTCAAAGTATGATTAAGTCAGCTTCATTAGTCCTTCCATTATAATTGTCGATTTGGCCTTTTATAGGCAAAAGTAAAATGCGTTTTTGATATCAAATGGGACAACTGTGCCTTCCCTTCCTCTTCCTTCTCTGTCTTCTGTTCCCCTTCTCTCTCTTCTCCCTTTCTGCCTTTCTTACTTCTGTGATTCTTGATCAGATTATATTGGGCTTTGCTGATGATTTGCGTAAGTATTTTCTAATAATTGTATTAAATTGAATTATTTTACAACAAATTTTAGGTACTAAAATGGCTCAACTTATATAGCTTAATTTTCAGACTAAGATTTTTGGAGACTTTACCTATTTTTGTTATCACCCCCTAAATGTGACTTAAATATTATCAGTCTGCTGTAATCATAACCCTTATTTATATTCCTAGACATTAATCCTTTATAAGCATATAATGAATACCAGTCTATTTTTCCTGTGAATACATTTTGCCTTGCTTTCATTTCCTGATATTATCACTATGTCAGATACATTCATGCTGTTTTTGCAGTATGGGTGCCTTGCTTCACACTGGCAAGTGCTTATCACAGAGTTACATCCCTAGCCCTTAATATATTCTAATTACTAATCTACAGTATTATTTTTCTCTCCATCTCACACTTCTCCAACATTGATTTTGACTGGTACTTTTAATATTAAACCTTTGCAATTATTCAGATTAAAATTTGTTTTAACAGCTTGTAAATTGTCTTTTCGTTACTAAGTTATAATATGATGGAAGATTTTATATTAGTACAAACTATCAGCATATTTTCCCTAATAAATTACAGTTATTTTTCATTTAAAAACGTTTTCCAACATCAAATAAGTTTATTTTTATTAAGAATAAGAATAAAATGCTATTTTGTGAACAAAAGTTCTCATTTTATCTTAAATTAAATCCCATAGGGTCTTACTCTGCAGCTAAGACTGGATATATGGAAATTATCATCCTCCTGTTCTTACCTCCTGTTAATCTGAGATTACAGATTTTGCCATTATACCCAGAATTCACTTTCACTTTTCTCATATGAATGTGTGTGTGTGTGTGTGTGTGTGTGTGTGTGTGTGTGTGTGTAAAACCCTCTTTCAGAGAGTAGTCACCAGTCTGTCTGATATTTCCCTGAAGCTCTGGACTCCTGGCTTTGACTTTCTTTGATCTAGTTCAGTGCTCACTCATGCCAAGAGTATTTTCCCCTGGGCATTGATCAAAATGGAAAACTAAAGTTGTCTGACATCAAAGCTCCTGAGGTAATGATAGTGTTTGGGGCAAACAAGAAATTGACCAAGACACATAAAAGTAGAAGCTACAGTACTGGCTGTTCATATTGACATTTTCAAACTTAGAAACTTTCATTTCCTGGTGACCTAGAAGGAAAGATCCAAGAAGGCCCCAGTCTCTCGTCCCTGGCTGACTTGAGGCCTTAATCCAAACTTATTTGGAAATAAAGTTTGCAAGCAAACTTGCATGCTGTCTGCTGATTTGGAAGTTAAAAATACACACTGACATTTAAGTAGAGAGGGCTGGGGATTCAGCACAGTGCTGCTGCTCTTCTCTAATATGTACACAGACCTCACTGTGCTCCCCAGTGCAGACAGAAAGCCAGAGAATGAAAGCGGGAGAGCCAGGGAGGAAGGGAAGAAGGGAGGGAGGGAGCAAATTAAGAAATACAGCAGCGAGCAGCTTGGTAAAAGTTTTAGTAAATCTCTGTCTGATTGTCATTATCAGTACCAACACAGTTGAGGAAAACCAGTGGATTGATCAGATGGACTACAGACTTTATATTATTGGTTTGAGAAAATCAAAAAATGAGAAACAAACACCACAGCTACCTTCAATGAGTAGAAGCAACAACCCTGAAGGAAAAGGTTTTCATATTTACAACATTATATTTCATTAAATGTCAAATTTTCAAATTTATTATGCTTATTGATTCTTTGAGAATTTCATCCAATGTGTTTTGATCACATTCAGATTCCCTCCGCTACCTCCACCCCACACTCGTACCCTCCCTGACCTCATGTCCTTACTATTATTTTTGTTTTATTTAAAGGCTTAGGAAGTCTTATCTGTGCCCCACAAATGCTCTTGAGTATGGGTCTATCCCTTGGAGTCTTGTCAATCTACAGCAAAAGCATATAAGACATGCAAAAACCAGAAATATTATCTGTATACACAGAGAGCAGCAGTGACTGGAAACTGGTCAATGGTGATGAGCAGGAATTAGGCTCAGAAGACAAAGACTTTAATCATCTATCATAGACACATTCAGAAAATTGAAATTTCATGTAAAGTGTTAAAGGACAGCACAGAGTAAGAAAGAGCATCAGTAAAGAACAGAAATCATATTTTTATCTTATAAGTTACATTCTTATTTTTATTTTAAAACATTTTTAAAATTTTAATTGAGTTTTCGTGACTGTGATACAATGTTTTTATCAGATTTAGATTTCCTTCCCTATCTTTACCCTTCCTTGCTAACTTCACTCTGTTTTTTGTATATATATTTTAAAAGCCTATCAAATCATATCTGTGTCCCTAAATGCTCTTCATTGTGGATACATCCATTGGAGCCTGGTTCACTTACCAAGTGTTCCATCTTTAAGAAGACTGATTCTTCCACTCGCAGTAGTCATTGGTTGCCATAGTTCTTCAGGTAGGGAGGAGTTTCTTACTTTCCACCCCACTTCTATGCTGGGTTTTTGTCTGGCTTACGTTTCCATGGGATTTCTGCATGCTGTGACCATTGCTGTGAGTTCATATGAGAGCTTCCCAGCTGTCTGGAAAACTATTTTTAATTATTTGTACATTTATTTATTTGTTTTGTGGGAGAGATGAGAGGATGTGTGTGCCATGACATATGTGTGAAGGTCAGAGGACAACTTGCAGCGTTGATTCTCACCTTCTGCCATGGAGGATTTTGGATATCAAACTCAGGTCATCAGGCTAGGAAGCAAGTACCTTTACCATTTGCTGACCCAACATTCTTACAAATAAATATAAATTATGAAATGTAAAGCTATAATAAATTACATATATATAATAGCTGGTTAGTGTAAATACATTTAAGTTGTCAAAAGAAAGATTCATTGACATAAGAAAACTCAATGAGGATTAATATAAAGGAGAAAAGAGAAGAACAGTGAATAATAAACAGAATCTGTGATGTTGACATCACTGCCAACCAACATCTCCCCAACTAAAGCCCCAGCAGAGAAAGGGATAATGAAGAGCACTAGCTAGTTGTGATTGAAGTTGACCTACATATTCAAGAATTTGAGCCTCATTGAATTGGGATAAACCCAAAGAATTATATATCCTCACCTTTTAGTCAAACTTCAAAACAACAAAAAATTAATTTTAAATTTCAAATAGTGTTATTCATAACAAGTCTTAAATAAAATGAACTATCTCCTTTTTAAAATTAGCTTTACTGGAATTTCCAGGCAGGGCAATAGATATGGAAAAAAAAAAAGTGGGAAAGATAAAAAGGAAAGGTCATCCAGACTGGAAAGGAAGAATTAAAAGCACTCTTTCTTGTGAAGAGAATCATCTGCTTACATAGGACATGCTAATCATAGGCTGGAGAGATGGCCCAGCAGTTAAGAGTGCATTCTGCTCTTTGCAAAAGACCCGTGTTTGGTTCCCAGCACCCACATGGAGTAAATCAAAACAGCATCTAACTCCAGCTCCCCGAAATTTAACACTATCTTTGATATTCTGCAGGTACCCCCACACACATATGTAATGCTGCGCCCCTTAGATATATAATTAAAAATTAAATAAATATTTAAAAAGAAAATCCTCATTAGTCCATACACAGAGAACTGTTTTCTTATCTTATTAAAATACACAGTAATGGAAACGGTAGAGAATCGAGAGAAACAATAGAGAGCTTGCTATTTGCCACCATTGCGCAATAGTATCCAAAAGAACGAAACCAAGTAAAATTTAGATAAGAACGCAAGATGTCTGTACTAAAACTGGTCAGAGAAATTGAAGAATATACCAAAATAAGAGAGAAGTCAGTCTATATTCATGAACCAGAAGACTTGGTAATTTTATTAGCTGTTTTACTGCAACAAAACACCTGTGAGTGAATATTCATAGCATAACTATACGCACAACCCAAAACATAGAGACAGCTCAAGCTTCCATCAAGTGACATATTCATACCTTTGCACTTGGAAGAATTTTACTGCATGTGCATCACATCACTAGAACTACTATTAAAATGCATACAGCATTTCTAATAGATGCTATATGATGAAACATAAAAAAAGATGTTCAAATAGTGTTTACAGTCTTGATTAAATTTACTTAAGATACATTTAAAAGCTCCGTAATTTGTAAGTGATATGCACGGTATACTTGTTTGTTCTCCATAGGAAAGTTCAGCACCTGCCCTGATGACTGAGAACTCCAGGTCTGGGCTTCATGATCAGTCCCTGGGTACTGTAAAGAGATCTGAGTGCTTTTACCCACGTTATTACTTCCTTACGTGTTATTTCAGTAAAATTTTCCTCCCCTCCCCAACAAATCAAATCCATCTGAGTTATATTATACACATATAACTCAGTCCAAAGGAATATGTGGGTATATGTTCTTTCTAAGTAACTATTTTTAACCTTTAAAATTTTTATTGAGAATTTCATACATGCATTTAAGGTGTTTTGATCAAATCTATGCCCACTCCCTCTGTTCCAGCTCTTCCTATATCTCCCAATCACTTGTTCCTAAATAGCTTAGTGTGCTCTTTCTCTTTTTTATGGAGCTTTTTGCCATTTTAACATTCCCCCCTCTGAAAAGTTAACCCTAAAATCTTTCAGGGATTAGATAAGAGCTGCCAAATACTTTTGATATTTTTGGCCTTTGGAACAGAGCATGTTGCTAAGAGGCCCAAGGACATTATGAGTTTTAGCCAAGAAACTGGTTACTTTTCTTTGGGGTGTTTTTACCCTAACTGCCTTGCCAATTCCTATCTCCTATTCCTATCACACAAACCCCTGAAGAGGTTACCCAAATTGACAATACGGAATCAGGACGCAGACCACACTGGATTCTTCCATGCTGAACCGGGACACAGGGTGAGGCAATTGGCATACACCTTCAGTAGATCTATCTAAAAGATCTATCTATCAAAATTAGATCTATCTATCAAAATTAGGGAGAACATGCGCTGTTTTTGTTTTGTTGTTTTCTGAGTCTGTGTTACTTCACTTAGTATAACGGTTTCTAATTCCACCCATTTACCTGCAAATTTCATCATTTCACCTTTCTTTACTGCTGAGTAAATCTCGATCGTATAAATGAACCACATTTTCATTATCCACTTGTCAGTTGAGGGACTCTTCGGTTGCTTCCATAGCATAGCTATTGTGAAAAGAGCAGCAACAAACATGGGTGTACAAGTGTCTATACAATAGGATGAGTTCTTTGGATATATGCCAAGGAGTGGTATAACTGGGTCAAATGGTAGGTTCATTTGTAATTTTTTTAAAGAGTTCTCCACACTGCTTTCCACAGGGGTTGCACAAGTTTGCAGCCCCACCAGCAGTGGATGAACATTCCCTTGTCCCCACATTCTTCCTGAAATTTTGTATCATTTGTTCTCTTGATCTTAGCCAGTCTGACTGGAGTAAGATGAAATCTAAAAGTGGTTTTAATTTGCATTTCCCTAATTACTAATGATGTTGAACACCTTTGAAGGTGCTTCTTAGCCATCTTTATTTCTTCTTTGGAGAACTCTGTTCATCTCCTTAGCCCATCTTTTAATTGGGTTACTTCCTTTCTTGATTCTGTTTTTTGAGTTCGTTATATATTCTGGATGTTAAACTTCTTTCAGGTATGTTACTAGTGAAATTTTTCTTTCATTCTATGGGTTTTCTCTTCACTTCCTTGGTTGCTTCTTTTGATGTGTAGAAACTTTTTAGTTTAATGAGGTCCCATTTGTTGTTTCTTGACCTTGTTTCCTGAGCAGTTGATGCCTGGTTCAGAAAATCTTTTCTTACACCTATATATTGTAGGTTATTGCCAATATTTTCCTCTAACAGTTTCAGAATTTCAGGCTCCACATTGAGGTCTTCGATACATTTGGAGTAGATTTTTGTGCAAAGTGAAAGACAGTTTAGTTTCATTCTTCTACAGGAGGAGATCCAGTTTTGCCAGCACCATTTGCTGAACATGCTGTCTTTCCTCCAGTGAATATTCTTGGCCTCTTTGTGAAATATCAGGTGGCTGAAATTGTGTGTACTCATATTTGGGTCTTCAGCTTTGTTGCACTGATTTATGAGTTTATTTTCATGCTGGTACCATGTTGTTTTTATGACTGTAGCTCTGTAATACAGTTTAAAATATGGTATAGTAATCCCCTCAGCATTGCTCTTAGTGCTCAGGGTTGATTCGGCTATCCGAGGTCCTTTGTGATTCCATATGAGTCTTAGGATGTTTTTTTTCCAATTCTGGGAAAAATGTTATACTATGTGAAGTAACACAGACTCAGAAAAAAAGACGACATATGTTCTCCCTCATATGTGGATCCTAACACCAAATCATGATAAGTAATTATGTATCCAGACATAACTACAGGAACCAGGATAGTGAAAAGGAACTAGGAGGTAAAGGAAAAAAAAGAATCTGAAAGAGAAGAACAGTAGGAAACAGGCCTTAATAAAGGAGATAAGGATGAAAATGGGGTTATTTTAAGGGGAGGGGGGAGGGAAGGTTATGCAAGGAACCTAGGGGATAAAGGGAAAGAAGGAGCTCAAGAGAGGTGGGACCATAGAAGAAGGGTATTACTAATGGAGAAATGGGAAAAATGGGGGTGCTTTAAATGGGGAAACCATGGTGGAAGGGTTACACAATGCAAGAGATAAATAATGCCTAGCAAAGAACAAAAAGACCAGAGGGAACCATATTAGTCCAACAACCTACTGAAAAATTATACATACAACTAGATCAAGGAATAGTATATATGTCTGGGCAAGATTTATCTGAGAATGTTTGGTCTTTGCACAAGCTTTATCTACATGGCACATGGTAATTAAAAGTACCAGACTGGTGGGACTAATCTTGGATGTTTCACAGTCATACTTTGAGGCTTATAATAGTTTGGTCAGGGGGACATAAAGGAGAGTTTAGCTCCTTGCCCTCCTAGGTCAATTAAGTTCCAGGGGACTATGAGCATCTCTCAAAATGTCCTGTGACTGTGGTGAGTCACCTGTCCTCTTGATCAAGGGGGCCATGGAGACCCCATCAAATGGACTTGAACCAGTGTTCAGTCTACAAAAGAGGAGGGTCAACACAGAGGAAACATTTCCTCCATGCTTCCAAGTGAAGCCAGCCATGGTTGAGTAGGACCTTTGACTTATCTTCACATAGATGGAACTGGGTAAAAGAAATGAGCCAGGGGCTCTTTCTAAACCCATGTGACTCCTGAGGAACAAATCCTCAAATGGCCTTGAGAGTAAAAATAAATTGGTTTATTTGGGACAACTGTATGGTCTTAAACACCCAAAAGGAAACTATAACGGTTAAAGGAGTCTATATAATATTTTGAGTCAATGTGTATAACTGAAGGCTACATAACATGAAACAATGCCAGAGAGGAGATACCTTCCTTTGAGTTGTTGGCCAGGGTGGCCCAAGAGACTCCCAGACAGTAACCCAGCATAGAACTGGGAAAATGAACAGCAGACCCCATTCTCATCTAAGGGAATATTGACAACCGATTGCTGCTAGATGAGGAACAGCTGATCTTCCTAAAACAAGGATCTCTAGACAGGCTGACTAGACAGCAGATGCACAAGCACTGAGGAATGGCTGGGAACGCTGACAACACAGTGGAAAGTAACAGGGATGACAGAGTGTATGGTCTCCAGTGTGTGGGGGTGCTATGGGAGGGCGCCATTTGAGAGTTGGTATGTAGATGATTAAGATTGTTTGGGGTGTTCGATATGATATACACACACACAAGAAAAAATCAACAAATAAAAAAATGAGTTATATTTGAGGAAGAAGCATAAAAATTTACTTCATGTTAATTAGTAGAGGTGATAAACATTACCATTGAGATCTATCTGATGACTATATCCACACTCAGGTGCCAAGGATCTGAGTATAACTGACTGACTGGTAACAATCAGATACATATAAATTAGAGATGCATGTAAAAACATCTTAGTGTTAGTAGCATTAAAAATGATTCTTTGCTGGGCATGGTGGCACATGCCTTTAATCCCAGCACTCGGGAGCAGAGGCAGGTGGATCTCTTTGAGTTCAAGGCCACTCTGTTCTACACAGGGAGTTCCAGGACAGCTGGGGCTACAGGGAGACCCTGTCTCAAAAAGACCAAAAAAAAAAAGATTCTTTTTGTATGAAACTGTATATTTTAAAATGAAATGGAGATCTTTTTTAAAGGTTGAAACCTCATTCAATTTTATGTCTTACAGGGTTTATACTGAGTTCAATATTGTCTAATTGTATTAATTCAACTGTGAATCTAAAACTTTACAGTCACTTTTGAAAGAGATATATCTTTGCTCTAGAAATTGTTTTTAAATGTGTTAAAGCTATAATGAAATGCTTCTTCTAATCATGTGGTTATTAAA
>NW_008360320.1:11035294-11099778 GCF_000622305.1 Nannospalax galili
ACTCTCATCTCTGAGGGGAAAAGAAAGTCCTTGACTGCTGAATAGGAGATGTGAAGGAGAAGTAAAGTCAAGAGTAATTAGCATTACAAGTTCTAGACAGGGAAGTAGAGAAAAGTCAGAACAGGACAAATTTCAAATGTTCATATGAGAGTCCATTGGAAGCTCTTGATGAGAGCTTCCAAAAGCATTCCTCTATTGGGTTCCTCCTCATTTTTCTTTTGGCTGCCAAAGCTGGACTCGAGAGTGGTGGATTCAGGATTTGCTTTCAGGCACTTTGAGAGCTGTTGGAGTGCTTAGAATCAGTGTCAGTTTCCTCATAAAGGCTTCTAGATAGGAGGATAAAACAAATTTATCCATCATTTTAGAACAATAATGCGTTGTCTCTCTTAGCTGCGGGTAAGCACTACAGTTTTGCAGATCAATATTTGAAGTCTTACATCTGAGCAGAACTTTGTGATTAGAAACAAAATCATCAATAAGAAATAATTGTCTAAATAACATTTTATATCGGCTTAAGTCTAATGTCTAGGAGGTATAATCCCTTGAACTCTTAAAGAAATATACTGATCACTTTAATCTTTGGTTATAGTTTCATTTTGGTTGTTTAAGACCATTCAGTTGGGCCAAATAAACCAATTTATTTTTACTCTAAAGATCATTTGTGGATCTGTTCCTCGAGGGTCACATGGGCTTTAGAGGAGCCCCTGGCTCCTTTCTTTTACCAGTTCCATTTATGTGAAGATCAGTCAAAGGTCCTACTTGACCGTGACTAGCTTCCTTTGGAATTGTAGAGGAAACGTTTTCTCTGTGTTGACCCTCCCCTTTGTAGACTTGGCACTGGATCAAATCCATTTAGTGGGGTCTCCATGACCTCCCTGAACAAGAGGACAGGTGATTCACCATAATTAAAGAACATTTTGAGAGATGCTACATAGTCCCCTGAAACTTAGTCGACGTTGGAGGGCAAAGAACAGAAACTGTCCTTTAAGTCCCTCTGACTAATATAGGCCTCAAAGTATGGCTGTTAAACATTCAAGAAATTTAATTCCATCAGTCTGGTACCTATAATTACAATGTGCTGTGTAGATAAATCTTGGGCAAAAACCAAACATTCTTAGATAAACCTTGATGACATATATTTTGTTCCTTAAACTAGTTGACTAAACTATGACCTTAGAAATTTTAAGATTATATGTATATTGTTTTTGTCTCATCCTTTATGTATCATAACAAACCCATGCAGATCTTCATCACTTGCTTTGGCTTTCTCATTTTTTTATAGTTTGGAAAATATCTCCATTCCCATGTCCATTTAACATCTTTTATATTCTCATTTTCTTTTATAATGATTATGAGACTTAATAACTAAAATTTCCATCTGTTGTGAGTATTCTTTTCCTGAGGATACTAAGAAATGTTTATCCACTTCTAAGGTTCTAGTGTCAAACCAATGTTTGATTAAAGTTTTCCTGGGGAACCAATGAGTTTACTGAGCTTACTTATAGAGATGACTGAGGGGTTGCTAAGGAGTGTGAGAGACCTGAGGATATGCACACTGGAAAATCTTTACCCAGCATTGATTAAGCTTTCTCTTCCTAGCCTTCCCCAGATTATATACTTTAGACAGCCCCAAACCCAGGAGAAGATTTCAGTGAGGGCCAAATTACATACAGTTGGGTGGGAAGAATGGCTAGATGCTCTAGTGAGGGTGCTTTAATGAAAGAGCACAACTGTCAACAACCCAAATTTTGAGAAGGCACAGTTGAAGTTGTGATGATAATAGTTATTTTATGCAGAAGAGATGGCTGTAGAGCATCATCTCATTAAAAGAACATGGAATTTAAAAGGATTTGGTGCTAGGATCGACAAATGTAGGAAAATTTTTGTTTTTCTGAGTCTGTGTTACTTCAGTTAATATAACAGTTTCTAGATCCATTCATTTACCAGCAAATTTCATTATTTCATCTTTCTTTACTACTGAATAGAACTCCATTGTGTAAATGTACTACATTTTTGTTAACCACTCATCAGTTGAGGGGCACTTAGGTTGCTTCCATCTCATAGCTATCGTGAGAAGAGCAGCAACAAACATGGTTGTACAGTGTCTCTATATTAGGATGAGTCCTTTGGATATACGTCAAGGAGTGGTATAGCCATGTCATATAGTATGTTCATTTTTAATTTTCTAAGAGTTCTCCACACTGTTTTCCATATGGGTTTCACAAGTTTGCCATCCCACCAGCAGTGAATGAGTGCTCCCCTTTTCCCAAATCCTTGCCAGCATTTGGTATCATTTGTTCTCTTGATCCTAGCCAGTCTGATTGGGGTAAGGTGAAAACTTAGGTTGGTTTTAATTAGCATTTCCCTAGTTACTGAGAATGTTGAACTCTTTATTAGATATTTCTTAGCCATCTTTATTTCTTCCTTTGAGAATTCTTTGCTTAGATCTTTAGCCCATCTTTTAATTGGGTCACTTTCTCATGTCTTTGTTTTTTGAATTCTTTCTATATTCTGCATGTTAAATCTCTGTCGCTTGTGCACTGGTGAAGATTTTTTTTCCCACTCTGGGCTTTCTCTTCACTTTTTTGATTGTTTCTTTTGCTGTACAGCAGCTTTTCAGTATTATGAGCTCCCACTTGTTGATTGTTGATCTTAATTTGTGAGCAACTTCTGCCCAATTTAGAAAATCCTTTCCTATACCAATATTTTGTATGTTACTGCAAATATTTTCTTCTAGTACTTTCAGTGTTTCCAGTCTCACATTGAGGCCTTTGATCCATTTGGAGTTGACTTTTGTGCAAGGTGAAAGATAAGGATCTATTTTCCTTCTTCTACAGGTGGAGATTCGTTTTGCCAGCACCATTTGTTGAAGACACTGTCCTTCCTTCATTGTGTGTTCTTGGCACCTCTGTCAAATGTCAAGTGGCTGAAACTGCATGTACTAGGTTTTGGATCTTCAATGATGTTACACTGATATTTGTGTCTATTTTTGTGCCAGTACCATGCTGCTTTTATGACTATAGCTTTGTAGTATTCTTTGAAAGCTGGTATAGTAATCCCCCCAGCATTGTTCTTTGTGCTCAGGGTTGCTTTGGCTATCTGGGTCTTTTCTGCTTCCATATCAATTTAAGGATGGTTTTTTCTAATTCTATGAAGTATGTCATGGGGATTTTTATTGGGATTGCATTGAACCTATATATTGCTTTTGGTAGGATGGTCATTTAAACAAAATTAATTCTTGCAATCCATGAACATGGGACGTCGTCCCATCTCCTGGTGTCTTCCTCAATCTTTTTCTTTAAAGATTTAAAAATTTCATGGTAGAGATCCTTGATGTCTTTGGTCAGGTTTATTCCAAGATAGATAGGTAGATAGAAAGATAGATAGATAGATAGATAGATAGATAGATAGATATAGATAGATAGATAGATATAGATAGATAGATAGATATAGATAGATGATAGATAGATAGAGATAGATAGATGATACATACACACATACATACATACACAGATAGATAAATAGATGATAGAGATATAGATGATGAGCAGAGATAGAGATAGAGATAGAGATAGATATATTTTTTGGCAGCTATTGTGAATGGGAGTGTTTTCCTGTACTCTTTCTCCAATTGCTTTTTAGTGGTACAAAGACAGGCTACTGATTTTTGTAGATTAATTTTATAACCTGCCACTTTACTGAAAGTGTTGATCAGTTTTAGAATTTTTCTGATGGAAGTTTTGGGATCTCTTAGGTATAGTATCATATCATTTGCAAAAAGGGATAATTTGACCTCTTCTTTTCCAATTAGTACTCCTTCAATTTCTTTCTCTTGTCTTACTGCTCTAGCAATAGTTCCAAGCACTATGTTGAAAAGGAGTGGAGATAGTGGGCATCATTGTCTGGTTCCTGATTTTAATGGGAATGCTTCCACTTTTTCTCCATTTAGAATGATGTTGGCTGTGGATTTGTCATATATGGATTTAATTTTCTTGAGGTAATTTCCCTTCAGACCAATTCCCTCTGGGAATTTGATCATAAATGCATTTTGAATTTTGTCAAAAGGTTTCTCTGCATTTATTGAGCTGACTATGTGGTTCTTATCTTTTAGTCCATTTATATGATTGATGATGTCTATTGACTTGTATATATTGAACCATCCCTGCATCTCTGGAATAACACCTACTTGATCATGGTGAATGATCTTTTTGATGTATATCTGTATACAATTTGCAAGTATTTTGCTGAGAATTTTTGCATCTATGTTCATTAAGGATATGAGTCTACAGTTTCTTTTTCAGTTATACATTTACCTGGTTTGAATATTAGAGTGATGTTGGCTTCGTAGAAGGAATTTGGGAGTTCTCCCTTTGTTTCTATCATTTTGAATAACTTAAGTAGAATTGGTTGGAGGTCTTCTTTAAATGTCTGGTAGCACTCTGCTGTAACCCATCTGAGCCAGGGCTTCTTTTAGTCATAAGGCTTTGTCTTATTTTTTTCAATTTCCTTACATGTTATGCATATGTATAAACTACTGATCTCTTCTTGGTTTAACTTTGATGGATCCCATGATTTTAGATATCTATCTATTTCTTTTAGATTTTCAAATTTAGGAGAAGATAGGGGTTTTTAAAATATTCCCTTATAATGTTCTGGATCTTTTGGGTGTCTCTTATGATGTTTCCCCTTTCATCTCTTGTTTTGTTGATTTGGAAGTGCTCTTACTTTCTTTTGTTTAACTGGGCTAAGGGTCTGTCTATCTTGTTTAGCTTTTCAAAGAACCAGCTTAGAGTCATTGATTCTTTGTATTGTTTACTTTGTTTCTATTTCATTAATTTCTGCTTTGATTATTGTCATTTCTTCTCTTCTGCTGGGTTTGGGTTTCATTGGTGCTTGCCTATCCAGCATCTTGAGTTGCAGTGTTAGGTCATTTATTTGGGGTCTTTCTAATTTTTTGGTGTAGGCACTTAGAGCTACATACTTCCCTCTTAGGACTCCTTTTAAATTGTCCCAGAGATTTTGTTGTGTTGTATTGTCCTTTTCATTGAATTCCAGGAATTCTTTTGTTTCTTTCTTAATTTTGCCTTTGATCCACTCATTATTTATGAGTGTGTTGTTTAATCACCATGAGTTCGTGTTGTGACTGGGGCTTCTTCCAGTGTTGATTTTGAGCTTTATTGCACTGTGGTCTGATAGACTGTCTGAAATTATTTTAATCTTTTTGTATTTTTTGAGGTTTGTTTTGTGTACCAGTATGTGGTCAGTTTTTGAAAAAATTCCATGTAGTGCTGAGTAGAAGGTGTATCCTTTGGTGCTTGGGTGGAATGTTCAGAAGATGTCTGTTAGGCACATTTGATGTATCATTTAATTCAGATGTCTCTCTGTTTATTCTTTGTCCAGTTGACCTTTCTAATGGAAACAATGGGGTATTAAATTCCCCTACTATTACTGAGTTGGGGTTATTCTGTGTCTTAAAGTCCTGTAGTGTTGTTTTTATGAATTTGGGTGCATCAAAGTTTCGTGCATATATGTTCATGATTGTAATATTCTTGATTAATTGTTCCTTTGATCAGAATGAACTGACCCTCCCTATCGCTTCTGATTAGTTTTACTTTGAAGTCTATTTGCCAGATACTAGAATTGCAACCCCTGTTCGGTTCTTAGTGCCATTTGCTTGGAATATTCTTTTCTATCCTTTCACCTTAGGGTAGTGCCTTTCTTTGAAGGTGAAATGGGTTTCTTGCAATCATCAAAAAGATGGGTTTTGTTTCTTAATCCTTTCAATTAGCCTGTGTCTTTTGACTGGAGAGTTCAGTCCACTGATGTTTAAAGTTATTATTGAAAGATGTGTATTGGTTGCCATCATTTTCATTGATGTTTCATTGTCTAATTTTGTGTTTCTCAATTATAGATTTATTTATTTTCTTTCATTGCCACTGGGGTATAGTTGTTTCTTTCTCCATTCTTTGTATTGCTTCAAGTATTCTTTGAAAGGCTGGTTTCGTTGATATGTATTCTTTCAGGGTATTCGGATCGTGAAAGATTTTTCTTTTCCCCTCAACTTTAATAGACATTTTTGCTGGGTAAAGTATTCTGGGATGGCATCTGTGTCATTTAGAACTGGAAATACCTTGGTCTGGGCTCTTCTCACTTTCATAGTTTAAACTGATAAATCAGCTGTAATTCTGATGGGCTTTTCTTTATTTGTGACTTGTTTTTCTTCTCTGCTTTCAGTATTCTCTCTTTATCCTGTACATTTAATGATTTTACTATGATATGCTATGGAGAGTTTCTTTTCTTGTCCTGTCTGTTTGGTATTTTATGTGCTTCTTGTATTTGTATAGGAATGTCATTCCTTAATTTTGGAAAATTCTCTTCTACAGTCCTGTTTGAGATCTGGTCAATACCATTATCCTGAAATTCTTCTCTTTCCTCTATGCCTGTGATACACAGATTTGATCTTTTCATGGTGTCCCACATCTCTTGCATATTCCTTTCCTGTTTTTTTTTTTAAATTTTTTTATAATGTTTGCTTGAGTGATCCAGTTCTTCAGCTTTATCTTCCGGTGTTGATATTCTGTTTTCCATTTCATTCATTGTAGTGGTAAGGCTTATCCCTGTTGTTTCAAGTTAACTTATTGAGTTTTTCACTTCCTTCTTCATTTCTGCCTGAGTTTTCTTCAGTGTTTCTACCTCTTTTTGTGAATTCATTCAGAAGTTTATCCCTATCTTTTAGTTGTTTGATTTGTTTGTATGTTCTTTAAATTCTCTGAATTATTTAATCATATTTTTATTGTTCTTTTAAATTCTGTGTCCTGGGTTATCTCTGGGGGTTCTCCTTGTAGAACTCTTCTACAGGACTGGTGGAGTTTGGTGGGTACATAGTGTTTTGGCTTTCCATTTTATTATTCTTCCATTGTGATTTTGGGGTGTGAATTTCTTTGGCTGTTTGTGATTCTGGTATGAAAATTATGTTGAAGTTTGCTTCTGTTTGTATTATTGGTGTGCCTTGGTCATTTTCTTATTGGTTATGTAAAGCTAGTTGGTCCAGGTTTCAAGTTTTCTAAGATTTTATTTTGCAGAGAACTGATGGCTTCAGATAAGCTACTCAGTAGCCCCCATAGAAGCCCATGTCAGCTTCCAGTCAGGTACATTTAGGCTTCCTTCTAAGATTTCAACCCCTACTAGTGGGTACTCCAAGCAAAATTTAGGAAGTTCCCTGGGGGGGGGGCGATTTTGGGAATCTCAAGCAGTGTCCTGAGTTTTCAGCCCCTATGCCAGATGGAGACCAGAGCAGACACTCTCTGGTAGTCTGCTGAGATCTCAGCCCCTAATATGGAAGTCGGAGCAGGCACTCTCAGGCTGTCTGCTAAAGTCTCAGCCTTATCCTCCAAAAATCTCTCTAATTTTTAAAAAGCATATCAAAGCTGCATGTGGTGGCACATGCCTTTAATCCCAGCACTTGGAAGACACAGCAGGCAGATCTTGGTGAGATCAAGTCCAGACTGGTCTATATAGTGAGTTCCAGGCCAGCTGGACTTACAGGGGGACTCTTTCTCAAACAAAAGAAAACAACCCAAAAACCAAAAAAGTATATGCTTTTAAATTCCTAAAATCGTTTTCTAGGAGAAAGTTTTAGCAAATTATGCAATATTCAAGTTTACAGGCCTCAAAGCTGTAGATTAAGATTTTTCTATAGCCTTCACACAATTTCCTCAATTCAAGTGTTTTACTCTCTTAACAGTGTCTTCAGAAGAATACGCAATGACAGCATTGACAAGAGCATCATAGAAGAGCCTTGATTCATTCATGAGAGTTAGTCATGTGAAAGAACATTATTGTCAGGACTCTAAGGCCCCTGGAAACTAAGATGTCTCCTTGAATGTCAGCAATTTTAGAACTTAGTGAAGACTTTTAATATGAGAACTAAGAGGATTTATAAGCAAAGAGAGAGTCAAATAAGACCATAGGTAATCTTTAAGAAGGCTAAAACTAACTTTCTTCATCTCATAAAGAACATGGTAGAACTGATACTATAATGAAAGCTTTCTTTATAAATTCTATTTTTCCTTGGAAATCTTTGAGAATACATTCATAATCTGTAATAATCCAAGTATAAGAAGAATAGCTAATTTTTTATTATTGTAAAAATTTATTCTCCATTATATCAAAGCATAAATGGGAAGGTCTGTCACAATGTGGTCCCTGCCCATCATATTTCTTGTTCCTAGTTAGCAACTATCTAAACTTCTAATGCAATCAAAATGCTTATATTTCTAGGCATAAGTATTTTATACATTTCATTTATTATTTAGGGAAGGCAGGTATTCATGTTAACAAGAAATTAACACAATATTTTAAAATGCTCATTTTTAATGAAATTAATGGGGCATATTTTATTTATTTTTCTGTTTGAATTTTTAAACATTTTATGTTTTCAATTGCATTACTATGTATCTTTTTCATGTATAATTAAAATTAATTTGAGATAAATTCCTTTTAAAAGTTATTTAGCTTTTTCAATAAGAATAATAACAACAAACCTTTAATCAGGTATAGTGATAAACATCTGTAATCTCAGAACTCAGAGGCAGAGGCAAGTAGATCTTTGTAAATTTGAGGCCAGCTAAGCCTACATCATGAATTCTAGGTCAATCATGTATCTACATAGTGAGACACTCTCAAAATAATAATAATAATAAGAGCAATAATAATAAACCATAAGAGGAAGTTATTAATATCTTTAAGAATTTCAAATGGTTTTAATCCTGCTGTCTCATTTACTATAAACCCAAATGTAAGATACTTGACATTTTAGGGTTTTGCCCTTAATTTGGAAAACAGAGATATGCATAGTGACTGCATTAAAAGTCTTCATATCTAAGCCATGTATGGTGAAACTTGTAAACCTTGCACTCAAGAGGCAGAGGCAAGAAAGTTCCAGGGCAGTGTTATAGTGCTCATTTAGTGTACACAAGGCTCTGGATTTGATACCCAGCACAGGTAAAAAAAGTACAGAAAAAGAAAAGAAGAAATGCCATTTATTTATGTAATGTGAAGAAGATGCTCAGCTCACCATTCACCAGTTGCACACTGAGGATTCAATAAACAGCATTCATGATGATGGCAACAGAGATGATGAGGGTGATGAGGAAAAGGGCGAGGAGAAAGAAGAGTCTTCACATCTTTCTAAGGTTTGCAGTCTGTAATGCTAATTTCCCACTTTGAATCTATGGGAATAATGCATGTATTGTGGCAATTTTGACTAAGAGTTCTGTGATATGAAGTTCATATGTATTGGGAGAAGCATGGATTCCAGCATCATGAAACATGAAGTAGAGATTCAGTAAAAACCCAGGCAAACACTACACAGATTGTTCTTTGCAATGTGATTTGCTTGGTTGTTTATAAAAACAAAGCAGAGTTATTTGCACATGTGGATTACTCATAGTAGATGAAAAATAAAAAAATGAATGCTTTCTATTATCAACCCAAGAGCAGTTAACGACTGTTACATGTCCTTGCATCCTGTCCCTGAAAGCTTCAGGCATGCTTCACTCAGGATAAAGCCTTTGTCCAGCATCTGTTTCTATCCAGTCAACTGAGCAAAAGCTACAGGCAGCAATGTGTAGCATTAGCTACCACAATACCTAACAGGACCAAAGTGGATGGACTAAGAGGAAGTTGGTGGATTAGTGTTATTAATTCAAATAAGTCTCATATGGATATTGCTCAATAATCAATATATAATGTTTTATATAGGGGGTTGAGAATGTCCTCTTCAAAATAACTTCAATCACATGATGTAATGTACATGATCGCACTTAATTATCTTGTAGGTGCATTGAAGTAACACTGGATTGAGAATCAGGAATGTACCAATTCACTTTCATTTTTGCATTAAATCATTCTGTGTTCTTCAGAAAGTGAAAAATAGTTTACTTTTTCTTTATTCTTTTGTTTCTTCATTTCTTTAATATTTTAAAAATATTTTCTTTATTATTTTTATGTGTATGAGTGTATTGCCTGAATGTATGCAAGTGTGTCCATGTCATACAATGCTGGAAGAAGTCAGAAGAGGGTGTTGGATCCTCTGGAACTAGAGTTAGCTGCAGGGAAAAGAACAGAGTCCTCTGCAAGAGCAGTCATCTCTCTAGTCCCTCATTTGTTTAGTTTTGAGACAGGGTCTGACTCTGTAGCCCAAGCTGATCTTGAACCTATGATCTTCATGCCTCAGCCTCCAGAATGCTGGCAATTCAGGTGTCAGCCACCACACTCCGCTTTTCTTTACCCATTAGAAAGGGAATAAGATGATTTCTAGTTTCATTCTGACTCCTATATCAAATAATGTATCTGTCATATTTCTGGTAGATGCTATTATTTGTATTTGTAGATGAAGAAAGTGAGGTCAAGAGGATATGATTGTTTCAGATACTGTACAGAATAAAGAAAGGCACTGGAAACTGAGTCTGGCTTTTTTCACACAGTTTGCCTAAAAGAATCAATGATTATACTGGCAGTAATTTGCAGACCAATTTGAAAAGACAAAGATTAAAAATAAAATATGTAAGGGATTATTTAAGGTGGTGAGTAATGAATATTTATAAGTGGTGGTGGTGGGAGGGATCATAAAGAACACATTATTTTAGTGAGATAATGAGCAAACTTTGAACAGTGATTTGATCCACTCAGTGCAAAAGGTAAAGGATAAGGAGAAATCTAATATGGTTCGAGGCCTTTGTCTTGAAGACTGCATCAATGGCAATCTTGAAGATAAAGCCTGTGGGTGAAAAGCACAAGATAATAGGTGAAAATGGTTTGTTTAGGAATATCTGTCCTAGCTGCATCAAAGGGAGGAAGGGAGGAAGAGAGAAGGAAAAAAGGGAGGAAACAAGCAAGAACATGATTCAGTTGTATTTATGTTTCAGTCCATAATGTTGAAAACATAATCAGCCTGAAATCAAAATTAAAGAAAAAAAGGTACAGACAAGGTCTAACTGTGACTTCAGTGAGCACCAATGCAGAAATTGTGGAAAATCCTGTTCTCTGCCTTTCAAGTTTATATGCAGTGTTGCTACCACCAGTCTGTTTTGAAGCTCTATTCACTATCGCCGGCACTTTTGGAGCATTTTACTGGCCAGAAAGCTATAATGATTTCTCACAGATAGAGATGACTGATTTAACAACCGGACTGACCCATGTGTCCTAAACAATTTGGGTTTTTCCTGAAATATTAGAGATATATATTGTAAACTGTTTAACCAACATGGCTGCTCCAACTGCAGAACAAGTTCTATCAAGTTTCAAGTTGTGAATACAGCTTTATCGGTGTTACTGAAGACTTTCAGAATTGATTCTTCTTTAGAATGGAGAATGCCTCGTTAGCCACTGACACATCATAATTGTCAGACACCCTCGTTAAATCGAGTTCTTGTTAGGGATGTCTCAGTGCTGTAATAACCCTGTCAGTCAACCTGCCACGAATTCTTATGTGTAGGAAGTTCTCTTGAAAACTTTAAGCTATTACTGAATACTAGTGTATGGACATTGTACTTACCAAAAAGCTTCAGTACTGAATAAGAAAAGACATTTTGCTTAGTAACTTCCTTTCGTTAACACGTATGGCTTTGCTAGTTGGGGAAGTGATGTGATATAAAAGTGTGGTGTTGGGGGTTGGAGAGATGGCTCAGCGGTTAAAAACACTGACTGTTCTTGCAGAAGACCTGGGTTGGAATCCCAGCACCCAGCACCCAGCAGCTAACAACTGTCCGTAATTTGAGTTCCAGGGGATCGAACAGCCTCTTCTGTCCTCTGTGGGCATTGCATGGCACAGGTGCACTTACATACATGCAGGCATAACACTCATACACATAAAATAAAAATAATAAATCAAATATTTTAAAAAGTGTGGTATTTGGATTAGAATTTTAGCAGGACACCGAGGATCAAGAGTTAGCTACTTATTGACTATAGTTTGGCAATTTGTAGAAAGACTATTTATATTTCTTTTTGGTGAGATGAAGATCTCCATGAGATAGACATTCCCTAGAAACCCCCCCAATCGAGGGTGCTTTGGCATCTTCCCCACACACTGGAGCCTCACACTGGTCAAGGTTTTGATACCACCGGATCTGACATAATGCTCCTCTAGCACTATCTGTTGGAATGGACATACCAAAGATAAGTAATGAATGAATCATTTCCCTAACAGGTTTTATATGTGGAACTTAAGAGAAGCAACTGTGAGCAAAACTTACAAAACAGAACGTGTCAAGGGAATGCTGAAGTATAACTTCAAATAAAGTGCCACAGCTGTGAGCAGCCTGCAAAATGCATCTGCAGACATTCTAGCTTGAAACGCTTTGAGAAAAGCAGTTTTTAAAAAAATCTGGCTTACTGATATTCCTAAAGGCAGAAACACCTAACCTCAGGCTATGCAAACAGGAGCACAATCCTCAAGTGAGGGAAGAATTTATTGAAAAAACAAATGATACAGCCAAAGATCATCACCTGAATGCTGGCTCTTCCAAAGTGAGGCATGGTAATCACAAGCATCTTCTTCAGACACCTGTGGATGGCACAGAGGTTCCATTCATTTTGGAACACTAAAACAGGATATAGTAACCAAACCATTTCATTTACCTGAACTACGTGATCATAAGTAGGTCTGCTTTAGGTCTATCAGACATGTACACGCTGCATCTTTTTGTACCATTCTGTGAGGTGCTGAGTTTCCTAAGGTAACTCACTTCATACAACCCTGTCTTCTGTCACTCATTCTCCCCTCTTCCTGGTTTTTGCCCATTTACTTACATAAGTTTTATTTATAGACATGCTTGCACTTGTTCTGAATTCTTCCTAATTTTCCAAATTCTGGCATATTCTGGCAGCCTCCCACATTCCCCAACTGAGTTTTTCCACCTTCTTTTCTATATTATAATGCATATCTTCCTATCAATGTTCTCAACCAAAGTACACAAAAGAGTTACCCAGGCATCACTCCCCCACACTAGCACATATTCCTACCTTACTTAGGAACAATGATTTTGGAAACCTAGTTTTTATTTTTAAAGCTCCTCAGTGATCATAATATACATTCATGACAAATCCAAGCAGTTATTAGTGTCATTTGTTAGTAACTGGTGATAGACACATTCTTTTACTGATTTTATTAGATGGACATAATCTTATGTTTGTGACTGGAATTCAGAGGGCTCTTGTTCTTTAAAGAAATCTAGTTAAAATAGTACACTGTCTTGAAATCTTATAATCTTAGATTCAAGATCTATTTTTAGACCAGAATTTAGTTGCATCTTAAACACTCTGTATGCACTCATCTACATCCTCTCGTGCACCTGTACCCCAATAATTCAGTCAAATAGTTATCCTGAGTTTCTAGACAAAGAAAGCACAATTTAGGTTTTTAAAATTACTTCTCTATCATCGACTAATAGATTTATCAATGAAAATCAAATCAGATTTCTTGGCTCCTCTCTTTCTTCATTGTTTCCCAGGTAAATTTCAGGAAGAAGACTGAAGACTGGAGGTCATTGATGTATTTCTTTTATTCAATAACTTTGATTTTCCCATAATAAAATAGATTTTTCATTTTACTGTTTACTTGTACACTGTGTTAGACAGCTTTAGTTGTCAACCTGGCACACCAGGTTAGAGGGAGCCTCAATTCTGCAATTGCCTCCATTGGACTGGCCTGTGGCCATGTCTGTGAGGCAATTTTTTGACTGTTGAATTGTGTGGGAGGGCCCAATCCTCTGTGAGCAGTGCCACCCATGGGCAGGTTGCCTTATATTACATAAGAAACAGGCTGAGCATGGGAAAGGAGAACAAGTCAGTAAACAGCTATCCCCCATGGTCTGTGAGTGCTCTGAGTTCCTGCCTTGGTTTCCCTTGATGATGAATTGTGCTTGTAAGCCAAATAAACCCATTCCTCCCCAAGTTTCTGTTAGTCAGAGTGTTCTGTTACAGTAATCAAAGGCAAACTAGAACAGAGGTAAGCACCAGGAGTGGGGTATTGTTGTGACAGATCTGACCCAGTTGTTTTTGGGAGGATTGTGGAAGTTTTTGGAACTTTGGACTAGCGAAATCATTGAGTTTGTTGCTGTGGAGCTTGGAACAGTTATGCTGAAAGAGGTGTAGATGATGGATGCCCAGTTTGTGAAGTTTCTGAGGAAAGAAGAGACTATCAGAGCTGTTTGTGTATATTTTGAATTGAGAATCTGTGGTTTCTGGTTAGCTTGGGCTGAAGAATCATCTATGATTAAGAAAAGACCAGAACCACTGAAGGAAAAACTTTGCTTTACTGGGACAATTGGTGCTGGTCAGTTGGGGCTGAAAAATCAGCTGTGAATAAAAAGAAACCAACATCAGTGAGGTGAAATCTTCTTGGAAGTATTTCCTCAGGGTCAGCACACGGAAACTGTGGTCCAGAGGGGACCTGAGCCTCCATCTCAAGCTGGAAGCAGGGCTTGGTAATGTGTACGAGTCTCCTACATGGTTCTGGTGTTGAAGTTGTGAAGGGGTCATGGAGAGAATCTGAGGCTTTGTACCCCAAGAGGCCAGAAGAACCCATTTGGGAAGGTGCAGCTTCAGTTTCAGTAGAGACCCCAGCATACTGGCAATGCCAGGACCATGGGACGACCACCAAGGGCAGCAGCAGGAGTGGAGTGCAGCCAGCCTGTGCCTAAGAGACAAGTTGTGTGTGCCGTGGATGCCAGAGTCAGAGAAGTGCAGCTGCCTAGGTCCTTTGGATCCCAGAAGATAATGTGTGAATCCCAGCTGTCCATCCTTGAGCTACTTTACTGGAGTTTGTTTTTTGCTTAAGTGTGTCTGAGACTTCCTTTTTGAAATAAGACAGTACTTGTTTTGGATTTTACGGGTTCCCATAGTTAAGGTGTCCAGCTTGGGGCCCATGTCAGCTCAATTAAACAAGGGCCCAAAGGGGAGGTGAGAAATAGGTGGCAGCCTGGCATTAGACAGAGAACTATTTGAGACTGATTGATGCTGGGTGAGGGAGGGTATGACATACATATGACCACTGGATGTACTGAGTAGACTCCAGTGGACCCATTTACACTGAAGGACATTTGGGTGCAAACACATCAATGATTAGGACTTACCATGTATGGCAGAGTGTGTGGGGTTTGGTGGGGGGATGGGGAGGCATGGATGGGGGAGGGGAGGTGGTCTGGATTTGATTGGGAAAGGTATGAAATTACAAAAGCTCAATAAAAATTTTTGTTAAAAAGATGTTTAAAAGACTCTAAACTTTTGAAGTGTTTGGGTTTTTAAGGATTCTGGAAATTTTAAAGTTGTACTGTTTTATGTTGTTATATTAATATTAACATCATCTTGGGGATGTGTTTGTATGTCAAATTGATAAGGGGTCAATTATGCTGAATAGCCTTAGTTTTCAACTTGGCATACCTGAGTTGAGAGAAAGCCTCAGTTCTGGAACTGCCTCTGTTGATTGGCCTATGATCATGTCTCTGAGGCATTTTCTTGATTGTTGAATGAAGTGGGAGGGTCCAGCCCACTGTGGGCAGTGCCACACCTAGACAGATTGTCCTGTATTGTATAAGAAAGGAAACTGAATATGGGCCAGGAAGCAAGTCATTAAACAGCTATCCTCTATGGTCTGTGCTCCAGGTTCCTGCCAGAGTTCCTGCCTTGAATTCCCTTGATTATGGGCTGTGCTTATAGGCTAAATAAACCCTTTCCTCCCCAAGTTAGTATTGGTCAGTGTGTTTTATTACAGCAACTGAAGGCAAACAAGAACATACACTTTTGAAGACTCATCATTTAGTTTTAGAGAGAGAGCACAACTTCCAAGAAACTCTTAACATCTTCCAAACACTTGATTCTGGGAGTCTTCTTTGTCCAGAGAATAATATTGTTTATCAAGTGTGTACTTTTTCCATTAATGTTTTCTTTCTAGAGGGAAATAGCTCTTAAGCTCTTGCCATGACACTTTCAGTGCCTTTGAATCAAAACATATTAAAGGCCTTTGAAGGAACAGTTGAAAAGGAGGAATTTCTTTAAAGTTTGTCTTCATGTGTATTTAGTCTTCCAAATGCTAAAAGCAAGCAATGGGCAGACATTTAGTTATATAAATTTACCTGATTTGTCTCCAGTTATTTACTGACCCTATTCATCAAGTTCCAAAACTGAAAATAAAAATTATCTGTTCTGTAATTACCTAGTTCTGGGATAGCTCTGTTTGTCATTGAACATTATAAAAGAACAGGTCTCATATTTAGCCAACAATTGGCATATTCTTAATGCTTTCCCTATAATGACTCAGACCAAAGAAAACCCCATTAATTCAGCCTTCCCACCAAGTTCTTTACACCCTTTAATGCAGTTTTTGGAGCATTGCCAGATATGAGCCTAATGATTATCCAATTTGCTTTCAGCCTTAATATGTTTAAGAAACTCCTAAACTTGCCTTTGGAATCCCTTGGTAAGGCATTTTACAGGATTTTGTGCCGTGGTTGGTTTTTTATATCTGATTCTGTGGGCCTTTCTAATTTCCTTGGACAAAGGCATTTTTAAAGTTATTCTAAAAGATGTATCATTTAAAATGTAGTATGTTGCTATTTTTGTGAAAAACGTTATAATAATTATTAAATTGCCCAAATATCTTTTCTACACTCTTAAAATTCTTTTTTGCTGTACTATGTGCTCTCATTTTAAAATAGCTTCTGAAATTTCTATTTTTGTCTAAATGGCTTTTGTGCTTAATGCTGTATTATGAGCACATTCTTAATTTACACACACACTCACACACACACACACACACATAAATGTGTGGATTTTGCTTTACTATATTACTCTCTAAGTAACTGCTGCTCTTTTCTTACTCCTGTTAATAAAGATACTCCTGGAAATTATCATATATTTCAATATCCAGACTCAAAAATGTATTTTCATACTTCAAATTAAGAAATTATTTTGAAATCTCAAAGTAGTTTTAATTTTTATTTCTCTGATGGCTAAAAATGCTGAAAAAAATTCTCAGTCTTTTGTATTTTTTAAATGTTTTTATTTAATAACCAAATGATTAGAAGAAGCATTTTCTTAGAGCTTTAACATATTCAGAAACATATTCCAGACCAAGGATACATCTCTTTCAAAAGTGGCTGTAACTTTTAGGTTCACAGTTGAATTAATACAATTATACAATATTGAACTCAGTATAAACCCTGTAGGACATAAAATTGAATGAGTTTTACCCTTTAAAGAAGATCTCCATTTCATTTTAAAATATGCTATTTCCTACATTTTTAACACTTAGATGTTTGCACACGTATTTTTAATCTCTATGTATCTGATTATTACTAGTCACAGTTGGTTACACTTGGATCCCTAATATCTGAGTATGGATATAAAATCATCAGGTAGATTTCAATGGTAATGTTTATCACCTCTACTATTTAACATGAAGTAAACTTTTATGTTTCCTCCTCAAATACGTCTTTTTTAATTTTTTGATTTTTTTGTGTATATCATACAGAACATCCCTCACAATCTTATTCATCTATATACCTACTTTCCAAATGGCACTCTCCCATAGTCTCCCCCCTCCCACACACTGGAGCCCATATACTCTGTCATCCCTGTTACTGTCCACTGTGTTGTCGAAACCCCCAGTGATTCCCCAGTGCTTGTCCATCTGCTGAATCTAGTCAACCTAGAGATCCTTGTTTTAGGAAGATCAGCTGTTCCTCATCTAGCAGCCATCAGTTGTCAATATTCTTTTAGATAAGATTGTATTCTGCTGTTCATTTTCCCAGTTCTATACTGAGTTACTGTCTGGGAGTCTTTTGGGCCACCCTGGCCAATACATCAAAGGAAGATATCTGTCTGGCATTGTTTCTTGTTATGTAGCCTTTAGCTATACATATGGACTCTTAAGAAATAATATTGACCCATTAATCTTTGGTTATACTTTCCTTTTGGGTGTTTAAGACCCTACAGTTGGCCAAGATAAACCAATTTTTTTTTACTCTTAAGGTCTTTTGAGGATCCGTTCCTCAGGGGTAACATGGGCTTGGGAGGAGACCCTGGCTCCTTTCTTTTACCAGTTCTGTCTATGTGAAGATAAGTCAAAGGTCTTGCTCAACATTGACTGGCTTCGCTTGGAAGCATGGAGGAAATATTTCCTCTGTGTTGACCCTCCGCTTTGTAGACTGGACACTGGTTCAGGTCCATCTGGTGGGGTCTTGATGGCCTCCTTGATCAAGAGCACAAGTGACTCACAAAAGTTACAGGACATTTTGAGAGATGCTTATAGTCCCCTGGAACTTAGTCTACCTAGGAGGGCAAGGAGCAAAAACTGTCCTTTATGTCCCTCTGTCCAAATTAGTATAGGCCTCATAGTATGACTGTTAAATAACCAAGAAAGTTAGTTCCACCAGTCTGGTACTTTTAATTACCATGTGCCATGTAGATAGAGCTTGGGTAAAGAACAAACACTCACAGATAAACCTTTCCTAGGCATATATTACATTCTTTGATCTGGTTGTATATATAATATTTTGGTAGGTTGTTAGACTAACATGGTTCCCTCTGGTTTTCTAAAACTAGCGAGGTATTATTTATCTCTCACATTGTCTAACCCTTCCATCATGGATTCCCCATTTAAGGTGACCCCATTTTTCCCATTTCTCCCTTAACAATACCCTTCTCCTATGGTCCCACCTATCTTGAGATTCTTCTTTCCCTTTTATACCCTAGGCTCTTTAACCTTCCCTCCCCCCCTTAAAATAACCCCATTTTTATCCATATCTCCCTTGTTAACACCTGTTTTCTACTTTTCTTCTCTCTCAGGTTCTTTCTTTACCTTTACCTCCATGGTTCCTTTTCATTATCCTGGTTCATGTAGTTATGTCTGAATACATACTCACTTACAAGGATTTGATGCTAGGATCTATGTATGAGGGAGAAGAAATGTCATTTTGTGGTTTTGTTTTTGTTTTTGTTTTCTAAGTCTGTGTTACTTCACTTAGTATAGCAGTTTCTAGTTCAGTCATTTGTATTTTATCATTTGAAAATTCTATATTTTGTTCCTTTGCCCCAATTTCTAATTGTCCTGTTTGTTTGTTTAGTTTCAGTTTTTTTTGTGTTCTTTGTATATTCTACATACAAACCCTCTGTCAGATTTTTTTCCATTATGTAATTTGCCTCTTGAATGATGGAATTATTTTCTTTTGAGAAATTTTTTAGTTTCATGAGGTCCCGTTTTCAATTGTTGGGCTTAATGACTGTGCTAGAGGAGTCCTTTTCTGTGCTTATAAGTGCCAGTATATTCCCTACCTTTTCCTCTGTCATCTTTAGGGTATTGGGTCCTTTGTTGAAGTGCTTTATCCACTTGAAGTTGAGTTTGTAGAGAGTGAGAGATCTATTTTTTATGTCAATACGATGCTGATTTTAGCGCTAAGATCTGAAAAGCAAACAAACAGGAAATTGACAAATGCTGGCAAGGATGCCTGGTGGGGATGAAAATAGGTGTAGCAACTGGGGAAATCAGTATGGAGGTTATGCAAAAAGCTGAAAATAGAGCTCTCCCATAATCCAGCCACACTACTCTTGGCCATATACCCAAAGTGACCTATGTCCTCCTACAGTGACACCTGTTTATACATGATCATTGATGCTCTATAAAAATAGCTAGGAAGTGGAAACAACCTAGATGTCCATCAACTGAAAAACGGATACTGAAAGTCACGTGCATTTACAAAATGGAGTATTTTCAGCTGTTTGAATAAAGATACTATGAAATTCTCAGGCAGATGAATGGAACTGGAAACAATTGTCCTAAGTGATGTAACCCAGACCCAGAAATTGACTTTTAGAACAAATAAAGAGAAACCAAGGTGGTGCTGATCTTGAAGCCTCACCTTCACTGGCTAGCTCTTATATAGAAGGTGCTATGTATGACACTAGAAGAGAAAAGCAGGCATCACTCTTACCCAGCTGTGAACCCTGAAAGCTGCAACAATGATGGCAAGGCAAGATGTGACTCCTAAGAACTTATTTGTATATTTGTATAACCATAGATTAGTACACATCTCAGCTCTTACCAGAGAAATATTTTCTTGCATCAGATAGTTATTAACATAGAGACCCGCAATTTGTTCATCTGTAGAGAATAAGAGACTGAGGAGTGCTCAGCCCTTAATAGGTCATTTATATTACACTCTTTCCTCCCAGTGCTCAGGGATCATTGCGGAAAAGAGGGCAGAAAAATTGTAAGAGTCAGAGGTGGTAGATGAATATAAGGAGACTCTGTTGTCTGGACAGCATGGAGTAGCTGCACATATAAACTCACAGTGCTGTGACGGCATGCACGAAATTTGTGCAAGTCCAGGCAGGACAAAAACCTAGCATGGCTGGAGGAGGTGGGCAAGGATACCCAGCATTACCAGAGGGTCTATGGGCAATCGATAGGTACTAGGAGCATGACAGTCAGTCTCCTTTAAGAGTGTGACACTCAGCAAGTTTACCCGATTCCAAGGGATTGACTGATTGATGGGCACTTAGGCTGATTCTATGGTTTGAGTGGTGCCCCAGCAAACATGGGAATCCAAATGTCTACTCTGTATGCTGTTTCCACTCATTTTGAATGCACTGCCAGAAGTGGTATTGTTGGATCTAATAGTACTTACAATTTTAGGTTGTTTTTTTTTTTTTTTTTTTTTTTGGAACCTTAATACTGATTTCTGTTCTGAATCTTCTAATTTAGATTTCCACCAATGGTATTAGGCTTCCTTTTCTTTACAATTTTGCCTGGATTTGTTAGTTTTTTAAAATTCATTATGAATGGAGTTAGAAAATATAAACATTGTTTCTATTTCCATTTCCCTGGTAGTGAATGCAATTCTGTGATGGAAGTTTATAGTATGATTACCTACATTTTAGAAAAGAGATCTTGGGGATGGATAGATGGCTCAGTTTATAAGAGCAGTGAATGTTCTTGCAGAAGACCCAGGTGAGAATCCCAGCACCCACATGGTGGCTAACAACTGTCCATAATTCCAGTCCCAGGGAATCCGATGCCCTCTTCTCTCCTCCACTGGCACTGCACAACATGGGTGCATGTACACACATGCAGCATAACACTCACACATAAAATAAATGTAGATAAATCAGAAAAAGAAAAGGTATCTCAAATAAATAGCCAAATATATCTCAAAGTCAGAAAAAAATTTAAAAATTACCCAGCCCTAAAAATAATAAGACAAAAGGCATAATAAAGATGAGAATGGAAGAAATGAAGAAGAGACTAAAGTTACGATCAAAGGATCAATGAAATGGTGAGTTGGTTTTGAGAAGAGATAAACAAACCTTCAGTCAAACTAAGTAAAAGAAGACTCAAATAATATTAGAACCAAAAATGCATTTAAAAAATTGATGATACTGATTCAACAGGATCGCTGTTTGAAATGCATCAATATCGTTGCATATATTCTTTTGTTTTAAACAATATTAAAAATACCTGGGCTACTATTTATTTCCATGTAATGTTCTTAAATCTGTGTCATTTTAAATCTTGTACCCGATTCATAAAATTCTATTGATTTTTATGAGTAAAGTTTCCCCTAATTCATTTAACTTTCAGTTTGCCTCTTCTTTTTTAACTTTTGTCTGAAAGATTTCTTTCTAATCGTTATACCCATATACTACTCATTACATGGAAGATAGTTAATAAATATTTTCATCCAAAAATATTCAAACAAGAAATGAGTGGAATTTAAAAATGTACCCTGAGAATCAGTGTGCTGTAAGTGGCATATCGCTGCTTCCTGTTTATTGTGGTTGTAGTATCTATGTTCTATTCCAATTATCTTCCTTTGAAAAAGGGTTTCTCTGCTCTTGTCCTTCTTTCATTTTACATAAAAATAAGATTTTTTATGTTTCTGATTTCAAATGACTTAAATCTTGTAAATACAATATCTTGTTAACAGTATATTTTAAGGATCAAAAATGAAATATCATTTATGAGCTACCTTTTCTTGTATAGAATAAGAATGTATCAAAGTGTTCTTTCTTTCTAAAGACCTTAGGTTAAACATTTCTGATAGAAGCCGGCTGTGGTGGCTCACATGTCTAGTCCCAGCACTCGGGAGCCTAAGATAGGAGAAGCAGAGTGAGTCTGAGACCAGCCTGTGGTACAGTGTAAGCTTCAGAAGTTCTAGGACACCCAACATGTTTCTCTGGTATAATATAACCTTATATTATGTTTATTAGCTTTAGAAAAAGACATACATTTTTCAAATATGATTTTTCATTATGATTTTGTGCATATGTGTATGAGTGCATGTATGTGTGTGTACATGTATATGTGTGTGTATGTGTGTATGTGGAGGATTCAAAGATCAACAGTCAACACTGGGTGCTTTCCTCAATTGTTCTCCTTGGTTTTTGAGACAGAATCTCTCACTGAATCTAGAGCGTGGTGATTCAGCAAGCTTGTCTGGCCAGCAAGTCCCTGGGACCTTCTTGTCTCCTTTTTCCAGGTACTAGGGCAGGTAGAGTCAGGTGTGTGTCCCAAGACGCCCTGTTATGTGCTTCATTCACTAAACCCTGTTCAACCCACTCAGAGTCTCACCCTCTGCTGAGACTGAACTCCTCTTCCCAGCAGTCAGTGGTTGCCAGTGTTCCTCAGACAGGATTGGGTTTCCTGTTGGGTATAATTTTTTAATACCTGGCTTTAATTTAATAACCACATGATTAGAAGCATTTCATTACAGCATTAACATATTCAATAACAATTTCCAGAGCAAAGATGCATCTTTTTCAAAACTGGCTATAAATTTTTAGGTTCACAGTTGAATTAATACAGTTATACAATATTGAACTCAGTAGAAACCCTATAAAATTGAATGAGGTTTTAACCTTTGAAAAAAGATCTCCATTTCATTTTAAAATATACTCTTTCATACAGAAAAACTCATTTTTAATGTTACTAACACTTAGATGTTTGCCCATGCATCTCTAATCTCTGTGTATCTGATTTTTACTAGTCACAGTCTGTTACTTTGGGAGATCCTTGACACCTGAGCATGGATATAAAATCATCAGGTAGATTTCAATGGTAATGTGTTTCACCTCTACTAATTAACAAGCAAATTTTTATGCTTCTTCCTCAAATATAACTCTTTTTTAAAATTTGTTGATATTTTGTGTGTATTTCATACAGAACATCCCAAGAAATCTTATTCATCTATATACCCATATCCCAAATGGCACCATCCCATAGTCTGCCCCCCTCCACTGGAGCCCATATACTGTGTCCTCCCTGTTACTGTCCACTGTGTTGTTGGTGCCTCTAGCCATTCTCCAGTGCTTGTCCACCTGCTGAATCTCATCAGCTTATGTAGAGTTCCTTGTTTTAGGAAGATCAACTCTTCCTCATTTAGCAGCAATCAGTTGTCAATATCCCTTTAGATAAGATTGAGGTCTGCTGTTCGTTTTCCCAGTTCTATGCTAGGTTACTGTCTAGGAGTCTCTTGGGCCACCCTAGCCAACAACTCAAAGGAAGGAATCTCCTGTCTGGCATTGTTTCTCGTTATGTAGCTTTTAGCTATACACATTGACTCTTAAAGAATTATATTGATCCCTTTAATCTTTCGTTATACTTTCCTTTTGGATGTTTAAGACCATAGAGTTGGCCCAGATAAACCAGTTTATATTTACTTTTAAGGTCATTTGAGGATCTGTTCCTCAGGGGTCACATGGGCTTGGGAGGAGCCCCTGTCTCCTTTCTATTACCAGTTCCATCTATGTGAAGATAAGTCAAAGGTCCTGCTCGATCATGGCTGGCTTCACTTGGAAGCATGGAGGAAATGTTTCCTCTGTGTTGACCCTCTTCTTTGGATACTGGTTCAAGTCCATTTGGTGAGGTATCCATGGCCTCCTTGATCAAGAGGACAGGTGACTCACCACAGTTACAGGACATTTTGAGAGATGCTCATAGTCCCTTGGATCTTAGTTGACCTAAGAGGGCAAGGAGCAAAACTGTCCTTTGACCAAATTAGTATAGGCCTCTTACAAAATTAGTATAGGCCTCAAAGTATGGCTGTTAGACATCCAAGAAGGTTAGTTCCAGCACTCTGGTACTTTTAATGACCATGCACTATGTAGATAAAGCTTGGGCAAAGGCCAAACGTTCAACTAGCTCAAGGAATATAATACATGTCTAGGTAAGGTTTATCCAAGAAAAGAATTTATACTCCCTCTCTGTTATATAAAATGCAACAGCTATATTTTCGAGACTTAACTAAGATCTTGACTCTGATAATTTCTGTTACAATAGTAAGGATATTTTCTCAAAATCAATCTTGATTTTTCTTTGCACTTTTAATTTTCAAATTCTTTACCTTTTATTCTCATCTGTCTCATGAGATCAAGGGAGCAGCAGGGAGATGTATAGAAGGCTTGGTGAATGGTGCAGCTAGTTAGACTATGGTATCACTAAATCATAGATCATTAAATAGATGATTCAGGATGCTGCACACTACCTAGGACATTCCCATGAGTGGATGGATGACAAGTGATGAGCAGGCTGGGGGACAGCAGCTTTGAGCACGCCCCAGTAATTGGTACAAGTGGAGCCTGGCATTACGATATTTTGTCTGTGAATGTGAATTTTACGACTTGAAATTTTCCAGTAATTTTCACAAATCATTTTGGTTGTTAACTGGCAAAATCTAGACATTAATCCAGAAATTGAGGTAAGCAGTCAGGAAGACTTGGTAATCAGATGATTTCATTAAGTGGTCTAGAAGTCCTTCAATTAGTAGCCCCATCTGATAGAAAAAGAGTTACTTTTGCAAACTAAGATTAAGAATTGGAATTTAGTGGGTTTCCTCCATGGAAAATGTAGATGAAAGGTAAGATCTAAAAGAATCTATAGAGAAGTATGAATATGTTAGGTGTTTAGGTAATTTAATTGCATATTGGGTAGATTTATATTTTTCTGGCTATTCTTGAAATGCTCAAATACTATATTTTCATAGACATCATATTAAAAGTGCAACTGCTGTAGTACGAATGAAAAGTGCTACGTCACCTGACATCTTTGACTTTTCAGGGTTTTAAGTGGTCATCACTTCCTTTATCATCTGGCAATATGTGCTTTAACATACTGTTCCGTTTGCTGGTATGACTTTCTCTTGCTTTATTCCAAGATTCAAAGTCATGTGTAGTGTTTCTTCCTTAGAGAAGTCGATTTGCTCCATGGTGACTGAAATGCATGTTCTCAGAGCCAACGCTATGCCTTGTCACACCTTCATTTATAGCACTTAGCAGAACACTTTTTCATAATCTCTTCAGACCCATTTTCTCATTAGACATAAAGCCCTTGGAACAGAGGCCACAATTTTCTCCTGCAGTTAGCAATCCTAGCAGCAAGCACAGGGTCTTTCAAATAACACGCACTAAGCGCATGGGAGTGGAAAGCCAGCCGAGAGGCAAGGAAGGAAACTCAGGTCTGTTCTTCACTGCCTGCTGCTCTCATTGCTACTGCATCAGCTCTGCATTTACAAGTAAACTAATCCAAAGCTTCCAGCCGCAGTCTATGTGTGCAAATGTGTTATTATTTTCCCTAGACAAAGAACAGTAGCAGCACTTTTATTCCTTTAATTCAAATGCATTGTGCAAAAGATAAACTCACTAATCCTTTTTTTAAAGACTCTAATCACAGCCTATCCTGTAAGTGGGCCTCTCTGAATTTTAAAAGTCCCAATCCTGGTATATATTGTAATGTATTTCTAACCAGACAAACACAAGTAGCATCTAACATAGATGGCTGTGGTTGAACAACCGATCCTTCTTCCTTCTTTCCAGCAATTTTAACTCCAGGTTACACCACAAATAAAGAAAAGCTTAGAAAACCCATCAAAACACAGGCACTGTAGCCTGTTCCTAGCAGCATGTAACTTTGTGCTTCCTTTCTTTTTAGATAACCTTATGCTTAGACATTAATCAGGGATTTAAGAAATCTCACATATATTCTCTTTTCATTTTAAAACATAGTAATTAATTACTTACTTTACATTGCAAATAAAAGACATTGTAACACTAACTTTTAACTCGTGTTCTCTAATAAGGCAGCTGGGCCTATCAATGTAAATGTTCCACAGAAAACCAGGCCAATCAGCTTCAGGGGAAATTTTACACAGCAGAGAAACGGCATAAAATTATAGCTCATTTTGACTTTGTGGATTAGGCAGCGACAGGAAAAGATAAACACAGAATGCTTGCTTTCATGCTACCTATTTTTCACTTTATTTTTATTTTATCACAGCTCCATTTTTTTTTAAAGCTTGCCTTACTATAATGAGCAAAAATGTGAAAGCATCCGATAGGGGGCAGTCGAGTACTGTGAACCGAGGCTTCAGCTTTTTCTGCAGTCAGATTTTTTTGTTTAGATGAATAAGGGAAGACCCTTGGGCACATTTTCATATTATCTTTTATAGAGACAACAAAAGTGAGCAAAATAAATGAAAATATTCTTTGTCACATTTCTATTCCCCGACGGAAGACAATAGGATGTCAGAGAGTGCGACTAAGTGGCATTCTGTGTCTTATAATTCTGAAAGCATACAGGTATGATCCTGAGGACAGTTAAGTTGGTCTGAATTCTCCAGATTCTAAACAAGGGTTCCTCTCCAATTTATAGTTCTTTGCGTCAGCCTATTACCACAGTCTTCTGGACACAGTTGAATAGAAACAGTAAAAAGCCTCATTTTCCACCCCTAGGTTTCAAAGCATAATAATACAATAAACCATTTAAATTACTTTAAAATAATGCTCCTAACAAGAAGTTAGTTTATCAGTTGTATAGATAAGTTGTATAGAGAAGTTGTAACAAGGGATGGTCCTTTACTTTTATTAAATGGAAAATCAAGGAAAGGTCAGGGGGGATTAAAACCAACTGCAGGCATTTTGCCAGATGCCATTTCAACTGAACTACGGATTGGTAAACTGAAAGTTGAATCCAAATCTAAGTGAGAATTTGTGGTTAGCACCTACAGGAATGACCCAGACTTTAGAAAGGAGAAGACTTTTTAGGTCTTGAATATGTAGTTTAAAAGAGGTTTTTTTTTTTTTTAATTCAAATATGATCCCTATCCCCACAGCTTAAAAACAGACCTCTAGATGCCCTCAAGCTAGCTTTATAAATCCCTTTAAGCACATTACATACTAATTTCCCATTGAATTTCCCACTGGGAGTTTTCCATTGACACATTCCACAGTCCTCATCCTTAGGAATATGTGTGTTTAATTTCCGATACTCACACAACAAAATTTGATTTGTGCTTTTGATTTGAAAACAGGCACATAAGCACTCAACTTACCACCTTTCTCCTTCTTCACCTGCCTTAGTTGTTGGGCTGTGACGTCACTTTCAGTACCTTTTGTCAGGTCACTAACTTGAGATGTCTGAGTGAAGGTGTCCTTGAGCACAACAGCCTGTTTGAATAAGTTACTAATCCTGATTCCCTTGTCACGGTGAAATACCTAAATATTTGGTTTATATGCAAAATTGGAATAGATCAACAATTTTCTACAACAATTTGAGAAGAATCTCAGGTTCTTGATGTACTTTACAACTACAAAACTTCAAATACAAGAAGACAAATACAAGTTCTTGGTGTTAATGTGGTTTATGACCAAAGAGGAATTTCTAAACTAGTCTTGATTTAAAATATTCTTCCCTTTATATTTACTAGGAAATGTGCTCTGGATTTGATTTGGAACCTGTAGTCTTAAAACAGCTCTGGAGGGGGAGAGAGCAGTGGGTGGGGATCAGTATCTGAGCCATGGAAACAACCCATCATTGCCTGTTACAGTGTCTGTCCACAATGCAATATTTTACATTCACTTGCAAACACTTGCTTCAAACATGGATGGTCCTGATTAATCCTTAGTTCAGTTCATGTCTGGAGATCAGATATCCTCTTACACATTTTATTCTGTGTGAATAGAGAATGTTTTACTTTTTAATTGATTACTATCATTGATTAATATCATTCGTTTTGGACGAAAAGTGAAAACTAATATAATCCTTTGGTAATTTGATATATTCTCTGAGCGTATGTTGATTTTGGTTTTATGTGTGCACATTTTTCTTTTTCTGTTAATTGCAATAGAGTTTTCAGACAGAATCCAGTAGGAAGCATAGACACATCTTTGTACCAGCTGCATTTTCCCTTCACTTCCTTTTTGAAAAAAACTAACAAAAAATTATACAGTTTTGATACTCACCTAAAAGTACAAAATGGAAGTTTCCTCTAGAAATTAATGAGTTTTATCACTAGGGAACTAGAAGCCTTAGAAACCAAATGTAGTCTTGAGCGTCTGCACAAGCGTTGCTGTCATGATGTTCTGTCTGCCTTGGCCTATGTATAAATAACATTATACTAAGGCTCATTTTTGTGGTGCTTATGGAGTAGGATTTGCAGAATGCTATGAATGATATCCTTGGCAAAGTCTATTTACAGTGCAGAATGTAGCAATGGAAAGTCATAAAAGCATTTAATGGTCTTTCAACTATAATTTAACTTTGCCAGGATTCATGCATAAAATCACACATTTTCACAAATCTTGATAAATATATCTAGGTCCAAATGTCACTATTTTTCTTCCTACAAAGAAAGGCTTGACATAAAATTAGGGCATTCTGTTCTGGGCTAAAAAGCTCCTTTGCATTTAAGTTTTTATGGTGATTAAAAAGTATAATTTTCATAATAGGAAAACACTTTTAGAGGGCAAGAGACATATTCTATCTGAGAAAATGCATTTTCTTTTACTTCAAAAATAAAGGATACTTCAGAAAAAGAGATGTAGGTTTTTCTTCAAACTTTTAGAAATGTTAAAATGTGACTCAAGTAAATGTTGCTTACTGTACTCTTGCTCAGGCCTAACCTCTGGCAGGCACTGGGCCCAAATGGAGCTCTTGACAGCCTCTCAGGAGCTGTTCCCAATTGAGTGGTGCAAGGCACACTTCAGAGAAAGGTCTGTTTATTTTGATTGTTTCCTTTTGGTATTTGTATTTCTTTTTTACTTCTGCTTACTGTTTTGTGTTTTAATTTGCTGTATGAGGGCCACTTCTGATAAAGAAAAAATTATTGTCCTGCTCAGATATCTAAACGTAACAAAGCAACCTCCTTTGAAAGGAAAAACAGAAAATCTTATTGAAATGAGCTTAAAATACTGCAACAAAGAGCATTTTCCATGGGAGCAGCATCTCCTGTTATTGAAGTGTTTATAAGGAAACTACAATTAATGTACATCTGGTAACTCTTCCTCGGCTACCTTTCATTTGCTTGAGCCTAACCTCTGTCTTTATCATTGGATTAATCTATTTACTTCTGATACAAGGGTGGGTATGACATTCATGTATCCATGACAGACACACCAGGGAATAGTGGCCATGGGAAAGATGAACAAGTTCAAGGGATGCAGTGAAAAACCATTAATCAGCAGCAAGGCAAAATGTCTTTGGGTGCCTGTTACAAGAAAAAAAATCTACACATAAAGATTAAAAAAAATGGTCAGAAATTATGAAATACTGAAGGCTATACAAAAGTAAACAAAAATAGGGTCAGACTGATATTTAAGTTTTTTAAATGACTAAGGTTTTGAAATGATGGTAAATAAGTCTGTATTAATAAAAACTATAGTGAAAAATAAATAAGTGGATCAAAGATGAAAAGGACTTTGCCTCGTTCTCTATTTGTCATCTGATTCTGGGTGAATCCCCAACATAAGAGGGTCCCCAGAATCTGATGAATCTGTAAAGTCACCACAGCGAACATGCGGTTGTGCTCTGAACTCTGAGTGGCTAGGAGAAAGTAACCCTGAGTCAGATTTAAGTGCAGAGTGACTGCGGACAAACTTCTTCCAACACACAAGAGGTTTCAGAGAACATTCGCTTTCTCATTCAGTAAGCCCAGTTTCTAAAAGTGATGTGGCAGTGATTTTACGGTTTTCTTCTATAGCGACCCTCACTCACTTGTTGGTCAAGCCTTTCATTGTTGCTGCTCTTGTTTTTGTTTTGCTATTTTTTGAGACAGGGTCTCCCTATAGCCCCAGCTGTTCTGGAACTTGCTACAGAGACCAGACTGGCCTCAATTCCGCATAGATCCACCCTCCTCTGCCCCCTAAATGCTGAGATTAAAGGCATGCGCACCACTCTTGGAAGTCAAGCCAGGAGATCAAGCCTTTTGATTGCATAGTTCTTACAGGATTCTGAAAGGTCAGCCCCATTGTTCCATAAGTTATATTTGATTTGAAGTGTATGTCCTTTTCATGCAAGGACCACATTTATAACCTTTATTGTTATAGGCATGGTGCCTGACATATATAGATCTTTAGTGAGTGAATAAATTCATATCATCCCACTAAGGGAGAAAAATCCAACAGAATTTGAAGTAGAGTAGGTAACTATATTCAAGGGCTATTTCTGTCATTAATAATGCGTGATCTTAGACTAGCGACCATTCCTGTCTTTAAAGTTTCTTCATCTGGTAAATGTGGTAAATTGAAATAGATGATCTGAATGTTCCTTCCATTTCCAGCAACTTAAAAGTCTCTAATTACAATTAAAGAGCAAAAACATGACCGAAAGAACAGTGGTCAGTATTACCACACAGAACAATGCCACAAGGCCACATGCAGGTGCATCCTGCCCCCAACTACTGCAGCATGATTCGATAGGTCTGTTCTACCAACCCAGAGAGCAGTGCAGATCTCACCACACCACAATCATGTCAGGGTCTAAACACTCCCCGGGTCTTCCAGGGAACAAGACTAGAACTCGTAATCCAGTTACCTCAGGAGTGCAGTGGCAGATCTGATGAACCTTTGTCATTTCTGTATTATTTCTATGCAGATCCGTAATACTGGTTGTGTGCCTTCTGATGACATGTTGAAAAACCAATACAATTCGTATTGTGAAGCTATATTATTGTGATGAAAAACAATCCATAAAGACAAAATAAATATAATATTTTAATATTTCAATTTACTTGCTGATATTATATGAATCAATGAAGATTCTTTTCTTCCTGATGTTAAAAGTTTATCCACCATGAGTCAAGAAAAATAGTTTAAACAGTCAGATGTATCTTAATAATTTGTCTTTCAAAAGCTGTGGTTCTCGATTAGTTGGGCTTTTGCCCAGAATATGTCTATGTAAAAATATTTACAGAAATGACAATAAAGACAAACAGACATAAAGAAACAGCAACCTTAAAGTGATTAATTCTGGTGTGTGTTTTTGTTTCGGTGTACACCTCTGAATACGTGGCAAATGGTAGCAATTAAGCTGCATCAAAATTGTATCTATCTCAATCAAATCCCCAAATCTAGTTGAAACAGTACACTATCAAACAGAACACACTTTTGAAGGAAAATACTAAAAATGCCACAATTTGTAAAACTTTATGAATCTAAAGCTTTATCTTAAGGACATTGCCCAGAGTAAATCTATTTTAATTTTAAAGCATTGGTAACATGATAGTAGGTAATGTTTCTTTAATAATATTCCTCCTCCTCTTCCTCCTCCTCCCCTCCTCCTCCTCCTCTTCCTCCTCCTCCTCCTCATCTTCCTCCTCCTCCTCCTCCTCCTCCTCCTTCTCCTTCTCTTTCGTCTTCTTCCTCCCATCTTTTTTCCCTCCTCCTTTTCCCCCTCCTCCTTTTCCTCCTCCTCCTCTCCCTGTGTCTGCTGCTGCCTGGCAACTTGGCAACCTTCTGTCTGGAGAGGCAGAGTAAGAACTCAGCAACCCTGGGGCAATGGTTGCATAAATCCCTAGCAACCTCACTTTTGGGCCAACTCTCCTGCATACACCTCTCAAGTGAAACAGACTTCCAGCTCCAGCGTGCTTATACAAACCTCGTCCTCTTCCCCACTTACAACTCTGAGGTGGGTAGTGCATAAAGGGATACTACAGATAGTAAAATACCCAATAGCGCCAGCAAAACAGATTAGGAGAAAGGGTGTGCTATCACATATATGCAATGTGGCTTGAATTGGAAGTACAAACTTACCACTTACTGATAATTAATATTCACATGTTGTCTTAGACCAGAAAGGAAGAGTGATTGGTTTTACTTTGTTTAATTTGTCTCATTGAGAGATTGCATAATATTCTACAGCTTGATAAATTAATTTATTTAACTTGTCAATGTTAATAACTCTGATTAGAATGAGGAAATTATACTGAACCATAAGAACAAACAACTTTTGAGGAGTAACTCTAGTTATTTTCCCTTAACTAATAACATAGCTTATTAATGTTCTTTTTCATGAAAAGCATTTATTATGAATAAATGAAAGTATTTTATAGACTATGTTTGTGTTTCATTTTACTTAAAATCTATCTTTTTTTTTTTTTAGTCTTTTTGAGACAGGATCTCCTTGTAGCCCAGCTGTCCTGGAACTCACTATGTAGATCAGGCTGGCCTTGAACTTGCCGAGATCCGCCTGCCTCTACCTCCCAATTGCTGGGATTAAACACGTGTACCACCACTCCTGGCCCACTTATAATCTATTAAAATGAATGGACATTCAAATCCTAGGACTATATTATTTAATATCAAAGCTGAAATTTGCTCTAGATTTCTGTCTTCTACTTCTATAGGAGACCATAACCATCTCTTCACTTAAATTGGTCATTTTCAACGTATATTTGCAAGAACCACTTTATGGAATGGATTTTATGTGGGGCAGGCAATTTTATCTCATTTCATATCAACTCTGGTTTCATTTCACTTTTTGACCCAATAAATACCACTTGTTTCCTATTTAATCTGTTCATTATATATTAAGAGGAGTTGGTATACACATTCACAGGGTTGTGAATCCATGTCCTCATTCTTAAGTCTTGACTTTAATATTGTTTCTGACAAGCACCTCAGTGTAGGTGTCTGCTGACTTGAAGGCTGGTCTACACAGTGCATCTACACTCTGTCAAACTGCTGGAGAGAGTTTGTATTGCACCTAGGCTGTTATTAATCACAGGTACTTTCTCTTTCACACTAAAGATTCAGATTGTATTTTACACAAAATGGTTAATAGAAACACATCCACAGTGGAAATCAGACACAGCAAGTCACCTTCACCACACACTGAAGCTGGCTGCCTGAGAACCCACTTTTACTGTTCTGTTTTTGAACCATGTGTCATTCACCATGTACGATTACTTTTAAAGAATTCTTGTTTTGTTTTAGTGTTCTATCACAATACGTGGGCAGTACATTCTCAGCTTTCTTTCATTTACGAGAAAAAAAAAAAAGTAGGCCAAATTATCTAAAAGTGACCACATTGTTTTTGCCCTGTCTCCTGTACTGCATAGACTGAGTCTAAGTGAGCCCTGCAGACTGAGAGTGTAGTACACTTAGAATACATTATCTCCTGGGCTTTCACATCCCTGGTTCTCTTTTCCTTCTTTCCCCCTTTTCATGCTGACTGTGGCCTCCAGAGCTGCTAGCACTGCAGAGATAGATGGTAGCTGCCTCTTAGGAGCAGTAGAAGCTTGTCCTGGCTGCCTTAGCTGCCTTGCAGTGTGTAGGTGGGTCTGCTGGGAGCATGGAGGAGGAATAAGCTGATGCTTCAATGTGACTCTTGAACACTTCTCCCATCTTGCAGGGACATAGAGGAAACCAAGTCCCTCCCAACCTGTCTCCTCATTGACTGAAGGGATCATGTAGGAAGGGCATCCAATCAGTTTGAACCAGTGGATCTATACTTCATAGATTGCAAATGTCTGTTGACCCCTCGGAAACACTAATTTTTATCTTATTCAAAATTACCATTCTTTTCAACTTCATTTATTCCAAAGTTTGTAATTTTTTTTATTTGAAATTAAAAGAGTATTTTTTGTATTTGATACATTTCACTATGAATCTGCAAGTTAAAAAAATTCTAAGGGATTTGATTTGTACCAACAGGAAGGAAAAAGTCACTCACCTGCAAATCTTTGATGAGATATGATAGATCCCAAGTGATTAGATTTAGGAGACATAGCAAAAGTGAAAATTTGAATGTGAAAAACTTGGCATAAAAGGCACATTTACAATCTCAGTGAGAAAGGTGATTCTGCCACATCTCCGGCATGGCTCTGCCGGCTGTGCGCTGTGTTCTTCAGTCCAGTCTAACCATAAAGGCTTCTATTCTGGAGTGTGGAAGACGGCTGGAAGACTTTCGCTCTTGTCATCTCTAGATCAGAGTTCTGTCACATCCATCTCTCAGTTTCAGCCATCATAGCACACAACGTTTTAAAGAGCTTTCTCCTCTCCTCGAAGTATTGCTCAGCGTAGCTTTGGTTCCTATCTCACAGTTTCTCTTCTCTTCATCTCTGATTTTAAAATATTAAAACATCAGATATTTCTTTCAATTTGTTTTTTAAAATGTAACTGATTAATATCAGTGAAGAAAGTCAGTCTTCAACTATTAAGATTTTGAAATTTTAAACTGACAGCCATTTCTGAACGACAAACTAGAACCCAAGATACTGAAGTGATCATGTCGAAGACTTAAGTGGTCACAAAGCCAATTTAGCTTGAATACGTGTGCCCACATATCTGTATGTGCACTCCAAACATTGGATGTATCTGATGATTTCAGAAAGTTCTCAGACTTGCCAGTACACTATGCAGAAACTGAAAGCCAAATACAGCCACCACAAATCCACCTCAAAAACTGCTTAAAATAGCTCGAAGTAGGTATCCCTTTAAACAGTTAAGCTCAGGCCCAAACCACTACCAATCCTGGCTTTAATGTGACCTGCTGGGGAACCTCAATGGCTTTTACCATTCCCTTTGCCTTTTTTATTGTGTGAAATGGTCATTGACTTTGGGAGTTGGTTAGCTTTTTGTTTCTGCTGAGTCACTAATTTTGCATTTCTGTTCCCATGTCCCCAGGTGCCACTCCGCACAAAAGTTAAAAGTGCAATTCAGAAAACGCTGCGACCTGTCAAGTGGAGGCAACCATTTCCCTAGGAGAAGCCGGCTCCTGGCTTGCGCTTGATTCCTTCCTAGCTTCCTCCAAGCGAAGGCATCAAATCCGCTTTGCCAGGGAAGCGGCTCAGCACAGGAGTGGGGAATCTCTCAGCTGGCTGGTGAACGCCAAGCATTCTGGCGCCTGGCTGCCTGGGCTCATTGCTGACCCCCCTTCGCTAAGGACCCAAATCCCTACAGAACCAGCGCGGAATTACTTTCCATTCAGGGAGGCTGAAATCAGTGATTTGTGGCGTTCTCCTTTGCAGCGGTGTTTTCCTGTTGTGTTAAATGCCTCTCACTAAGTAATAGATGTGATTTATGTGGATGGCGGAGGGTTGTTCGGCGGACTCGGTGATTAATAGTGACTTCCATCGGCGGGCATCTCTCTGCCCCTCTTGCGTGATGTAAGATCAGACGTACCCTGCATTGAAAAGTCAAGACACACGAGCGCCTCGGTGGCGCTCACACACGCTCTCCGCACGCGCGCATCCGCACACCTTCCACATCCTGCTCCGGGCAGGGGAAGGAGGACTGTCTGGACTCACTGAGCCGAGAATTCCCAGTGACATTTGTAAATGACGCGACGACTCCATTCCGGGCTGTTAGCCGCCGCCGCCGCCGCCGCCGGGCCGAGGGTGTTTCGGAGCAGTCTGCAGCGCAGGCTTCCTCGGGCGACCACGATGTCCGAGTTTCTCCTCGCCATCCTCACTCTCTCAGGATTATTGCCTAGCGCCGAAGTGCTGACGGTGAGAGCCGACCAAGGTAAGGACCGCGACCCCGTGTTTTCTCCCCGATGCCTCACTCGGCTTCCTTGCCAGGTGATGCTGACAGATAAGTGAGTGTGAAACTTCAGTCCTGGCAACCCGCTCCCGGGACCGGCTGGCCACTGCGCTGGCCTCCTGGGGGTGAGGGATATTGTGGGGAGGGGGGTCTGAACCAGGCGCCAGAGTACTGAGCACCCCCCATATATTCTCCCTTGGCCGTTTACAGGTCCTGGTTTTCCGTGCCCCCCTACCTCTGCCCCACCCCCGGGGGTTGGACTTGTCTGTGGTTTCTGTCTGTGTATCCCAAGCGCTGCAGATGTTGGGTCAGAATTCGCTTTTCCTTGAGACTCCCTTCCGCGCTGGCTCTCAACTGAGGGCTTCTGGCTCTGGATTCTCAGCCTTAGACGCATCATTCCTCAACTTAGCCCCGGGTTAACTTCCAAAACCGGTGCATCTAAGGGTCTGGGGATTTGTCAGAGCCCATTCCAGCCTGCGCGTCTCTGTCGTCCTTTACAGGGCTGACTTGGATTAGATTTGGGTCACTTAGGGAGCGTCTGAGCGCAGGCACCTGCCTGGACTTGGTTTTTCTGATTAGGAAGGTCTGAGACCCAGCACCAGGGTACGTTGGTAGTCTGACCAAGCCCAGAGTGCCTGGCTCCAGCCTGGCGCTTTGCTCTTCTGTTCACCAAGCAGCTGGTGAATGGTAGTTCAGAGGAGAAGGGTTCTGGGAGCGTAGACAGGAGGTGGGCATCTTAAACAAGCATTCTGAAACTTTAGATCTGAAAACCCAGGTGTCCCCTCGCTAGTTGACTCATCTTGACAAAAAATACATGGGTTAAATAGGGAAAATCACAGAGGACGAACATTTAGACACTGCCACCAGGTTAACTAGTTAAAGGGAAATTAGAAGTGTCATAAATTCTGAACTGAGCTCACACCGATGTGCAGTTCAGCTTTTTAGCTTAATTGAAAAAGAGAAGAAAAGAAATGGAAACTAAATATCTACATGCCAATGCCAAGCAAATAGCCAAGGTCTCCCACTGAGGGATTCTGTCTGCTTATGTGAAGAAAATTATGAATTGTCCCCAAATTACTGTTTCATTATAGGGAAGCACAGATGGATGGTAGTGTTTCTGCTCTTCAACCTGCTCTTGGCATCTAGATTATAGTCTCTTAGCGACCTACACACATCATTTCCACGGGTGCACTGCTCTGAGTTCCTTTAGAAAATCTGGCAGTTACCAGTGATAATCTTTTAAATGTATCACTGCTGCCTAATCAGACAGCTTCTGAACTTGTTTAAGTTGCCTTGAAGTTGCTGCCCAATAGTCGAAACCGTGGATAAAATGGAAGCCCGGAGCTCTAGTAGCTAGCTCTAACTTGAAATGATAGTGGCTTTGATCTGCCATAGGCTCCTCTCAACCTTCCTCAGGAAGAGTGTTTGAAGTTGGGCTGGAGCAGACGAGCCAGATGCAGCTTTCGGGCCCAGTGTGCTGGCAAACACATGGATACTGGCAGATGGCTGCAACAGGGTTCTTCTGACGGGGTGCCCTGCCCCAGGAGTTTGACCTCCGTCAGAGCTCAGTCCTTGGGGTTTTGTGTGTGTTCCTTAGGTTAGTGCTGCTGCTCTCCTGAGGGGAATGGTTGAACACCTGAAGAGAATTTTGTGTACAATAAGAAGTTACGTAAAATCAGCCTTCTTTTAAGAGAGGAAATTATCCTAAAGGTTGATATTTCTTGTCAATTTAGTTCCATGAAGGAGAGGAACTTCTAAGATATATGCAGGTTACATGGAAAACAATTGTGAGTTTTCTTGGTTAATTTGAATGTTAATTGTCTGCTGAAAAATTATCAGGAGAAATACTTTGTCATAAAGCACATATAAAAATATTTGTAGATCAACACTTAACCACTGTTATATGTATTTAATCCAAAGCTCTCAAACTTGGAAACAATTGAAGTTGTCACAGATAGCTCTGAAAATTTGTAAAAAGAGAGGAGAAAGAGGAGAGAAAGAGAGAGAGAGAGAGAGAGAGAGAGAGAGAGAGAGGATCTTTTAAAAAGTTAATAAAGAGAGTGGAGCTGCATTATGACAAATGTCCCCCACTGAGATGTTGGCATGGAAACTTCAGACTAGAATGCAAGAAAGAGGTTAAGGAGATGAGACTTTCTTCAGACACTTGGCAATGGTCCTGGACCAATGGATCAGACCTGTGAAAACACGGGTGATTTTAGTAATGCATGAGGGAGCTTTATGCCCCAATCTGTGAAATCATTTTCAGGTTCTGCAGATACTTAGGGGTAATGGAGGCGTCTCACCCTGCCTTATGTAGGAAACGCTTGTGTTCTTCCCTATGCAAGTCTGTGACCAGAAGCTAAAACCTTTCATTAAATTAAAAAAGAAATACTTGCAGCTAACTGGTATGTTTAATGTTCAATCCATATACAGATACTTGTCCTTCAATTACATGTGGTTTGCCTAGTTTATATTGATTTTTATACAAAGTAATCTATATGTCATTTCTTATTAGATTTCATCATATCTGAAAAAGCAAATCTTTGTAATTTATTATTATTTTTATTTTTGAGAATTTCATTCATGAGCATTTTGTTTGCATTTTTCCATCCCTCCCAGTCCCCCTCCTTCTCCTATGCCCCACACAATTTCTTGCCTCTTCTTTGATTATCATTGTTACATACTCATAGTACATTTACAAATCTAAAGAAGTGGATAAATCAAATTCATTTAGAATCAACTAATTTGTCACTTAACAATGTCTTGCCATGTAAAAATGTTGTTTGATAAGGGTTAAGACTTAAAAGGAAACGTACTTTAAATTGTCACATTTTCTGAGAACAAACAGAGTGGGAGACCTAAAACTACTGTGCTTCAAAAGCTTGGGTCTGATAAGATGTGAAGACATATTCCAAATAATTAAGGTTCACCCTGCTATTGTCATTCTGTGTGTTTAGAACCATCTAAAGTTGACAGTCACATGTTTGCTAAAGTTCTCATCTTCTTTTCCCCTCAAAGAAGAATGTGCTGAAATTCACCTCGTTTTTGTATTTCACAAAATATGAAACTTTCGTGTTGACTAAATCTCTAAACTTTGACTTTCCTTCTGCCTCTCTCTCCAAATTTAAATTAAAATTAATTGGTAGTAAAAAGGAAGATAATAGAAAACAAAAGAAAAAATTAAACATATGTTGAATTAATAAGAAAATTGTATAAAAACAATAAATAGAGAAAAAGGACAAGTATTCTCCGAATAAGATATTAACTCACCTTAAAATAATTTCTTAAATACTTTCTCATCTAATTTTGTATAAATATTCTATGAAAATACTTGCAGTATAAGAGTAATTTAAAGCAACTTGGACCAGTGTAGCTCTGGATACAATTACAGTAGTATGGATAGAAAGACAGATGGGACTATTACAGAAAACTTATATGCTAACTACTCTGGAATTATTAAGATAGGAGTTATTTTTAAGTGAATGTAAAAGAAACCTTAGAGTAGTTTCTGGGTGGTATCATTAACGTTTTATAAGAAATGAAGTGACCCTTTCTAAATGCTTCTTATCAGGCAAGGTAGAGATATACAGACATTTTAGTTTGCAAGAGTATTGGAATCAGAATATTAGCTACTCATTAGTGGTCTTGTCAATGCTTGTCAGAGCCTAGACCACATCACAAAGATAAGCGCAATGTAAAATTACCTGGAGTAAATATGATCTGACTTCCAACAATAATTGCAGTGCTTCTGGATCTCTATATGTTCCTTCTATTCCATGCCTTAATATGACCTTTATCATATTAATATTATTGTGCTTATGCTTCTGTAGTTCATTTTTACCTCTTATGTGAAATGCACCCCTATCTTCAACTCCTTTCTTGTTATAAGGATTCTGTGTAGTCAAAAGTACCAGTCAGACACAGGAGAGATGGCTCCATCTTCTATGGCTGTCTGTCAAAACAATACTTGTACAAAGGAAACGCTTGTCTTCATTCTGGATTGATGCATTCAAAGAAAGTAGAATTAATCCTTAAAGTTAAACCTGCTTGTACCAACACGATGTCACTAGTCATACTAATGTAATAGCAAGTAGAAGTCATGTTAAATTTATGTTTATATATCTTTCTAAAATGGCAACATGGATGCAAAGACTATAAAATACCACTATAGTTTACAATCAGAGACATTCTTTATTAATAAAGCTTTCATTTTCGTAACTGAAGATAAAATGTGTCTATTTTTCTGAGCACTGCTTCTCTAAGGAAAAAACAAAAAAGTGAAATGAAAAAGTTGTTGAAATATTTCTTGACCTGCAGCTAACAGTGTTCTAATGAGTTTCCATATGGTCAATATTTTGTTTTTACACAATCTGAAATTAGAGTAAATAAATGTCAGGTGCATTTGCCCTCTTTCTATTTTGTGAAGCAGGAACTAAACCCGAGTCTTAAGTGTTAAACTGGTGCTCTACCACTGAGCTGCACTCCAGCCCTGTACATTTGCCTGTGATATGCCTGTGTGGAGAATATTTCTCAGGCTTACTGTGTCACATGATTTGTGGTGGCTAGAATAGTAATGAAAAGTGAAAGCAGTTTCACAGTGCCAAGCCTGAATTCCATCTATAGAGCAGGCCTCAAATTCAACTCAAAAGTGATTGGTCACCTCTATAAGCCTCATACCGTTATTGCACCAGTAGGCACATCTTGCCTGGCAGGTTAGCATTATAGCATGCAGGGTTGGCTGCAGGGATACCATTGATGTCTTTTGTCCCCAGGTAGTCTGTATAGCACTTTATAGCACTGTGAATGCTGTGGGTCACAGGTCCTAGGGAGGAACGTAGTTCTTTTATTTTCCTAAATGACATGTTGACAAATTGCCTCCTAAACACTTATGTTTATATGCATAAGATTAGTGCTGCCCTCAGCCTTGGCCAAAGAAACTTTTCTTTGCAGTGGTCAGCAGTTAAAGCATAGATAGACCATAACAAAGTGCTAAGAATAAATTTCTGCTGAGGTCTCATCCCTAAATGGGACTTCTACACCAATCCTCCCCATTTCCAAGGCACAGCGAACATCGTGGAAGCTGGGATGAAAGAATGAAGGAGCCACCGAATGGGAAGGAGTACTGTGAAATGCTGTCTTTGGGACATGACGTGGCCATTGCACTAATGTATTCACTGCAGCTACGATTATCTGCATAAGATCAAGTCAGCAAGATCAGTCAGCATTCCAACAAGCAGTACCAATTGGGTTTAGTGGATTATTAATAGAGAAAAGGAGAGGGTGTCAGGGGACCTGTTGGGGATGCTTGGGGCGAATGAGAGGGAGAAATTGGTGGTTCCTGGAAGAGGTGGGAGAGGTAAGTTGGTAGTACATGTGATCAGGTTGCATTGTTTACATGTATGGAACTGTCAAAGAATAAACAACTCTATTTTAATTTTAAGAACTGAAAGCAAAATATTGAGCAGTCTCCTAATGAGTTGGTCAGAATATATGGTTGGCTAAGCTTGTATCAGAAAATAGTTACCTGTACTTTAGATAGAAGCTTTTCATAAGTTTCTTGAAGTAATCTAATTCACCAAATTCCATCTATGGATAATGACAAATGAACGCATGCACCTTGATGAACTGAAAAAGCAAATAATAAGGTTTGGTTTTGTTTTTTTAGGAGAGAGGCAAAATTAGTCTAACCAACCATGCCTAAAAGTACAAAATAACATTTTAAGCTACTTTTGTGGAGGTGTTGCATATTTCATGTGAATCTGCTACCCCCAAGTTTAACCAGAGATATGAAGCTGTAACCTACTAGTATTAAGAAAATATTTTAACAGCTAATAATACTAAATAAGGAAATATCTACAAAACTCATATGTTATTAAAAATATTTTTTTGCAGGACTGGAGAGATGGCTCAGTGGTTAAGAGCACTGACTGCTCTTGCAGAGGCCCACTGTTAGTTCCCTGTGCCCACATGGTGGCTAACAACTATTGGTAACTCCGGTTGTACGAGATCCGACACCCTTTTCTGGCCTCCTAGGGCATTGCACATATATGGTGCACTTATATAGATGTAGACAAAATACTCACACATAAAAAAGCAATACATCAAAAATAATTTATAAAACTTGATTTGGGGACTAATTCCCATGTTTGCCAATTAATACTTTACCTAAGTCACTTTGAAGAGGTATCATGATTACAATAATGGGTCACTCTCTTAATCTTCTATGCTCTCTCTTTCATGTATGTGATAATTTGACCAAGTTCAACTAGTCCTCAGGGTCAGAGAAAGATGGGTGAGACCCTCAGAAGACCCCATCGTAGATAAAAAAAAAAATCAGATGTGCAAACTTGATATGATTTCTTCTAGAGGGTTTTCTTCCATGAGCTGCCTTTACAATTTTAGACATGTATTTTTCCTCATGAATCATTTGGTGGTCTCCCTTGTCTCCCCTGGCATAACTACAATGCCAAGTTAGACAAATGTATTATTTATTGCCATGTTCTGAATTTAGGAATATTATGAAATACAGTTCTCTCTCCCCTACTTGCTATTATATTATAAGATTATACAATAATGTCCAGTTGTTGAATAATAAGTATTATCAATATTTTGGTCTTCTCAGTTTTTCCAAAAATATGTGTAAATATTTAACAGTTTTAAAAAAAGATCTTTACCTATAGAATCAAAGTCATTTCATGAATGCACTCTTACCATTGTTTCTTTTGTTTAGTCTCATTTTTGATAGATTAATTATAATGTGTATATGAAAACTTACATTATTATATGGATGTTATATTCATGTTCTTTAGAGAGGACAAAGTTTCTTATGCAAGTGATTTGAGAAATACATTTTCTTATGTCGTTTCTTCAAACTCTAAGAGGAAAAGAAATAAAAACTTGGAGAAGGTAGGGCATGTTGCCTTGCTAAGATAGCAGTGTTACATTTTATCTCAAAGTGCATTCTTATTAACAGCCAGACATCTATTCCTGAGTTGCATGCACTCATTGTCCTGAATGGTTTAGCCTTCAGACCAAAGGCGGGCATTGTTGAAGCATGACCTCATTTTAGTGAGAAGAATACACTTCTTCTTTAGGTAAGATCAAGGTACCACAGACTGTCTCTTGTTTTATTCTTGCTATCAATAGGACAGTCCTTCCTAACTTTCCATGTAACATTGACGTCCTCCAAGACTTCAAGACAGCTTAACTTTAGAAATACGAATGCATTAATTCCTTAAGAATTTTTCTACCGCTGAGTTTTTCTTTAATGACAATTTGTCATCTTAGCCTTTTCTTCTTAAAGTACGAAAAGATAACTGAAAATGAGGGTTGAGGAGCAGAGAGAAAGAAATAAAACCTAGTTGGGGTGGCTTTGAGGATTCCTAGGGTATTATATGATATTTGTAGAAAAGAGAAACTATATATAATATTGAAAACAACTGTATTTAGAAAGATCTGTTTTGCTTAGAAATTACGATGTGTAAGGACAGGAAGGACAAAGATGCTGAGAAAGACTTTGGCATTTATTGAATCTATTGCTTCCACCAACACAGATCTGGTATCCAAGGTAATTAGCAATCTCAAACTTTTGCAAAAGCATAAGTTCCAGAGGTTTAAAAACTGATATTTCATTATACCTAAAATATTCTATGTATTTCCCAAAGCTTTTCAATGGTGTATTTTATTTTTTTTACAAACATATTAAAATAGCAAGTATGCTTTATTAAAAAGATTCCACTTATTCAACTCTATTCATTTTAAGGCCTATTCTTCAGACTAAGTTTCTGACAATACAATAAGGATACTAGCTCATGGGGGAGATTTTTGCCTTGAAAGCATGAAAGATTGTGACCATTGGTCATCCATATTTTGGAGATTTATAGATTGTATTACAAAATTCAAGCATTCTTCTGAGACCTTTTACTGTCATAATTATACATAAAGGCAAACTGGCCACCTGCATAATGCTGATGGCTTACTTAATTATTGGTGGAAATAAAGCAACTTTCTGAATATTCAACATCAAAACCAGGAACAATTTATAAATTAAACATTTTTCTCTGCCGTCATACCATATTTCATTTCCCTACTAAAATGTTTTCTTCCTATTTTCATTAGCTAGATAATCTTGTCAAATATTTTGAAATGAATCTTGACAGCAAATAACAAATCTCAGCACATTTTCAACTCCCTTTGTTACTCTCGTTACTGTCGAGAGGGCAAGGCAATGAAAGGAAAGAGGGTTTTATCTTATATGTGCTTTATCCTGAGTAGCTGTGTAAATGCCACCTGAGCTCTGCAGCATCCTGCTCTAACCCACTATTAAGAGAAATACTGCCTTATCCTTAGCTCCTTCCACAGGGTGCAGAAAGTAATATTTGTGAAAATATACTGGATCATATACAGGATCATGCAAGCATTTATTATCTTTTACCTGCAGCATTAGCATCGATATAAGTTAAAAAGATATCTGTTACATCGTTTTTATAGCTTTTTTCCCTTTGAAAACATTTTGATCCCTAAAGCAACCCATAGGACTGTGGTCAATCATTTATTGACTGACTCATTAATCCAAGTTGAGCAAATTGGAGGTAAACTATTCTAGGAGTTGAAAGTGAAGCAAGCAGGTGGACAATTCAGCTGACCTGTGAGGCATCTAGTGTGAGAAGTGAAAAGAGACAGCCAAGAAGCAATCAAGTTAGGAAATAAATGCCAGTTTATGTTAGGAAGAAAGAAAAATAATTGAATGTGATTCATGGAAATGCTTTGGGGTCATAATCATAGAAAGTCTTTCTTCTTGACAAAGTTGACATATCTGCTAAGTAAAAGTGATAGGATAGACAGTCTTCAGTAGTGCAGAAAGAGACTTTTCTGCAAACCTTTGCAAAAGTATTATTAACGTGTCCTTTTCTACAGAAAGAAAGAAGGCTCCCATGTCTGAAGAGATCTCTATGTGTTTAGTAGGGCAGGAGCGGGGAAAACCAATTTGTGGTAAAGTCTGTTCAGGTAAACTAGGATGACGCCAGTCAAGGTGAGGGTAGGTTTGGTTCTTAAGCATAGTGAGTAGCAACAGGAGGTTGATTGAGAGATGACAGAGTAGAATGTACTTTGGCAGGTTACATTTTCAGTTAAGTAAATACAGATATAAAAAGAGACAGAGTTAAAGGGTTATTGAAATTTTCCTGGGGAAGACAGTGCTGACTTGAAGGAAAAGGTAGCAGTAGAGATGAGCTAAGATGGGGCATAAGTTTAAATATTTTATTAAGGAAGGTTTTTCTGTGAAAATGAATGGGGCCCCATTCAGTATCAAGGAGGATAAAGCATGAAGTAAAGGGACCAAGCTTAATCTAGGGAAGTGAAGAGGAATGCTCCAAACAACGTGACGGTTAGCCTAGGCTATTTGAAAATGGATGCTTTCCATTTTGAACTACCTCTTACTGATGTGCACAACATTTTGCAGCGTATGGCATCTAATGATTATAATTGAACACTAATATTTCTTGCTTTCACATTACTTTTTCAGTTATGCTTCAGATCTACTAATATAATTATCCCTCTTATTGATTATTTATTCATACTATACCTATAAAGTGGATTTAATAGAGTATGACTCAGTGTTCTTTGGGGCTTAACTGAAATAACACATTTAGTAACATTCTAAGCATTCATAAATGTACAACAATTATTTTGCTCTTGTTTCTATCAATATAAACTTATAACAGCAAAGCAGGAGGAACTGGTCTATGGAGACTCATTTGTGTTCTCTTCTTCAGGAAATCCACAGTGTTTTAACAAAGCACTCCTTTTCAATTGTCCCTAAAACCTTGACATGATTGAGGAGAATTTCTCCTGACAGTCATGTTCCTGGTTATGAATATTCGATTAGGTTAGCAAAGAAAAGAAATTGTAAGGCAGCTACTATTCACTGCAATCATTCCTCTCTCTGGAAATTTAAAATGATTTCTAAAGATTTTAAAAGAGAGGTGCCTACAGCAAATGGTAAGCAATCTATCAGGTCAGAAGAAGGTATGATGCAAGGCTTTATGACTTACTGGTGTGTATCTTGTGCCACCATAGCTCATAGAGTTTCCTCTGACATTTATCTTTATGTGCATTGTGTAAATATTGTAGTGCCTAATAATATGCAACAGCCAAAATGTGGTTTGCAGACCTGGGGACATAAATAACCAAAATAAAACCAGGACAAGTAATAAAAACACTAGTTAGGCAAGCCTACAACTTAACTTGTTTGTGGCAACAAAACTAACACTTCAAGTTTAATGAGATCTTGGAGTTAAAAAGGAAAGAAAACATGAGAAGATGATTAAAAATGGAGAGAGATGTTTAAAAACTCATGGAAAAGGAAAAACTAACACATCGTAGAAGGTCTGTGAAAGAACAGAATGCAGTGTTTAAAGGAATTCTTACTCCTGTAAAGTTGACTGAGTTACACTAGGGCATAAGGTATTTGAAGATCATTTCGAAAGTTAGTACCTGCAACTTTTGTTAGTACTCTTTTGTATTCTCTCTCTCTCTCTCTCTCTCTCTCTCTCTCTCTCTCTCTCTCTCCTTTCTCTCTCCTGTCTCCTGTCTCTCTTATTCTTTTTCTTGAGCAAAATGACAAATTTACTTTTAAACTTAATATTAATATGTACATTGCAGGATACTACCAGTGTACCAGCTTAATACCTGAAATATTTCACTTAATTTCTTTTTAGGTTTTAGAGATTACTTAAATAGCATCAAAAGGGCAAGTTTAGGTGAATATTTACCTTTAAAAATTAGTTTATATCTATATGTATATGAAAGACGGCTAGATTTTTGGGAGACGCATTTTAACTCCTTTAGATAAATTACCTTGGAAATACTTTATGACCATCACTGGTGATACATAAAAACATGTCTTGCAAGCATATTTTTCCACTACAGTATGTCTCTGGATTTAAGATAAGACATCTACTAAACAGTGTGTTGAGATAAAGTGGCAGAAAACTCAGGTATAGAAAGTTTTAGATGCAACAGGGCTTTGCACATATGAAGTCACAGCAGCTGTGACAGCATGCAGAAGACCTACACAAGACCAATCCAGCCAAAATCTCACACTGAAGGAAGAGGTTGGTGTGAAGACTCATTCCTAGCTGAAGGGCTATTTGCAATAGACAGCTGCTGGGAGATGGAGTATCACTTTTCTTTAAGGGTGTGACTCTTGGTAGGTTGACCATTCAGGGGACAGACTCACACCCAGAGTATTTGGGTAATACTAATGGACTCACTGAGCTTAATAAAATTTAAAAGGGGACACAAAATTGGGGGGTTAGGGAAGTGGGGATGTTTCTGAAAGGAGATGGGGGAGGTAAATGTGAACAAAATACATGACATGAAATTCTTAAAAATTCATAAAATATTATTTTAAAACCATTTTAGAAATACCTAAATAATTAAAGCAATATTTGCTGTATAAAACATCTGAAAGTGAGTTTAGTAGACATTAAGTTCAGTTAATTTTCCATCCATGTTGTCAAAACCCTCTTTGATAATTTGGTTCCAAAAGTTCAGTACTAAAATCAGCCTTATGCCTTGATATAAGTTAAACGTGAAAAACACACCAAAATTTGTTAGGTTTTAGAGTGACTAACAAAAGGAAATTTGAGGCTAGGAGATTGCATTAATATTTAATTTGGGGCTCACTGTAAATTTGTTTGCTGTGTATTTCATCAGAGGGGTGCCAAATATCTTGAAAATAAATTCATCTGAGTGAAAGAATACAGTTGAAAGAATACACTTGTTTAATTGTATGAGGTATAATTTATGCTTCCCAACTAAAATTCTGCTCATATCACATGAAGGTCTGCTAAAGGCTTGGTTTCTCTCAAGTGGATAGTGTTTTGGGAAAAGATTCAAAACGAGTATAAGGGATTGCTCGTATTTTAAATGAAGTAAAAAATAATTAGTGACTGCATGCTTGAAACAAAAGGCATTTAAATAGGAAGTGTTGTGGCCCCTGGGACAGAACTTACAATTGTTATTTGCCAGCAAAGAAAATAAAGAAAACCATTAAGATAACAGCTAAGTTGGCAAGACACCTGAAGAATCGAGGAATAGGAAGAAAATCACTTAAGTCAAAAATAAACTCTCAGAGACTGAAGCTACTTGAGTTCACCAAGATTCCGAGGTGCATTTCAAGGAGGGTTGAAGAAGCTCTTCTTTGAGGAATGCACGCGCTGCTCCACTGCCAGGTGCAGACCTGGCCTTGAAACCCGTGGTGTGTGGGCATGGAGTTTAGTCAGTCATAGGAATAAGGGCTTTCCCTGAAAGAGCAAAGCTCACAGGCACCTGAAGCAGCCATCCTGCCGCTCCCTCCCATCTGCTTCAAGACAGTGATTGGCAACGTCCTTTTCTTGGTTTCACAGAGGGAAATAAGGTTGGCTGTGGCTCCTGTGATGCCCAGTGTTGGAGGAAAAGACTGGTGAAATTTCTTTGCTCTCATCTTGAGTAACTGCACTCTGCAAACTATTGGGCCTGTTTCACAAACAGAAAAGTGTGCAGTCAGGCTGGTCAGAAGGTACCTCATAGTCCAAAGAGGCAGCCAGGTTGTTCAAATCAACTCGAGCTCATCTTAGTCTGTGTGACTATGGCCACCAGAGGAGCAGACCTTTGCATTCAATAGGGTCTGGAAATCTGGACTTTTATACACAACTCCCTTACATTATTGGTGGCAGAAAGGAACTTGATGGATTCAACACTGAGACAGACAGGCTGCAGCTTGCTATGTGCTCCTCAGTGTCAGACAACAGACTGAACCATGAAGGACCCAGTAGAGACTGAAATGCTGCTAGACAGCCTAGCATGGTGCTTAGAAATTTGAAGTATGATATTTTTGCAGGGCCTGGTTTGGTAAGAAGGATATCAAAGAAGTCCGGAGCAGGGGAGATGGCTCAGTGAAGTACTTGCTGTGTAAACATGAAGATCTGAGTTTGGATCCCCAACAGTCATAAAAAACCTGGATATGTGTCCATATATGTAACCTCGGCTATGGGGGGCGGCGGTGACAGGTGGATCCTTTGAACTCACAGGTCAACCAGTGGATCTTAATCAGTGAGCTCTGGCCGAGAAACTCTTATCTTAAAAAATAAGACGGAGAGCAGCTGAGGAAGATGCCCAGTGTTGAATTCTGGCCTTCACAGAAGCATGTGCATCCACATACATAAGTGCACACACACGAAAGAACATTTAAACACACACACACACACACACACACACACACACACACACACACACAAGATAAAGTTTAATAGTTTTCCAGGTCCTGTGTTCATGGCTTCTTTTCCCCTGCTGGGCATAAAACAAAATAAAGGAGAGAAAGTGGGAGAGAAAATGTTCTAAACGATGCAGCAGAGACTTTAAGATATTAAACCCAATTATGACTTCAGAACAAACCACTGAGAATCATCACCGAAGCAGAAGCCTTAGCAATGATGAGGGGATGTGAAGAGGAGACTGCAGGCAGCTTCTGCACTCCAGGGCCTCAAGAACAGTGTTCTGAGTTAAAGAATAGCCACACAGTTGAAAACATCACGGCATCTCATGCACATCATTATTGAAAATTGGAAGGGAAAAGGAAAAGGCCAAAAGAGAGCAGAGAAAAATACAGTTCTGTGAAATGAAGAGCCCAACAGACATTGTTTCCGTGCTTAGACACAGATGGAACTATGGAGGATGGCTGTATCTCCCCTTCCCATGGGAAGCCTAGGACTTCACAAGGGAGGCCTGTGTGCGCTGCTACCACACAGTGTCTGAGAAGTCATTCCTGTGTTTCACATGGGAATAAATGTAGCCAAAGCGATTGTTTTAAAGAGGACTTTTTCACCTTTTATTTTGAAATCCATTAAACATTAAAAGTTGCTAAATTACAGTTTTATATAACGTGTCCCTGATATTAATATTGCATATCTACAATACAATAAAAATAAAATATTTGTACAGTAAATATTATGAGTTGAAGTATATCTTTAGTCCTATTTTAAGAATGTGACCATAAATAAGGGATATTTCAACATCCAGTCCAGACTTTCATATAACATTGTCCTGTTTCCATGTTCAATTCCTGTATGTCTAGACCATTCTGTGGAGCCCCGAAGCTCTGCATTCCTGACAGGAGCATCACACAGGTGTCCCCCACTTTGCCACATCAGGTGAAGGTGAGGCACAGTTTGTACTTCCACACTGATAATCTTGATGACCTGGGTTAGGTGGCATTGTTCTCATTCTTTCTACATTGGTTAAAATTATTTTTTCATGAAGAGACAACTCTTCTTCCTTATTTATTTAGCCATTACAGGCTCATGGGTACTTATTTTGCTATTTCTTTTATAATCCAATAAAGATATTATTCATTTTCTTGTTTATATTGTTTGAGCTTTGTCTTTGAGAGCTTATTCAGGTTGACTACTCCACCCTTTAAAATGCTATAACTTTTTTCTTATTAGTTTTTATTTAATTCTACCAGCTACACTAATATTGCATATTTTCCCTGTCCCAAGTCTACAACCACTGTTTCTCCTGGGATATCATAGGACACTGAAACCGAGCAGCTTTGAACTGGATACATTCACTTCAGCTGTCATAGGTTGTTGGCAATGAGGGATAAGGTGGTTCTGTTCCTGTGTTTTCAAGTTCCAAATCAAGTCTCCTTGCTTAGTGTCTCAGTTTCAATAGTCTATTATGGTGATGATTATCTGCTGATTAAAAATCTGAGTTAGTGTGATTATAGAAAAAAAAATCTTGCGAAGGCCCTCAAAATCCACTGCTTATAAAACTTTAAAGAAGATTATAGATATATTTATAAAAATTAATTAGTATTTATTGATGCTTTCTCAAGAAACTTGTACTGAGAACATTGGCTTAAAACAAAAATGTCGTATTCAAGGAACTGAAGGGATGATTCAGATAAGAAACATTGCATTAGAAGGGTGATCAAGTCACTCATGCGATGATCATACAGGGTTTTGTGCAGGTATGATCTTATCGTGATTCTTTATCTGTCATATTGGTGGGGAATAAACCATGTACATACAGAGATCATAAATGGCTTTTATCTTTTAGACTGATCTTGAACAAGAGAACTGGCTATGTAGACAGAGACAGGGAGAGATCCCACAGCTGGGTCTGCTTTCACTGTAAAGTGAACCATGATCAACTGGTGATGCTCCCGGTGACTGCCGTTGAAAGATGAGTAAGAGTTTTAGCATCTGGCCTACATACCATTTCTGGCTTAATTAGCAAGTCTCCAGTGGCCATTGCAAGTGGACAGCACTTGTAATGACTTAGAATTCTCAATGAAATAATGAACAGAATTATAGTTGAGGAAATAAACATAGCTTTGTATGAAAAGAAAATTCTACAATCTTCCTTAAAAACCATTTTTCCGGGGCTGGAGAGATGGCTCAGTGGTTAAGAGCACTGTCTGCTCTTGCAGAGGACCCAGGTTTGATTCCCGGCACCCACATGGCAGCTACGAACCATCCTTAACTCCAGTTCCTAGGGAATCCGAAACCCTCTTCTGACATCCGTGACATTGCATAACACGGGTGCACTCACACACATGCAGGCACTACACTCATACACATAAAATAAAAATAATAGAAGAAAATATTTTTTATTTAAATTTATTTTACTTATCATTTTTATTTTATTGTGTGAATGTATTGCCTACCTGTTTTTCTAAAAAAAATATTTTTCCAATGTACTCACACTTAAATTCTTCACAGTTTTAATGGGTTCTTCCTCACCCTTGCACAATACTGTGGGGTTGGCTTGTTATGAGGTTGATCCTTGGCCTGTGTGTTCATTTCTAGCTTCTCTTAATTTTGAAGCTGTATTTTAATTTTTAAGGTTATGAGAGTCAATTACAACTTGATTCACCTTAGATATTTTGACATAACCAATTTCAACGGGGTCTTGTCTAAAAAGCCGAGGTATGAGATTGTTTATGCGTCCATTGCTTTAGCTTCTGATAACAGGTCGAGCAAAGTACTGAAAAAGAGAGGAACTAGCGAGGAGGTAAGACAGCACCCATATTGAGGTTTTAACAACTTAATACATTTTAGGAATTTAATCCATCTGAAAGGCATTATGGCTTGCTGAGAAAAGCTGTACACTGGGAACCGGGCAAAGTGGGCTGCATTCCCAGCTCTGCATCTGACTCACTCTTTGTCCTTGGGCAAGTCACTTAGCCTTTCTCTGTGCCTACTTCCTGCCTGGTAAAAAGTAGAATAATGCATAGAGACTCCCACCTCAAGATGTGCTGTGGCTGCAGTCTGTCTATAGCCACTGAAGGAATCTTTATCCACGCTGTGGATTCACGACAGACATTTTAATAGCATCTTGTTGGAATAAAATTTGCAGTAAGAATACGAATTTATAATTAATCTCAGAGAATCCCTTGGCTTTTAAATTTGCACTGAATTTCATTCTAGTACATACTGCTTCATGTTAATGTACTGGAATGGTTAATCTTGACTATCAATTTGATTACGTCTAGAATCAATTAAGACACATCACTGGGTGGGTCTGTGAGAGTAAGGGTATTTTCAGAATGTATTAACTGAGTGGAGAAGCCCCTCTCCAGAGTGGGCAACACGCTCAGGTCCAGATATAGAGGACTGAGGAAAAGCAGGTGCTTACATGCCTTAGCTTCTTGCTGGTGAGTGTGTGTCTCTCTGTTGCTGCTGCTAATATCCTTTCACTGACGTCAGACTTCAGCTTCTTCAGGTTCCAACATGAACTAAGGACCAGCAACTTTTCAGAAATCTAGGCTTCAGCTCCAGCTTGAGACTGCTGAGATACCCAGCTTCATGGTCTGAATGGCTTCTGGGTTCTCAGACTCTTCAATGTAAAGAAAACTACCCCTACCCTATTAGTTGTAAGCCATTCAATCATTCTAGCAAAGCTGCTTTATAACACACACACACACACACACACACACACACACACACACGCAATTAGTTCTGCACATTTTTGTGCAGACTATTTCCCAGATGATTTTCAGTGTTTGTAGTCTAATAACTGTAAACCAAGATATCTGTTTATATAATGCTGACACTGATACAGATGCCAAGAGGTTGGGAAAGCATGCTATAAACTCCCTGAAGTTTCTCCTTTCCTTCAATGATCAGTAGCAGGATGGTGCATCACTGTGAAAGGAAAGGCTTCACTTATTAGTATGAAGACCTTTATCAACTACTTTATCTCTTAAGGGTCAATTGTCATTCCAGAAAAGATGAGGATAATGAAAATTGCACATATCATTCTTTGGAGGTGTTTATAAATCACCTGTGGGGTGGTATCTTGTTCATGAGTGGCACTTAACCTACTGATGGAAGCTTCTTATTGCTGATGGTAACAATGTCTGTTATAGGAGTAGTGTTCTGTTACATTAATACCATTGTGTGATGAAAAGACCTACGATTGGCATTCATTCTACACATGGAAGAACATTGCCATTTAATTCAAAGCCTTCAGAGTGATAGGCCTGCTTCTTTCCTATCTGCTTGTTTAACTGTTTTTTTAATACCTCACTTCATGGTCTGAAGAAAGTGAAAGACGCCATGTTTAAGCCCGTTCAACTGGTGCAATATTCCAGTAATTTTGGACAGAATGTTCTTTAATGATGGTCAGGTTTCTTCATCCCAGAATTGTCTTCTGCTTTGCTTCTCCAACACAAGGAGAGAAAAGCACATTGAACTTCTCAAAGCTTACAGTTCAGGTGTTCCTAAGGTACAGAACATACACTGGAGCTAAGGTTGAGAAAATAAGCCTTGAAGTCAGTCGCCTGCATTAAAACCAAGGCTTTATCATTAGCAGCTCTGTAGCACTTAGAGCGTGCTCAGGACCTCTGGGAACATCTGGGGTTTTTGCGGAAAAGCTCAGAGGGGGTGTTCTGAGTACAGAGTAGTGCTGTGTAAACCTCTAATTCAAACTCTTTGCTTCATGTATGTTTTGTATCATTATAATTTTATTACCATACACATAATTTATGGTATTCAGTTTTGCCTAGAGTGGCATTTATTAGAGCTCATAATTCAGTGTAGTGGTAGTAAGTAGTCTGTTCTAAAACCTGTGCACTTCACAAAGAAATAAGGCAGAGAAAGAAGGGGCCGGAGTAACATTGAGACATCACTTTGTATATCAAAGTGGTACCCTTCTTTGGGGTTGTAATGTCCACAGGTGCCTTTTCTGCTTGATGTTATAAAACTGTCATGTTGACTCTTGTTTTCTGAGGTGGAAATCATCTAATAAGGGAAACTTCAGGTGCAGTTAGTAAAGAACAAGAGGACCAGTGGTTCAAGACTTCAGTAGGACACACGAACAGCATATGAAAATACAGATGTGCCAGAGAGGTCCTTTATAATCCAGTAAATAAAATGGGAGTTTTAAAAATTATTCCAAGAGTTGGGTGTGTAGCTCAGCAGTAGATCATGGTAGAACACTTGTCTAGCACGTGTGACCTTACTTCTGAAAGTATTCAGAGCAAATAATTAGTGACATAGGAATGATTTCCCAATCTCGATGATACTATGAAATATGGAACTGTCCTGATTTGCTTTTATATGTTAAAAAATGACATTTTGTTTTTATATTTATTTTGAGTGATACAGGATTTTTATATTTTCTTTTAAAATAGAGAGATGGGGAGAGGAAGAGTATCATTTTGTGTCGTTATGCTCCATGAATACTATTTTTTCCCAGGAAAAGTGATGTGCTGATGTCAAGTAGATGTTCAGTGCTTGTAAATGATGAATTTACATAAAGGATGGTTTGCTTGCTCTTCAGAGTCTGTATGCTAAAGATTTTCTGTCAGAAAACCAGAATGAAGACAAAAATCAAAGCTTGGCTTTGTCTCTTTGAATACGCTCTGCACTACTTTGTACAGATGAGAACAGCTGCACCAGCCATCGCGCTCAAATGTTGACACCATGCTCCGAGGGTGCTGTATTTTCCCCTCAGGTAGGGCTCTGTGAGGAGTGCTTGATGCACTTAGTGATTTCTTCTGGGGTGAAGAATGCTCCCTTAAATAAACAAACAGAATTCCAAAAGTCTTTTTCCCCCTTTCCCTTTTTACTTTTTAAAGGTAAAAAATTACAGCTTTGCATTCATGCAAACCAGTAAATTCAAGTAGTTCTTCCTTTGACTTGTGAGACATAACACTAGAAGAAACCAATATGTGAAGGTTATTCACATCAGAAAAGCTAATGGTATTCTCAAAATCATTCTGTAAATGGTAGGAACTGGGCCTTTTTATCCAAACAGTACTTTTGTTAGTAACAGAACATACATGGAATGGTCAAGTTGTCCTATTTTAATATTGATTTTTCATTTCCTTACCGAATTCATGTCTTGTTTCAATATTATAGATCTGGGAAGAAAATATATTAAAGCCTTCCATGATGCTAAAGTTAGCTACCCAACCACCAACTGAAAGTTGCTTTGGGGAGTCCGAAAGGAACCATGTTTATCCCTCATAATGGATGTGTGACCACAGACCCCGTTAAGCAATAACAATCTTTGGGAAACTGCTGCTTCCTTCAAACATCCACTCTAAACATGTTCCTTCTGAGGTCAGAAGCCCATGCTGCCTACTTATTAGGCGGCTAGGCTCCTATTTCACTCCACTGAATCTCGTGTTTTACAGAAGAATTTTGTAACATACAGATTGAGATACTGGGCTCTCAAAAATCCATTAAAAGAAACACATTGCTTTAGGTTCATTAAGGCTGCTCTTTGATGGGTGGCATGTGTAACTTGACATTCTATTTTCTTCACCTGAAGTCTTTGGAAGAAATACAGAATAGATCTGACTCCAGTGACCCATGGGAATTAGTCCTACCAAACCAGCTTTAGGGAAAGGCTGACGCCGTAGATATGAAGTAACGGGATCTCAGATGAAGAAGACATGTGAGCCAGAGAAAGGGTTTTGTTGTGTTATGCTTCTGTTTCTGTGTTTTGACCATTTTAAAAAAGAATTAATTTGCATATTATGTGCCTTTCGGCATAGGTATGTAGAAGTAGTAAAGGGGATGTAAAGGGGACAGAACTCTTGAGCTTCCTAGCGTCCTCATTTGGCCTTCTCTCCTCAGCCTTTCAATCCTTTAGTTGTTCAGCAGCACAAAGCCAGCATTTCAAGTGAAAGCAAACACAGGAAACTAGAACAATAGTGTCATGAAATAATCACAAAAATAGCAAAGACTCTAAAAATTCACATTTTCTCTTCATCCATTCATAGATTTTTCTTTCTTCATAATTGCCACTGGCATTGGTAACATGCTTTCATGAGTTTCTTAACTTACTTATAATTACTGGGCATCTATTGCTAAAATACTTGCACATTATATTCTTAGCAGAAAACTTGAAAACACAGACCACATAGGTTAGTTTTTTGGGTAAACTTAATTTTGATTGCTATTTCCATGAATTTAAAGATGAAGAGTAGTATATTTGAAAAAATAGTTGGGCATACTCATAGAGACTCTAAAGTCATTGGAAAATTTCATGGCAGAGAATGTATGTGCTTTGTTTTTTAGGGCGGGTCCCTAATAAATTAAAACTTTGATTTTTCTACCATCTTACCATCAAATGTTTTGAAACTAGATATTTTATTTCCAGAAAAGCACTATGGGAAAAAAGGGAAAAAATTGTTTAGGGAAACTCCCTTGGAGTTAGTAAGATGTATCTGTAACTGTGCATGTTTAAAGCATAGGACCTTTCATAGGAATTAACAATAGAACAGTGGATATTATTATGAGTAATACAATGTAACTTTATATGAAAATCAGAGTTCATCAGATAATTATGCATACACAATTCCAGTACTTGGGAAGTAGAAACTGGGAGGGGTAGGTAAGTTCTTAGATGATGAGTTCTGAGATTTGCTCAGACTGAAGACCCTGCCTCATAATCATTAAAGGAGTCTACTGCTATCCCTGGCTTTGTTTGTAGTTTTGTGAGAGACTCAGTTACAGAGTCCAGAGTGGCCTTGAACTCATGGTTCTCCTTTACCAGCCACGTGAGGACTGGGATTTGGGTATGTAGGACCTTACACATACTTGACGGTTTACAGTTTGTCTCTGCCTCTCTTGCAACTACTGGATCATTTATAATTTGTAGACAATTTCACAGATACTTTTTATTCATCTTTGCTTATCTTTTTAAAACTCTACATTTTGCAAAATGCATAGTTCTGTAAGAGTCAATGATGAGAAGTATGAGATGAGCCGTGGCTAGTTGTATGGAATTTGACAAATAGCCAGAACTGCTTAGTGGAATTTGACCCAAAAAGGACATAGATTCATTATTATCAACTCCAAGGTAGATATTTACACAATTTTATTGACCAGAACTGCAAATCTGTTTGGCACCTTGTTATTAGAATGACCTCCAGAAAACTAATGCAGAGACCTTTGTTCCAAAACCTGTAATGATCTCTTTTCTTTTAGAATAAAACTTCCTTCTCCAGGTACCTGGAATGTTGATGGCCTGTGTTTTTAATCTTCAGTCAGTTTAGGTTGTTGTTGCTTATTCTAGTTTGTCTTCAATTACTGTGACAAAACACTCTGAACAATATCAACTTGGGGAGGAAAGGGTTTATTTAGCTTACATCTCCTGGGTCACAGTTCATCACTGAGGGAGCCCAAGGTAGGAACTCAGGACAGGAACTTTAGGGCAGAAGCTGAAGCACAGGTCATAGAGGAACACTGCTTACTGGCTTGCTCCCCTGGCCAATGCTCAGACTGCTTTCTTATACAATACAGAACAACCTGCCCAGCCTACTGGGATGGGCCCTCCCATATCAATCAAGAAAATACCCTACAGACATGGCCACAGGCCATTCCAATGGACACAATTGCCCAACTGAAGCTCCCTCTACCCTGGTGTGTCAAGTTGATAACTAACACTATCCAGCATACTGCCCTTCCCTGTCTTTTTAAATCATCCTATGAATTCTTTCTTGCATCACTTGTCAAAGCTTACTCTGGCTATTGCCCAATGCTAATATCTTTTCTCTTAGACTGAAAACTCATTGAGGCTAGGGACTCTGTGTGAGTGTGTGTGTGTGTGTGTGTGTGTGTGTGTGTGTGTAGCATCTGGAACACGGTTATACTTTTACCAAATATGAATAAATGTAACCAGTGATAATTTCAAAAATGTTTGGTTTGAGTTTGTTCCAGGCAGAGGCACTAACTCTGGGCAGCTCTCCAGAGTCTTAACTAATGAAGACTAGATGTTTGTTATTTCCTTTCTAAAAGATTACTTAAGGTTGAAAAAAAATGATTGTGAAAATGTGTGACCATTATTTCCTAGCATAAGACCTAAGTAAAGTAACCCTGGTATGTAGAGAAGAGACAGATTGCAAGCACAGTGCAGCCTGTTATAGAATAATACAAATAACAGTACCAGCCAGCTAAGGCAAAACAGCGTGCCTCAGAATATCTTCACGACTGCTCTGTGTCAGATTCATCTCTGCCCCGTATATGCAGTCACAGCACTCAACCCAATATTTGTAAAATGCCCAGTTTTAAAGGAACTATTTGGAGCATTGGTTTCAGGCCAGGCGTTGCTAAATCAAAGGGTGGCTGTTTCCTTCATGCCAAACAGAACAATAAGCCCTTCGGAAATAGGAATAAAGAGTGCAGAGAAATAACCAATGAGGCTTTTAATATCAATAAACATCATTTTGTGCTTCAGTGTGTGAGATTTTTCTTTTAACGAATGGAAGAGGGATTTTATAAACTCCTGTGAATGAATGGGGATTTAGAACTGGCATTAGTGGACCCTGTAATAAAACAAATTCCTCCTTTAAGTTCCCCTTGAAGTGAAGAACGGCACTTGAACTTCCATCGGTAATCTGTGGATTGCTGCTCTTCCTCCTCTCAACAACTAAGGTGTGTGTCGTCCTCCCATCTTTGCAATATCCTACTGGGAGGAAAAGGAAGTGAAAAGAACTGAGGGATTGTCTTTTGGCTTCATTAGACATGGCTTGATTAAAGATTTGGAAGGTGCTGTAAAAATACATTCAGCTTTCTGACAGTCTTGTAAATGAAGCTCAACAAGTGTACACCAGAGTATCGATCCACACTTGTGAGGAAGCTTTCTACCGACGACAAGCCCTGCTAATGAATCTGAGATTGGCACAGAATTTCATTCGACCTGTCCTCGTGTGCAGCAGGTACAAGACAGCCAGTAGCATGAGGCTAGAGAGGCCGCTTCTCCAGCACCATAGTCTCTATTACAGCTTGGGTTATAGTCTGGGTTAAAATACCTATTCAGTGTGTATTTGTTTATTAAAAGCATTGGACCATGTTTTATAGGATTAGAATGTTAAATGGTTTTGTTGAAGAAAAAAAATGCCTTGTGTCATTTTGTTAAGTGTTTGGCTAAGATTTCTCCCATTGTCTTTAAACTGTAAAGTTTGTACACTACTTAGCCTCTGAGATGACTGTCAAAAGCAAGCACAGTAAACACAAAGTACATCATTCATTTCCAATATCCAGAGAAAACAAAGATTAGCCAGCCTTCTTCATTCAGGTTAAAATGGATACAAGAATGGCCACAAAACCAACTTTACAAGTGATAGACTAAATTGGTCAAAATAGCTTTTATATCTAAGGGGAAATTTATTGATTTGTGTGTAGATTTTGACATAACGGTTTGGTCTTCTGGGTCCAAAGACTAAAGCTAATATGTACCAAGGAAACACATTTTTACAAGTCATTTGATAAATTAGTTTTATAGTTTAATGTAATAACAGAGTTTAAATGTGTAAAAGTTAAGGTGGGTATATATATATATATATATTATATAATGAATATTTTTTATAAAAATCCTTCAGTTACTAAGTCTATAGTTTAAACCAATAAATTAATTAACCATCTATTCTTTACAGATTTTGAAATCAATGAGAAATAGGAGGTAAATTCTGCTCACCAAATTATTGCTTCTGATGGACATCATGGTAAATGACCACATGCAGCAGTTCTCCACAAATGAGAAAGGAAACAACTATTTAAATAGCTTTACCTAGCAGATTCCATTCCAGAAATAAGGGCCAATTAAAGAGCTATTAGAAATCCACAAGATTGTCCTTAGTCCCTTAAACATTATTTTTATTTAAAGGTAATTTTGGGGGTCCTTTTGAAACAGGGTCTTCCTGTAGCTCTAGCTGACCTGGAACTTGCTATGTAGACCAGGCTAGCCTTTATCTCACAGAGATCCACCTGCCTCTTCCTCCCAAGTGCTGGGATTAAAAGTGTGCACTACCATACCTGAATTAAAGGAAACTTTTTTTTATTATTTTTATTTTTAAAAGCATAATTTTTTGATTTATCTGTTTTTATGTATATGAGTGTCTTACCTGCATGTATGCAAGTGCACCCATGTTGTGCAAAGACCTCGGAGGCCAGAATAAGGCATCAGATCCCCTGGAACTGGAGTTACAGACTGTTGTCAGAAGTCAAGTGGGTGCTGGGAATCGAACCCGGCACTTCTGGAAGATCAATCAGTGCTTTTAACTGAGGAATCATCTCCCCCAGGCCCCCCAAACATGGGATTTTTAGTTCTGTTAACATTTCTGTTTTGCTAAGATTATCAATTTGGTCTTCTACCAAATTAATTACATGAAATAAATTTCAGAAGATGCTTTTTGCCATACAAGTGAAAAAATAGATTTTTTTTGTATCTTTAATGACTCGGTTTTGTGGCATAAGTTCAATAACGAAAGGCTTTTATGCTAAATTTAATTGTTGGTTATCATTCATGAACTAGCATTTCCTTTAAATGTTTATAAGTATGTAGTCCATATGACTAATTTTGGATCCTTTCAAACATATTTACATTATCTGTTTCACACTTTCTGCATTGATGGAGAGGGGAACCATTACAGTCAGTTTCATAGAAATCACTGCCAGTTCTCTCTACGTGGATTTAACCTGCTATAAATTCAAGCTTTGTGAAAACTAAACGTCCAAAAGCAGAAACTTCATCCCATTTTCAGATGCTTAAGAGAAAGTTAGGGGTTTTCTTTTAGGATACATAATGGCTCAAGGTATGTGATAATAAACATGTAAAAGCTACTGTCTTCAGATACTGCTGTAGACTTTAAAACACGTTTTACATAGTACATATCAGTATGAACAACAAACATGGAACAGTATTCCCTTTCATGTTATGCAAAAAGGAACTTAGATCAATGTAAAACTCAATAGCCAATGAGTGTCAAAGCACCACAGCTCCAGGTCAGAACTTCAGGTCTCCAATTCCTTTACGTTTTAACCAAGATGTAGCTCCCAGGTTGGCTGTATCAATATTCATGAAGTGCAGCTCTGTGACAAAAACGTATGATCAGAGCTTTGTTTTAAAAACAACATCTCAGAACTCAAGAGTGTGTCATGTCATTGCTTTTTTATTCCGTTCAAGCCATGACCACATGGCTGAGAAATTACTCTAGCAATGGTTCATGTCCTCAGATCATACATGGGAAGTATCCTCAGAGCCTATGGGATTTGTCTCTTCAATTTAGTCCTTCAAATTTTTGACTACAAACTGAAGTTTTGATTTAAAAAAATTCAGAAACCACCTAAGATAAGATCAGTGGATGAAGTAATTGGCTTGTTACATTGGTTCTGAGGGGTTTTTTATTTTTATTTTTTGCTGGGAGGGGGGCAAAATCTCATTTCCTCCTTTTGAGCCTGAAGTCCACTGTATAGATGGGAAATGGCTTGAATTCCTGACATTCTTGTACCATCTAAGTGCTGGAATTATGGGAACTAGAGACTATGCCCAGCTTGTACTTGAGATTCTTTGGTCGGTTGTGTCTGAAGATAATTCTAAGAGAAATGTTGAAAATAGCATCTTTAATACTAAAACCAGAACATTAGGCATTTAATTTGTCTGCCTAAAGTAACAACTTCATTTAGATCCTTTAAGACTGGAAAAGTCACCCGGATTCATATTTTATCGGGATATATCTATACACCATGTTTTATATCTGAATATGTATAACATATGCAGGATAGGGACAACATATGCTTTATATCCAAATATGTGCAGCATATGCAGAGATACAGATACACTAACACGCCGTACTCCATTTTTATGAAGTGTGAATGTGACCAGCTTTAATCCAAAGCATTAACATCTCCTCTGCCAGTCTGATAGTGCATAACTTTTCTCAAAGAATAAGTTCTGTCCATAAGTGAATGATTCTGAGGCAGGTTGGCGAGTTCAATGTCAACCTACAATGCAGATGACATTTAGCCTGGATGTCAGTCAAGTGCCCAGCACAGGAACTACTGTGTGAGAATGAGTTGGGCTCTAGTTAATCCATCCCTGTTTACAGATTCTGTCAACTTTAGGAGATTATGCCTACTTCCCATCACAAGTTCATAAGCCAAATGCCTCACTCCCAGCAAATGAGGAGAGTTCAGCTATGATTATGATGATTTTAAATTAGGTTCATGTAGTTGGCTTTTACCCATGATTTCTTTCTTCCTGTCTCTCCTCTTTCCTTCTCTTCATTTCTGCTTCATTCCCTTCTGCTTCATTTCTACGTCCTGCTGTCATCAAGAAAAGGTAGCCAGAAATGTGAAGGGGAAGGAGGCCACAAAGTCCTTCCTTGTAAGGGGAAGGGTAGAATTGTAATAGCTCGAAAACTAACCAAAGTCAATCTCAAGCTCTCAGTTTAATTTCATGATCATCTTGAATAATCATGAAAGCAGCTTGATTATTATGGGGATTTCTTTTCTTGGTTTGAGATAGTAGAGGTTAATCTCTCATTTTCTAAGAGGTACATAGTTTTCTTTCATTTTTCACTTACAATTATCTTCATCTGTTTTGAAATGCAACCCAACGCTCAGAGAGTGTTGTAGCCTTTCATTATTTCTGTCAATTATGGTTTCTACATCATAGATTAAAAATGAATGACAAATAAGACTTAATTGGTTTTGATCTTCGAATGCCCACTTTCTGAAAAAATGAATGAGGCAGATTCACTTTTGGAAATCTGCTTTCAGTGACAGCTGGAGCACTGGGGCTCAGCAGATGTTAGCCGCTGAAAGCTGGAATTCACTGCTGAAACTGACTTGGGATGTTGGTGTTACTTCCCCCATGGAATAAAATGTTGACAAAGTGGTGTCAATGTTAATGAATTTTTTGACTGTAAAAATGGTAATTTCCTAGAGTGTTTATGTTCTGTAAGTGCTTCAGCGTGATGACTTGGTCCTCTCTATATCGCAGAAAGAAGTCATTTATTTTTAAATCCCACTTTTATTCAGAATTTTATACAACAACACAAAGTTTGATTATAATAATAATAATACAATAGCAAATATCCTTAAATGTAGTCTAAAAATAAAATATTCTCACACAGGAAAACAGCGTTTATAAATATAGAAAACCACAGTTATGGTAACATTTTGCATTCTTGCACTATTTACACTATTTACAAAATTAAACACCCACAAATTCTTTCCTATAGACCATGCATTAGTTGTCAGTACATGAAACACCATTATAACCAATATCTCTCTAATAGGTAGAATCCAGGTTACTATCCCAGAGTGACTTGGTAATGAGGTTGTTGTCATGGAAACTTTCCAATCATTGACATACTTTTTACTATGGGAAATTTAAATGGTATGACAAATTTAGAATTTTAAAAGTGTTTGAAAACACAAAAATTCTGAACATTATTCTTTTATCTAAAATAAATCCTATGGACATCTACCTATTTTGAAGACTGAATAAAAACAGTACCATTTGAGATCTATGGCAAGGAGCTTTGAAGCCAATAGAATAATTTGGTTTGGTGAATGAAATTTGTTAGAAAGGATCCAGCATCAGAATTCTCGGTGACTATTAGTTTGAATTCAACTATTATTACAATATTGTCAAAATAGTGTGGACTTAAAATACAGTTGGATAAATAAACTCTCCAAAAATATAGGAATTATATAGTCTGTCTATAAACTATAAGTTAACTTTATTACTTTTGTATCTGAAGTTTAAGCAGAAACTATTTCATATTCAAATTCATGTTAATATTGGAAAAATGTTATGGCCTATGACATTAAATAAATACAGGACTTACAGCAGAATGGGCTTCTGGCTTCCTGGAGCTCTATTGCCCCATTCTCATAATTTTAAACACTGGTGACCTCTAAAGGCAGAATATAAAGTATCTCCATACAATTATGGCACTGCATTTACTTTGGTTGTCTACATGCACTACTACTGAAAGTATCATTTTCTGGCTTTATGAGTTGGATATATGACGTAAGAACAAGTATCCACTCTCGTAGTGAGCATTGCCTCTTCTGGGTGTCCTTTCTCTTCTATCTGAGTGATGTTTGGTGTGGAAACATGCTAAGTTACTTCCTGAGAACCAGTTGCCTGTTTGTTTATTAAAGCATCATCCATAGCAGCAATAGTTAAAGCTGTACATACAGAGGGAAAATTTGGTTCTAGTAAAGAACAGCTATCAAATGAACAAAGGTGGGTTCCAATTCTGAAATCATGTGTCTTTTTCAAAAGATCAGAAAAAAAAAAAAAAAAAAAAATTCTCTCTACTTTTTTTTTTTTTAAGCTTGAACTACACCTTGACTTAGAGCTAAGGAAAATGTTTC
>NW_008360320.1:11099859-11114263 GCF_000622305.1 Nannospalax galili
CTTTCTTCACTGGTTTCTCATTTTACCCTGGAGTAGTCTAATGAGATTGCTCAAAATAATTGGAGGCACCACGTCAAGTAAGAGTAACTTAGAAATTTTCTCATCTGATTTATTCAGGTGCTCTTACAGTCAGTGATTATACTGTAACAGCAATTTTATTTATTTTATTAACTCTGTTCCTGTTAAATACAATAAATTCAGACTTTTGTAAAATGTGGGATTATTTTGTTGTATTTAAATTTACAGTAAGGTCCTAAAACTGAAAGTGAGTACTATACACATTTGGGCATTTTTATGATCATGGTAAAACATGTTGCCCAAATTGAAATAAATTAAAGAATTTTAGAAACCACAAAGAAAATGAGTTCCAGAAATGTACACTTCTAGATATTTCCATAAAATATCAAGTCTTAGTAGTTCAAATATTCTATTAAAATGCATCAATGTACTTTGAACTGTTATGAATATTTTCTATAACATCTGCAATGCAATTTTCCTTTAAAAATGGAAAAGGCTTAATGATGCTTAAGTTACTCGGTACTTTTGGTAATCCCTTGAAAGCCCTGAGAATCTTTACAGCATTTTCTGGCTCTATTTCAAAGCACATATCCAGTTTTGTGTACCTTTGGCAGGTAGGCCCTGGCGTGGTAAGACGGCAGAGCTGTGGGGAGAGCCACTTGCTGTTCATTAGCTGGTGTGGGTTTCTGCAGCTTAATCTTGTGTTTCAAACACACTTGAAAGTAAAAGAACTTAGATTTTTAAAAAACATATTACACTTTTGACGTTTTATTTTCAGAGGAGAACTGTAAGAAGAAAAAGTGACACCATATGATTTATTCTCATGACAAGACTGTAAAAGGAACAAGGGTACAAAAGCTCAATCTGTTGTTAGTTCATTATTTACATTTGTTCATCTTGTCTTCTTTATTCTGAATAATATATTTGAAAGCTTCAAAATGGGAATATAGAATCATCGTAAAGATTCTTAGAGTGAACTTCAAAAAAAGTAACTTCTGAATTTAATGATAATTATATGTTTTTTAAAACATGCTTGCCATTTTGCAGCATAGTTTCTCAATAGATGGTTGTGTGTGTGCTGATACTAAATCATCTTTAAGCTATCTTACTGTTCTTCAGATACATAATGGCTTACATATGTTTTGAAATGTGGGGATCTATTTGACAGTACATTTAGTGTCTTTAAATTTTAGAAACATTAGATTTTTTTAATCAGTAAGTTCTATGAAATAATTTCTCATTGAAATAATATGCAAAATTAACTTTTGTTTCTTTTTCGTGGATATGTCATTGTAAAATTAATGTGAAATTCTTCTTTACAAGTATAAATTAGCATAGGTGCTCTTTTCATTTCTGATAAGTGAGAAAAACTTGCTGGACTCATCTTGGAATGGACCAAATTTTTAAAGAATGAAGGAACTATAAAAGGAAATTACATTTGCATTGATTATATTTTTAAACACACCTGTCTGAATGTTTTATTATCAAATAGCCCCTATTTGATGCCAGAAACAAAGGATCATCTTTTTCTTCAATAAACTTTTCACTGCAGTAGTATTAGAAATTCTTGCTTTGTACTAGGCAAAATATATACACTGAAATTTGCAGGAAATATATTGCTTTACAGTAGTACTTGCATCCAACTGTAGAGTAGATTCATCTATTGGTGTGTAGGCTGTACAAGTATAGATATAAGTCATTATGCACATTAATGAATTGGGGGCTATTCAATCAGATATTTTAAAAAGAAGTATAGGGGCTGGAGAGATGGCTCATCAGTTAAGAACAGTGACTGTTCTTGCAGAAGACCTGGGATTGAATCCCAACACCCACATGGCAGCTAACAACTGTCCATATTTCCAGTTCCAGGGAATCTGACAACCTCTTCTGTCCTCTGTGGGCATTGCACAACACAGGTGCACTTACCTACATGCAGGCATAATGCTCATACACATAAAATAAAAATAATAAAATTTTTTTAATTAAAAAAGAAGTATATTTCTACTCTCTTATATAAAATTGTAGGGCTTCTGGGTAGCCTTGAGCAAATGAATAAATTTATTTGTAATATAACCTAATGTTATATTCATTTCTAGGGATCAGACTAAAGTCTTCAGTCATGGGCAAACTTCCCATCACATTACAAGTCTTCATCACTTATTACAAAAAATAAATTTGTCATAAAAGGAAATGACTGCAGGCATAATGAATGTCTCACTAGGATTTGTAAAAAAGGACCTTTCTGGAGTACTGATCATGTGTGGGTCGTGTGACTAATGTGAACCCTTTATGTCCTTTCCTGCATTACTGTGACTGTAATAAGGACACTCTTCCCTGTTTCTGACTTTAAGTTCCTTTGATATCTCACTACATTGACAAATTCTTATTAACTATCATCTGCATGGAGTTGATGGTCTGTCTGTTGGTGCAGGAGAATGCCACTAGTACTAAGTTATAATGTTCTGCACAGGTCTGTGTGCTTTTCCAAATGGGGGAGTGAATATAATACAAACATTGTTTACTGGGTTTAAAGAAGAGAAGTCTGGCACGGAAAAGACAGTCAAATGAGCCATGATCTGAAACTTATAGTGAAATTGTACCTAACATCACCCTGGTTTTCTCAGTTGCTGACAAAAAGACCATTCACCAGGAATTGCATGGAGCTGCAAACTAACTTCATATTGGAGCCTGAATGATCTTGACACAGTAATGCTTTCTTGTTTCTTGGGGTTGGTTTTGAATCCAGAGATGCTACACTCAGCAATTTAGCCACAAATGTCTGAGTTTGTAATCTGCTTTTAAACGAGCAAAAACAATACAGCTGATGATGTAGCATTATTTATATAAAATATTAAATGAAAACATTCATTTAGCTCCTTCCTAATTCTGAGTATACATATGGAAAAAGATATTCTCAAAGAACAGATTTGAAATAGAAGTAAAGAGCCACTGGGATAGAGTTTATTACTTAGATGTGGTAACTAACTCAAATTTGTAATATATATCTGACACATTTGTGTGGTGACCTTAGTTGTTGCTTTCTTTTTAAATATAACAAAGCAATTTTTATTAAAGGATACATAACATAGATACTCTTACACAAGGTAAAACATGAATGGCTGTTTACATAAACTATGCTATGTATTTTAAGTACTTAATGAGTATTAGGGAATTATAAACTATGAAGTCTATTTAGTTACTTACTCCCTTGAAATCAATTCACTGTACAGTAATGGCATATCACAGGTTTTCAATAACAGATTTAAAAAAAACTATGAGTATACTGTAGTCTAATATGCACTTGCTAACATACTCTTGTGCATTGCTAACATCTTGTTAAAATGTGTATACCTCTTCTTGTAGATACAGTTTCAAACACAGGGTCTACCTGCTGATTTTATAAAACACTTTTTATGTGTGTATTTTGAATCCACTATTTGTTTTCTTTCTGAATTTGAAAGGAAAACTGTTTTTTCCATTTAGGTCAACATTTTGAAGTTGAAAATTAACACATTGCTTAACTAATAATAGCACATAAAATTTCATTAGTTTTTTAATATATTTAAATGCTACAAATTATTAACAGCACTTGAACAAAATTTTGATCTATGTAAGATGAATCATCATACCCAATGCAATAAAAATTTTTCTTTTTCAGCTATTTTTTATTGTTTTCATTTAAACATTCACTTATCAAATTGCTAGATGTTAGTACTGAAGGGAACCTATTAGTTAAAAGGGAGTATCATTATAATACATTCATTACCAAATAATTGAATATATTAAGTTATACTTATAACATTCATATTAAAAATGTAAATTAATAATCTTTCACAATTAAAAATCAAAGAGTCTGAAACTAGAGAAGTTTATTAAGAATGTGAGGTTGTTTTCAAATCAGAACTGAAAGACTTTTTAAAAATTTCAGTTTGTTTTGTTAATTCAAACTAGTGCAACAATCATTTTAGCTTCTACCATGTTTGACTAGTGATATTGTATTCTAAAACATGCCACTTAATTAGAGTGGAATCCAGTTTCTGTCTCTACCAGACTGGTTCTTTTAAAAAATTATCCATCCAATAGTCCTTGTCATGGAAAAACAAAAAACATTCACTACAATTCTATTCAGTTTTAATATTTTACAGATGAACGAGCTCAAGTGCACCACATAATGTTGATCTTGATAGTTTGGGATTATTTTACACCTTAATTTATTTTTGTGGCTCCAAGATAAAACTAGACTGAATGTTGAGATCAACTTCAAACATCATATCATAATCAAAGGAATACCATTTCTACAACCAAAGTCTACCGCAAAGAAATTCAAACCATTGTTTAACTGCTATAGTCTATCTGTTCCCACTTCCTTCAATTCATACATTAAAACATGGTTCCCCAACTGCTAGCAGTATAATATTTGAATTTTGGAAGGTGATTCGGGAAGTCTGTTCTTACAAAAAAAGGATCCTGGGGTCTGGAGAGATGGCTCAGTGGCTTGCAATGAGCTACACAAGAGTAAGAATCTGAGTTCAGATCCTTAGCACCTATGTAAAAGCCTGGCTTGGCCACACACTTCTGTAACTACATCACTGAGGGCAAGGGGGAAGACAGGTCATTCCCAGGGCTCTTTGACCAGCCAGTCTGGACCAAATCACAAGCTATAGGTTTAGAGAGAAACAATGTCTCAAAGCAAAAAGGATAAAGGTGGAAGAGAGGCTGAGGAAGTAATTCTAACATCAACCTTTGATCTTCACATTTGCAATCACATACACATGTGTATACCACATAGCCCACAAACACACTATTAATTACTCAGTGAAATTCTATGGAATTAGGTAGAACTTTCCTTCCATTATGTGAGATATATGCATCCTCTGTGGAAACGAAGTCATCCTTCATCAGACACAGGATATGCCAGTACCTTGGTCTTAGCCTTCCCAACTTCCCTAACTGAAATAGCTACACGATTATGTATTTGGGCTATAGAAGCTCAAATGGACTGAGATACCGAATCTTTTGAAGAACTATGAAAAGGAGAGCCATGTAATATTATAGGTACCATAATATTTTGAAAACCAGTCTCAATTTCCACCTATGTTCTAAGTAGAAATTGATCAGTAGCATCTATTGACTGGTTTTTTTTTTTTTTTTTTTTTTTTTTGCTAACCTCTCCAAACTCAATTTATCTTTAAACCATTGCCAACAAGGTTTGTAATTCTTTCGTACACACCCATGTAATGCTAGCACACAAGTACTTAGTACAATTTCTTGGCTATCTTGTTCACCTCTCTGCTGGCTCTCATTCTTCTATGAACACAAGCCTAGCTTTCTAGACTTTACAATACTTAGTAAATGGTGGGCAGTTTTCAACACTGTATTATCTTTTGCCTGATCTATTCATTCCCTTTGATATTTTCATGTTCTTAACATGGGAATGATCTACATTAACTATCTATTCCTTGCACTGTTTATTATATCTAAATGAAATGAAGGAATTTTTGTATGTCTGATTATATAAGAAGCTGTGGTATATATTTTGAGATCAGGAAAACTAACCCTGAAATTGGGGAATGGGGATTTGGGAGAGACAAAGAAACAAAGAAGAAAAAAATTGATCATTTTCAGGAACCTCAAAATCTACTAGGAACTATAATATTTGTAAGATAATTAGCAACTGTACAAGCTTTAATTATTGTGCAATAAAGTTAGATAGGGTGATAAAATGAAGAGGACATTCTGTGAAATTCTTATGTTAGATGATGAAAAAAAATCTGAGTTATTCCTATGACAGTAAATTCAGAGGCATTCAGAGGGCCTGGGCTGGGAGAGATGAAGATCTGAATATTGGTAAAAGCATGTACTTCTGTTCTCTATGGCTTTACTCCCTTACGTGAGTTTGAAGTCCTGTGAGTGTAGATAATATTCTTCAGAATAGCATTTGTTATGCATGTTCCCAAGTAAAGGTAGAAAGCAGCATTGTTATTTAAGTAGGGAAATAATTTATATACAGAATTCTGCAACAAAAGCAGAATGTATAATTACAAAGGTTAGATTATTTTGATCTGTGTAGAGAAATAGCTTCTTATTCCAGTGCTCGCTTAATATGTGTAACGTACTGGATTTGATCCCCAACACCTGAAACAAAGGAAGACTAGAGACTCTATTGGAAAACCTAACTAAATTGATTTTTATTGATTAATGAGATTTTGTCATCTCATATACAGAGAGATTTATTTAAAGAAATAATTTTTCACCAAACTATTGTTTAACTTCTTACACATATATACTACATAAAAGCCTCATGCAAAAAAAGCAATATAAATTTACTGTAAATATAAATTTAATTCTCTAAGTGACCAGTACTGTGGATTGAGTGGAAAGGCTCATTCGTGGATGTCAGGCAAATCACCTGCCACTATTCTACACCCAACCCTGAACCTTTTAGAATCTATTTAAATTTTTTTCCTGCTCATATGTCTAAAAGTCACTTGATTTTTCTTCTCACATTTTTCTAGCAGGCTAGTTACTTTTAAAAATAATTTTCTCATGAGATTTTTTTTCTACAAATTTATAGACCACAATAAAAACACTGAGAAACATTTCTCAGAAATTTCCAAGAAACAGCTGTTATACAACATTTATATGAAAAGAGTATAATGTCATTAACAAGTCAAAGAATATGAATGAGTTAAACTTCTGATTTTTTTTTCAATATTCTAAGCTTATTTACTGTGTTCCTTACTCTTGGTCAACTTGACAAAAAAGAGAGACATTTGGAAAGAAGGAACCCCCAACTGAGGAATTTCCACCATTGGATTAGCCTGTGGCTGTGTCTTGGAGGAATCTTCTCAATTTCTAATTGATGGAGATGGGTGGGTGGTGCCATTTCTGGGTAGGTGGGCCTGGGTTCTATAGGAAAGGTAACTGAGCAAGCCAGGGGAAGCAAGCCAATAAACTCCATGGATTTCTCCATGGTTATTTGCTTCAGTTCATGCCTCCAGGTTCCTGCTTTGAGTTCCTGCCCTCACTTCCCTAGATGATGGACTGTGAGCCATAAAGTGAAACAAATCCTTCCATCCCCAAGTTGCTTTTATTCAGAGTGGATTATCACAGCAATAGAGAAGGAAACAATTTTTAATTATGTGCATGTGTAAGTCTGTGTGTGTATGTGCTGTGAGTGTGGTGCCCTTGAAGGTCAGAAGAAGGTGTCAGATCCCCCTGGTATTCGAGTTAAAGGCAATTGTGAGCTACTCAGTGTGGGTGTTGAGTTCTAAACTCCCATCCTTTGCAAGAGTAGCGAGTGCTATCAGAGTCAGCTCGCCAACTCCACGAACTTTTTCCCTTTAAACAAATAATTACTAAAATCATTTGCATAATAATGGTTATGTTGTCAGAAGGAATTTAAAAATTGAGCTTCATATAACAGACAATGCTAGTTGCAAAGATGTTCTAGTTTGCTCTGTGTTTTTGTGGTACGATACCATGACCAAAGGCAACCTGGAAAGGAAAGGACTTATTTTACCTTCCACTTCCAGGTCACAATCCATCACTGAAGGAAGTCTGGGTAAAAACCAGGGGTAGGGGCTGAAGTCGACACCAGGAGGAACACTTCTCCAGTGTTCCAGAGGGCCAGCTTCTCCTAGGTTGCTCAGGTACTTTGCGTATAGAGCTTGGGGTCACTTGCCCAGGTGCCCACAGTGGACTCAGCTAACATCAATTTGCAATCAAGAAAATGCCTCACAGACATGCCCATAGGCCAGTCTGATGGACGATGTTCCTCAATTGAGCTTCCCTCTTTCCAGGTGACTCTAGTTTGTGTCAAGTTGATAAACTCTAACTAGCACAAATGATCAAAAACAAAAAAGGACATCAGGTATTCCATAGAGCAATGTATTCGTATGAACTCGGTGCAGAAATGGCAGTGGGGTTCTGTTGTGTCCCAAAATTTCTACTCCTTTGTTCTGCTTCACGCAAGTATTGGGTTTTATGTTCTTGCTTTTGACCTCATAGAAGGAAGATGACTGTCATAGTTCTAGACACCCTGTGTGTGTTCAGAGGAAGAGGAAAGAACTTTGGAAGGAAGTAAATCAGAGTAGTCTGATGGTTAATCACTGAAGGAAACAGTTCTAGAATCTTCTCACCAGTCTTACATTAACCTTTTGTGATGAAGATTGGATCACATATCAGTGCACAGCTGCAATAGACACTGAGCTAACTGTTGGAGAGGACTGCAGCAGTCATGAGATACTTACAGCACAGCACATTCTTGAGGGTTTGTTACTTTGTCTTCCTAAACAGATACAGCGTTCCATTCAATTTTGGAGGAAAAGGTCTGGGTTGGCAGAGATTGCATGTCATAATGATTGTATAATGGTAATGAATTAGTTAATGGATAATGTCATTCCCCTGGAGATAGAAATCCTACTATCTTCATATAGTGGGCTATTGGAAAAATATACCTTTAATGTACATCGCTTAACCCATACAAATGCTCTTTTCATTTGCTTGAGAAGTTCTGAAGGAAAGCTTGGCAGCTTTTACTTCAAGACACAGGTTTCAAAGAACTTAGACATATTTTTATGAGACTAACGCACTACCTACTGCACTAACGAGGCACCTGATATATTTTTAATAATGTGATTTTGCTCTTAACTTCTGAAGTGAGACACAAAGCAAACTACACTGTTTATTATATGATATCTGCAGAGAGAAAAACGGGATCCAAATGGATCACTAATAACACCTATCACCTCCCAAATCATAGCAGTGTGTTTTCCAACTTCATAGTGCTCATTAAACACTCCACCATTAACATGTAAATACTTTTGCCAAAGTTTGAAAAATGAGCTTGCCTCTAGAAATAGAAGTGTTAGATAAATATGAAATGACATTTACACTTCGTTTTAGAAATGAACATTCTTCTTATTCGATTCTTTGCTTAAAGAGCAGGTAATTACAGAGTTGCTGAGGTAATTAAGGCAGATTTTATCTGCTTAGCAGTTAATCAAAAAATAAAACATAACCAATGAAAGAATTTTCTAGGAAATTCATATAGAACTTTTGGCCTTATCTGTGAAGTCATTGTAATTATTTGTTTTCTTTAAAGGAAACCTCTCAGAAAAAAAATAAGCTTATTATTTTTAAATTAAAGATATTTTATATTATTTAACATTTAGCAGATTCTGATATTTCTTGACTTGCTAATATAGTGTGCTCTGCACAGAAATGAACTAGTGTAGGAACAGTGCAGAAACCACACATCCACTTAAAATTCTAAAAAACTGAGAATTTTATATTATGAAATTCCCCTAGAGGCTAAGAATAGGAGCAAGAATAGCGAATAGACAGCACTCCGCACCCTGGGTTCATTTTTCATTAAGTCACCTCGTACATTCTGCTTTTGCAGTTCCATATGATCCACATAAATAATTCACATCCTCCTTTCAAAATGTGGAAATAATTGTTGAGAGATTATTAGAGATATTTTTGTTTCCAGTACTGATCCACAAAAGAAAGAACTGAATGTTTTTGAAGGCACTGGGCTCTCCTTGTCTTTCCTTGTGCATAAACATTCTCAGTTCTGCCTTCACATTGTGTGTGACTGACATGTCAGCATGGTAGGCAGAGGGAGGGGCCAGAAAAGAGGCTAAAAAGGCTTTGCTCTTGGACATATTTATGGACCTCGGTTTTTGCATCTGTAAAATGGTAGTGAAATGGTTAAAGTACCTGGTTTATGATTAGACATATCACAAGTGAGGAGCACATAACTGATATTCATAACATCTGGATATAGCTAATATTGTCATTTATAGGTGACAAAACTGAGCCCCTGGACAATAAACTCTAAATAAATAATAAATTCTGAAAAAATTTACAATTATTATATTCAAGGTTTTCTTACTCATAACAAAGCTCATTTTAGAATATACAATTAATGAAATCATATTATAATTGCTTTCAATATGATGTGGTAATGGAAATGGAAATGCTAATATATACATTTCTCATTGCACACCTTACAGATCAGTTTTTTTTTTCTTCTAGTTTTTGTGAGATGGAGACAGGGTCTTCTTGCAGCCTCAGCTGGCCTGGAACCCTCTATAAACCAGGATGGCCTAATCTCATAGAGATCCACCTGCCTCTGCCTCCCCAGTGTTGGGATTAGGTGCGCACTTCACTCTTTTGTGATAGTAACTGACGCAGATGTTAGATATAAGAAGACAATCATGATATGTGATCAAAAGTATGCCTGTTGCAAAAGAAATTAGAAAAAATAAAGGAGATCACAGAAGCAAAAACAGAACATTGCTTCAAAACCTAGAGTATAAAACAAGCCTTAGGAGATTGGTCTTACTGTGTAATATTTATTTATTGGATTAACAAATGACCTTTTAAAAATATATTCATAAAAGTATGACTGCTTCAGGAGGCATAGTTGTTATTCTTTTTCTTTTGCTAAATGTGTTTACGTTGTCTTAATAGGTCACATTCCTTCTCAATGAACTTCATCAATTCCCTAAGGTCTATAACATGTAATTAAGCTGTTCTTACATTTACTATGCATGATAATGTCTTTCAGCCACGTCTTCATCCTTTCTCCCAGATGTCAGTTACCCATAATCCCAATTACCCTTTTATATGAATCCTTCCTTTCCTCAAAAGCATTTCATCTGGACTTTTTGTATTCATTCTGTTTCTGGAGTGTAAGTTGTCCTATTCTATTCAAACTAATTATTAAAAACACACCTTCCATGAAGCTTCCTTCAATCTTTATTAATTTTTATATTTTGCATGTCATCAGTGGCAAGATGTTGTTTGTCTTTGACATGAGGACGCTTTGTTTTGTATTTTCTCTATAATCTACAGTATTGACAGGAGTAGTGTCTCCACAAATAATAGTAGAAAATTCTGAAGTTTAAATTAAAGAAATCAGTAATTCTTCTGTCTTCTTGGCTCTGATTCTCCCTTTGAAAGTAAGTTCTCTAACTTATCCCAAAGCCTAAGAAGTGGAGCACAGAGTCACAGTACTTATGGACTTTAACAAAACATTTATGTGTATCAGTCAAGTAACCATTGGATAAATATTAAGACAATTTCACTGAAATTGACATTTAGTAATGTAGAGAAAATATGCAGAGGCCACTTTGACCATATAAAACTAGCTTATTTGGGGAGTCTTAATGTAGATGAATATTAAAAGCAATGACTGGAGTAAATATTCTTTATTTCATACTAAATGGTATAATTTTGACAAATATGTATGGCTTATGTTAACTAATATAATTTTTCTTATTGTTCATGTAGTACTTAAAATGCAAATATTACCACTTGTTACACAATACATTGAACCTAATAACTATGTCCCTAAACTAAATGCATTTAGGAATGTTTATTTAGGACTGATTGCTGAGGCATATAGTAATATTTAGCTCTCTCCTCTCCTCCTCCTCCCTCTCTGTATGGGTGTGTGTGCACATGTGCATGGATGACAGCTAATGTTGGGAATCAATCATTTTCTTGAAAATCAGGAACTAACTGACATCCTGGTGATAAGTAGGAAAATAGACATTAGTGAATCATGCTGTATTGAAAGTAGCTTTCAATAGTTATCACTATATAAAATGTTAATTGAATTAATATTTTAAGACACTATCCGAATTGGGAGGAAGTTTGCAGTTAGTCATTTGGTTACTTACTTTTGAAGCATTGGCAACCACTTGACTAATATGTATGCTCAGTACAATTTTATACTTATGTGTGTAATTTAGATATGTGTTCTTTAGAAAGGATAGAGGGAAATATATTAATGTCTGAGATTTAATTTTGAAACTACTTTACTTTGCAAAAGGTCATTTCAGGCAGGAAGAGATAGTGTTTTTCTAAAGTACAGCTTGCTATCTGTGTGCTAATTGAGCTTATCTCTTGCTTGAAACAGAATTATCTGTTCTTAGGCTTAAGAAAAGCTGCTCTATTCAGTACAGTGGTATTTACAGAAGATCCAGCTTAGTAGACATTTTATCTTTCTCTGTGGTTCCTTGTCTTTGTTAGGAAGAAAAGAATTACATAGTATTATTCTTAATTTTCTGAAAAGATGTGATATTTTACTAATGAAATGAAAATGATTGCTGGAATATGTTTACATGCTAATAAGTGCCAGGGACTCAGAGAGAGAAAACACCCTCAGAGATTTGTTCTCATAATTTCTCTTTGGGGGTCTGTACTGAAGTTGCTTGCCCATTGGATGCTATTCAAGAAACTTATTCTGAATATTCAATTAGCATTTCATTTTAAACTCACTGCTGAAGTACGACAGGACAGACACATAGAATCCTAGGAATATATAAAACACAGATCAAATACGGGATCGTTTACAGAAAACTATGAAAAAAAGAATCCTTAAATTACTTCTGCCTCCTAACCTAGCATTTCTTTTCTCCACTCTAACTCTGAAATAGCATTGTTATTATTGCCCAGGAACTGGCCTTCATCATAATGCCAGTGAATGTAAATACTACCCTCAGTCTTCAAAAGAGGGGAGGGGGAAGAGATGGGGGAAAATATTTGACAAAGGCTAAAAGTTGTAATGGAAATTTGAGCTAGGAGCCTTGCTTTCTTGGTGGCACTGGAATCTTTTTAAAAAATTTGGTGACTAATTTATCATATTGCAATAGAGTCTACTACTACCCAGAAAGCAGAATTGACAGATAAAATGAAGTGCACTCAATTAATCTTGAATCCCAGAAAAACTGATTGTGTACTTGGAATTAAATTGAAAAGAAATCTTATACTTTTGTTCACTGAGTCTAGCATAAACACATTGCTCTTCAAGAAATCCACAAGGCGGGGCTGGAGAGATGGCTCAGCGGTTAAGAACACTGTTCTTGCAGAAGACCTGGCTTCAAATCCCAGCACCAATAGGGCAGCTAACAACTCTACGTAACTCCAGTTCCAGGGGATCTGACAGCCTCTTCTGTCCTCTGTGGGCATTGCACGACATGGGTGAACTTACCTACATGCCCCTATAAAATTAAAAGAGTAAATAAAAACTTTTTAAAAAAACGAAATCCACAAGGCTAGAAATACTGCTCTGATGTTTTCTGTGTAATACTGTAGCGAAGGAAAAATTACTGGTATCAAATCCTTTACTAAGGATGATAAGTAGGTCTGTTTCTAAGGACTAACATATCTCGAAAAGCAGATGGCTAGTTATGTTACATTTTTAGCTCTTAGAAAAATGGAATTTTGGGGTCTGGAGAGATGGCTCAGGGGTTAAGAGCACTGGCTACTCTTTCAGAGGACCCAGATTTGGTTCCCACAATTTCAATTTCAGTTCCAGAGGATCTGATGCCCTCTTCTGGCCTCCATGAGCATCGCATGCTTCCGTGCACTTAACATACATGTATCCAAAGATAATAAGTGAAGAAATAAAGAGAATGGAGAGAGAGAGAGAGAGAGAGAGAGAGAGAGAAGAGAGAGAGAGGAGAGAGAGGAGAGAGAGGATCAGAGAGCCAGAAGTGAGGCACCCTGTCGATATTGGCACTATCACTGAAGCAAAAAATTCTGAGACATACATACGTTTAAAGCAAAACACACAAACACAGAATGAAGCTGAACATTTTCAGGATCTCGTTTCTTATGTTGATTAAAGAACTTGGACTTTATTTTGTCTGCCATTGGGAACCACTGACAGATTTTAAGTAGGACCTAAAAAGTGCAGATGTGCGGTATAGGCAGAACATTTTGCCAGTTTATGAGGAGATCTGAGATGGACAAAATTACAGGCAAGGGAGGCAAAGCTGGTAACTCTAACAGTAGTCTAAGTGTGAAAGGTTAAGTGCAAGGAAGTTATTGATGAAAATGGTTGACTGTATGGGTGGCGGTTATATTGTATAAGTAAAATTACTGGAGTTTGGTGACTGATTAGATGGAGGAAGAAGGAACACAGAAACATGACAGCAACTTGAAGATAGGAATAAGAACATTTGAGGGAGCCATCTACACTGGGGAAGATTCGTCCCCTCAGAGGTAAAAACTTGAGGGTGAAGGCGACAGAACCCTTGGATAATAAGAGTGCAAAGCATGTTGGACATCCGGCAGGATTGGGAAGCCTAGAGAGTTTGCAAAGTGAGAGTGTGGTTGCAGGAGGAAGTAAAGGGGGTGCAGAGGAGGAAGGGAGGGAGAGGGGTTGAGGAGGGTGTGAAGGATGTGGGGGAGCAGTGGATGGAGGAGTATGTGGGAGGTAATGATCCAGGAGGATGGGGGGTAGCAGCAGTGTGCATTATAAAAACAAGGCATAGAGAAAAATGAAAAGATGATGGTGTCGAATCCAGCACAGAGGTTCAGCAAGACCTCCATCCAAATACTTCTAGTATGTAAGACATATATA
>NW_008360320.1:11114281-11156015 GCF_000622305.1 Nannospalax galili
TTCCTGTTTGGAGAACAGATTTTATATCAGAAAGGTGATTGCAACAGATGAATCATGACATTTGATAAAAGATATTTTTGCCCTGTTTAATGCATTTTCTAGCAGAATTTTTAAATGTAATTTATAGTGCTTAGAATTAAAATGACACACATTATAAAGCATGCATGTATATGTAGGATGCATTTTTCAAATTCCTGGTCTATCAGGAAATTACTGTACAGTTTAAAATGAACTAGGCATATACATTGGTACCCATCTAAATTCCTCAAAAGAAATTACATTCTCTCAAGTGTTCAAACTATTGTCATTAGCTTACACAGTTTTACATGATAAAATCAAATGAGATATTTATTAAATGCATCCAAAATAAGATATTTGATCCTAATTTTTTTTACTTTAGTAATTACTTTTGTATACTTTATAAACAAGTGAAAAAAGAGATGGTCCCTGGAAATGACCTGTGGAAAGATCAGAAAATTTGATAAAAGAGACAGACAGAAAAACTAAAAGCCAGATTCGTAATAGTCATGAGTTTGAAGAGGCTAGATTATGTGACAAGGTTCAACATCACCTACTTATTAGATACAGGAACCCCCTTGACATTTGTTCTCCCCAAATTCCATGCTGGAAATCCCCTTCATTAAAGCTAAGCTGACTATCGTGTTCCATGAGTTTGTGAAGCTCAACCTCCAGTCTGTCCACTCTCACTGTATCACCTCCAAAACTCTTTTCTCTAATAATAACCAAAAGATTCCTCTATCTTACCTGTGCCTAACAATTTAACTCTCTTGAAGTTGTCTTCATACCATATACAAAATAGTCAGCTTAGGGGTAGCAAAAGCTACTTCATGTCCCCTTCCTGGCAACATGAAAGATAATCAAATTTTTGTTCTTTATGGTTTTATTTATGGTAATGGTTTTATTTATTTTATTTTGTTGCTCATTTCAGTACTGTGGATTGAACACAAGGGCTGTGTACAATGAGCAAACATCCTACTTTTGAGATCCATCCCTAGACTAATATTTTGTTTTTACTTTTGTTTTCATTGAATTTTGTGTATTTTATACAGACTATCTCCAACAATCTTAATCATTTTTGTACACCTGTCCCCACCAGCACCCTCCCACAGTCCCCCCACTGGAACCTAAATACTCTGTTATCGGTGTTAAGGCCCAATGTGTCAAGTCAGTGTCCCCAGACATTCCCCAGAGCAAGTCCATCCACTGAGGTCTAGTCAGCCGATGTCGAGTCTCTTGTTTTTGGAAGATCAGCTCTTCCTCACCCAGTAGTAATGAGTTGGCAATGTTTCTTCAGCTAAGGTTGGAGTCTGCTGTTCATTCCCCCAGTTCTATGCTGGGTTTTTGTCTGCCTAAGTATGCATGGGACTTGTGTATGCTGACACCATTACCATAGAATCATATGCATAGGGTCCCAGAAGCTTGTAGGACTCTGTTTCCATGTAGTCATGTACCTCTTCCCTGGCTCTTACAATTTTCATCCCCTCTTCCACAATGGTCCCTGAGCCCTGGGTGGGTGAAGTTTAAAACAGAAGTCCTGTCTAAGGACTAGCAATCTGCAGACTCTTAATCTCTATGTTTTGGCCATTTGTGTCCTTTTGGGTTCCTGGTCCTCTGTTGCATGAGGGAGCTTCATTAATGAGAACTGAGAGATTCATTAGTGTCATCTTCATTACCCCTGTTCTATGTTCCATGAGCCTTAGGTGTAGAGGTGGCATTATGGATATGTCGCTTAGGTCTGAGCAATTCATAGACAATGTCCTTGTGTGACCAGTTGCGGTACTTGGTAATAGTCTCTGACTGGTTCAAAACAAGCTTTGATGAGTGGTGAATGGGATATTTGTCTGTAAATATAAGGATACATCTTTTGCACATAGCAAGAAATCATATTATAGACTAATATTTTTGAAACTACTATTCATGTTGTGTTTCCTTTGACATAGTAGAAGACCGATAGATGATTTCTATTTAGGGCATATTCCATTTATTTATTATTAGTGTGACATATACAAATACATTTATATAATAAATTAGTGGTATATATATATATAAAACAAAACAGTAATTTTATTTGTCCTTATGCATCATAACTTGACTTTTTAATTTGGAAAAACTGGGGAAGAAATGTTTTCACATGCCATAGATCACTGGCCTTCCCCTATGCTCCCTGCCTCACTGCTGTTGTTACCCACTAGCTCCCAAAGAAGGGTTATTTAGGGTTGAGAAACCTGGCATACCAGTCTTCGGTGGGTAGTTCTGATTTCCAGCGCAAGAGCTCCAAGCCAGTCATCACAATAGTGTGACTGCTGATCTTCAGGATATGCATTTGCATAGTCGTTGTGGTCAATGACTGTGCTCCTTGAGAATAAACATTTTGCTGATATGTACCAAAATATTTTGTTGACTTCTCTGAAATTAACTTCTGTGTCAGGAAAACAGGAAAACAGTCAAAACCGTGTCTTAAAAGATTCTTAATCTTTGCATTTATTAGAATGCTGTTTTGTCTATACAACTAGGTGTAAAACACATTCACATACTGGCACTTGGACCACAGTTCAGACATCGTTGATGTACTAAACAGATGTTAATGCTGAAAATTGCATTTGCTTTCTAAAATATTTTTTGAGAAAATCTTGTTAGCCATGTGTAAGGTGAAAAGAGAAAAGCTTGCACATTCATACTATTTATTTTAAAAATTCATTGGGAAGATTGCAAGATTATTTCAGGTAGAAGGAAGAAGTACAACTTAGTTCAGTGTCTAGATCTGATGAAAGCTGTGTCACCTGCTAATTAGCAGCAAAGACTTCGAAACTGAATTGTTTTAAGACTAAGTCAAATACTGCCACTTACTCTGGGGTGAGTTACTCAACTCCTTTGGGTCCCATATTTTCTCCTCTGTAAAATCGCGCTAAGAGAACAGATTTGTGGTGCTGCTACAGCACTGATGGGTTGGAAGTGCCAGAAACTCTCTGCTGGTAGATAGCTCTATAAAGTCAGTAAAATACAATGAAAATGGACAACAGCCTGACAATGATAACTACAAGCTTAAACTGAACTAATATCTAGTTTTCTTCAATTGCCGGCGCCACCCTGAAGTCTCTTGTTCACTACTTTGTGCTCCAGGTGTTTCTCTTCTATCAGTTCTCTCTGATCCCTACCACAGAGTCAAAAGCAACTTTAGTGTATGGATCTGCTTCTATTGAACTATGATATCCTCAAGAAGACAAATAATTTTATGGTCGTACTTTTATCCATAGGGACTTTTAGTACGTTGGCACACCATGCGACCACAGGAAAGGTTTATATTGAATTGAATCATCATCTCCCTTATATCTGACCTAATAGGCGAACACCTCAAGTATTTCACACAGTATTATTCTACATACTGGCTTTATTTCTTCGTAAGTCCTGATTTCTCCAGATTCACGCAACACTTTTTGTAAAAGCTGGGGCTACAGGGAGAACCTGTCTCAAAAAGACCAAAAAAAAAAAAAAAAAAAAAAAGAAGAAACAACAAAAAAGTACTTACCTCTCCCTTCACTTTAAACTATATCTTTCAAATACCTATCATAATTAACCTTTTTTTTTTTTTTTTAGAATTTTAAGCACGAGAAAGCTCAAGCATTGTGAAAGTTTAATTGTTACATAGTAGGTCTCAACAAGATCAGTGTCTTTGTTTTACCTGTGGTACGAGCACTGGTTGGCAACCTTAAGTGACTGAAGTCAGATCCAGAAGGAGCAGAAGAGGTAGAATCAGACCTCACCCAAAACAGAGACGGGGCGCAACTGTCAGCTCTGCTTTTCACGGTCTGACCTGCGCAGCTGGAAAGCAGGGTCTCCCTGCAGAGTAAACCCGGTGCTTGACGCGTTAGCCGGAAGTGATTGCTTTCACTAGCGTGGCCTGAATCATTCTACACCCAAGCTAATTTAATTTCCAAGCAAATTTTTTACAAACTCAACCAACCATTTTGCTATTTCCATATCTTGATGCCGATTGCCAACAAAGTGTTCATTTTCAAACAAGGACTGTGATGTGAAGAAAAATCCATTAAAAACCCCATAATTTCCACGAGGTTTCCATAGAAACATAGAAAACCATGACCCTAAGACTCAGTCATCTTTTCTTTTCTATTGGATCATTTATAGTGAAATTATGTGTTCCCAAACACACTTGAACACACTCAGGAGAGGCTATTCACTTAGTAGCACCTTTTATTTCCAAATCTGAAAGCACAGATTGAATACTTTAGTTAAAACCACAACTGTAATCTGGAAGACACAGGGCACTCAGTTTTCCTAGATCAAGTCTATTTTACACATGTGGGAATCCAATTGTGAAATGTATGTGTTGATTTTCTTTGTTAATAAATTCTTTTCTTTTTTTGACAGACCATAATAAAGTGAAATCTAAAATGAGTGTGTTCAAAAGGTATAATCTGAAGTCCTTATTTGTAAGTAAAAATGAAAAGTGGGAAGAAAGGAATAAAAATGAAACTAATTTAGTCCTACCTTGTTACATCTTAATTCTATCTTCCAGAGAAAAGATAATTCATTATTTTATGTTCCTTGAAAGCATGCTAATTTGGAGCTCTGTTGTTTAGAAATGCAAATGAATGCATACGTGAAAGTTGGCCATAGCATGCATTGATAAAAATGATAAAGCAGTGAATGTAAACAAGAGCTACGTTTGAGTGGTTGGCTGTGATTTCCAAACTTGAGAACATTTTAGTTGAACTTTGAGATTTGAGGATAAAAAGGCTTTGACTTATCAATAATCCATAACTATAATGTATATTTATATCTGTGGATATTTCTGGAATCAATCTGAATACACGAATACTCAGAAGAACTCAAGCTGAGGAAACAGCTCAAGCACATATCAGACATTAGATGCATCAGTAGGTGCAAAACTCAAGTATTGTTTCTACATAGTTCAGATAAAAATGCGTATCTTTCCCATATCATCTATAGGACAGTTGAAAGCTGACAATTTGCTCTATTGTCGTGGTATCTAGTGACAATTTCAAATTAAAAAAATTAATTCTCTTTATATTAATATAAATGAAATTGTACATTTGAGTCATGTTAACAGGGATGGCAGAGTATATGGAATCCAGTGTATTGGCCAGTGGGGACAAGGCTACAAAGGTGATTAAGATTGTTTGAGATGGTCTATGAAATACACAAAAAATAAAAAATATATAACAAAAAAGAATAATAAAATCAACATGATTTAAAAAAATATTTCTCTACCTAATGGAGTATGTGGATTCATTTAGAATTTGAACCAATCGGTGTCTATAAGTCATTATTGAAAAATATTGGAACTAATTTTTGGCTGTTGACCATTTAGACCTTAAACCTTATAGTATGCTTACTATATTATATCTAGATTACAGCTATAAGGGTATTATATAAATATTGTATGCAGTCATTACCTTATGATACATGTTATCATGATTGTGAGAAACAGTCTGTTAGTAAACATTTGGGATGCTGGTACTACAGAGAATTAGATTCCTTAAGGAGCTTTAGATTTGTATGAAATGGACACTATTTCAAGGGACACAATAGCAGTAGAGCAGTGACTGTGCTAGTCACTGTTATGAAGGGTTTCTAAGTAAATTTAAGCAACTTGAATTCATAGACCCTGGAAGGTCTATTGTATGGGAAGAGGAAACTGAGAAAGAGATTAGATGACTCAATAGATAAACTGGTGAAATAGCTCAGAGGGTAAAGATACTTACCACCAGCCTGGAGGACCCCACAGCCCACATGGTAGAAGCAGAGCACTGGCTAATGCAAGTTTTCCTCTGACTTCCTCACATGCACGTGGCATGCATGCGTTCCCATAAATAAGTAATAAAAACTGTAATAAAAGTTTAAAAATGATTCCATGGGATTATATTTATCAAGTGCCAAAACCTGACTTCAAATCTATTATATGATAACATCAGCAACATGCGGTATCATTGGTCTAGAAAAGAAAAACTGCTGTGGTGTCCTTCTGTTAAGGAAATACTGTGTTATGCACATTCAACATGAAATAAGGCTTGATGAACAGCAAGACTTTAAATTTGGGAGGAGGAGATCATATATAGAGAGGGAGCTTCTGTAATTTCATACAAGAGTTCTTAATCAAATTTAGACTCCCTCCCCCATCCCCCCACCAAACCTCATGTATCCTGCCATACATGTTAAGTCCTATTCATTCAAGCATTTGTACCCTAATAGCTTTCAGTGTAAATGTGTCACTGGAGTCTGGTCTGCCCATCTAGTGATCGTATGTAAGTCCTACTCTCCCTTACCCAGCAGCAATTGGTCTTCAATAGTTCTTACTCTAGGATCAGCCTGCCACCTCTTTCTCTCCTCCCCTTTGGCCCTTGTTTAATTGAGTTGACATGAGTCCTGTGCTCAATACCACCGTTGCCACAAGTTCACATGTGCAAGCTTCCAGTGACCTGAAAGCCAATCTGCTTCCCTGTGTTCATCACCAGCCCTGACTCTTACAATCTTTCTTCCCCTTCTTCCGCAACAGTCCCTGAGCTGTGGGTGGATGAGGTTCCATATAAGAGCCTTATCCTACATGCTACAGCTTCTTATTCTTTAAAACTGGTCCAGTTATGGCCTTCTGGGAGGAGGATACCTTGAAGATGAAATGCAGCACAAACAAAGTCAATGGAGTATCTAACCATTAGTGACAGACTGAGAAATCGTGGTTGTCTTGGAGTTTTCCTAAACAAAAGTCGTGGGTAAAATGGATGTTTCCATTGGTTTGCAGAGATCCCTGAGCATCAAGCTAAATCTGTAATGAATATGATGCATGCAGATTATGTGGCAGATGAGCATGGTGAGGGATTCAGGCAAAGTGCAGGGCATGTTTTGATTTCATGTTGTGAAAATAAAGCATGCTTCACCTTGATGATGTAGGTGGAAACACTAGAAAAGGAGAAAACGTGGTATTTCAGGCCACAGTGAATACTATATGTATTTCTACTGTGATTTTTCCATTAAAAATATTTCTCAAAGCACTAGATAATTATGTTATTTAAATATCCAAGCAATGTGGTTTTGTAAAGGAGCTTTTGGGCAAACATATTTCAGTTTCATCATTAAACTAATTTGGTTTTTCTAGAATATATGACCTACCACCAGCAATGGAGCATTTGTAAGACCTTCTGGGCAGATGTAATAGACAAGACATTGTTAAAGACAAATTCCTTGCAGAGAAGATTTGTGAAATCCTGCAGGCAACCAAGGAAACAGTGCTTGCAAACACTCTCCCCATAGAGATGGCTTTATCCTTGCCAGTCTCAGCATTTCAAAATATCTTTGAACCTGTAAGTCTAAAGTCCTTCTACCTTATGTATAAATCCCCACCAATTTTTTTGAAAATATGGTCATTCTATACTCTGAATGGCTGTTCTAGTCCTAATAAAATACATTTAATGCTCATAAACATAACTTTGTCATCTGAATATAAAACTGAAACACATATTTGAAAGTAAAGATGATATTTACCAAACTAATCCATTATCTATTATACATGTGCTGAAAATATATTCTGCTGCAAAATTGTGGTACAATTTGAGATATAAAGTTAAATGAATTATAGCCCCATTCTGAAGAATGATAACTAATGTACAAAATAATATTTTTTTCCATTCTTCTCTTTTCAGACAATATTTCTATTTTGATAGTATAAGAATATTACCAATTCAATCTGAGATCAACTTGATTTCAAGATTTGATACCTAAACTAAGCAGATTCCCATGGTGTAGGTAAACGTGGAAAGGTTTTGTGATGAGCTTGTCTCCATTCTTATTTATAAAACACTGGAGAAGGATCACACATAATTCCACATATTATTCTACATTTCATAAACATTTAGGTATGTGTGAGGTTCATGAAAGGTAAATAATTGTCAGAACTGGGAAATTTCATTCTGTAGCATGTCAGATCTCTGATGGTGTCATACAGACACACTAAAAAGCTGCTTCACGTGTATGTGTGTTGGAGAAATTCCCAATGACCAGAAGTGCTGCATGCCATTTTCATGGCCCGCTAAGTTTAAGTTCTGCTTTGGAAATGCATTTGGAGAGTTTGATGATATATGCTGTGTGAAAGATTACAGAGACCCTCCAAAGACTCGCCTTTGGAAATTCCCCAAACTGCTTTGATCAGTCTTCATGGGATGAAGTCCAACAAAAATCCTTACTGTTGAAAGTTCCCTTGTTCTACTTTAAAGAAAAAGAAGCTGTTTAAAAATGAGTTTTGTACAGGTTTTCAGATTTTCTTATCTTTCTTTGATTTGGAACTTGAGTTCTTCTATGATTTTTAATACACATACGGGTGCTCCATAAAGCATGAAATGGATACATTAAAGCGATAGTGGGAGAATAGTTTGCACTTTAAGGCATTTTCTCTTTTGCTATTTTTCCTTAAAGTACTCTTGCAAATAATATTACGTTTCAAGTACTCCAAATCCATGGCTGTTTCTATAAGTATACATAAATTCTTTCTAAATAGATGAATCTAGATCTCATGCTATTGGTGTATTTCTTTGCTTTAAAAATTAAGATGTTTTATTATGTTCTGAATGTAGATAGATGTGAAAGTCAATTTGGAACATATTATGGTTCATATTTTGAACAAAATTAAATAGTTTACACTGTTTTAATTCACCATGAGAGGATGTATCTTCCTATTAAGTAAATGGTTTGTCAGATGTTGTAAAACATTTTTTAACAGTAAAGGTCACATTTTATTGCAAAAACCTGTCAGTGCTTTATGTCCAAGCTGTGAAATGTTATTGCTTCAGGGTGATTATGTGGGAGGGGGCTGTGGTTAAGAATGCTTTTCTGTGACCAGCTATGATTTACAGCAGCGAGTGGAGAATTAAACCCTTAATTGAAGCCTACAGAGCAGTACCTGGAGGCTAGATTCAGCCTGAAATTTGATTCAGACAATTTTCTTAGTCAAGCCCCTATGGGCTTCTCAGTTGATTCTCATGAGTTTTGATTGTGATTGAAAAGACAAGCTGTTTTCTGGTTTTGCCCTGAACTTCCCTACGGTAAACCCTTAGTTTTAGTAAGCTTTTTGATTAATGAGGAGGAAGAAGTTATCAGAAAGTAGAAGCGTACAGGATTTTAAGACTTACCTCAAGTGCCAGACCGAAAATGTCTGAACATATCAGGTATTCTGTAATGGAAATTCTCATCTAGGAAATAGATGAATTGCATGTTCCTGAAATTATCATGGTTCTACCTCTGTGGCCGAGCTGATGTGTCCCTGTGCCTTTCTAAAAGGGGGATATATTGTGGGTCATTGCTTGTATATATCTTCATTTGGGCCATAGAAGGCATCACTGGACAGAGTGAGATGTGACATAATACTTTGTGAAAGTGACATGATCCCAATTGCATCTCCCCCTCCCTCTTTCTCTGTAAGAAATGCTGTGGTTTGTGACATCATAGTTTGCATTTGTTCTGCCTTTCTCTCACGTCCTTTGGATTTATTGGATTATTTATTAACAAACCTTACCAACCCTGACTTTGTCCCTCAAACTTCTTGTTTCCCGTTTAATATGTTTCATGTAAACTATGTGGGGTTTTTTTTTGTATCTCTTAATGTTAGGCCATATTTATAGTATCTTGTCCTATACTACTGAATTGAATATGCTCAAAATTTCACAAAGTTGCATTAAATATTGAATGCTCAATGTAAGTATATAATATGTACTTAGTGTTAATGAAGATGGAATGATAAAATACAATTCCTAGTTTAAAATCTTAGCATGGTGGACAGGGTGCATTATCTACTTTGTTGGAGAGGAAATAGTTTCAATCAAATGATCACTGACCCAATAAGAGATGATTTAGAAAAATTAGCCTGGACTTGGTATAAAACATGTCATGGGAGGAAAGATTAAATGAAGATTTTTCAGTGATTTGGGAAAGTAGTAATATCTGAAACTACTGTAGTAGTAAGAGAGGCAAGAAAGGGTCTGACACAAATTGTCATTCCTTTTGACAGATTTATTACAAAATAATTTGCATAGATGGATGCTCAAGACAACGGTCAGTAGGAGAGTGCTTTCTGCTTTCTCAGGATGCACAAGGACCTAGGTTTGACCCCAGCACTGAACGAAAAGAAGAGAGATGTGGTAAAAAGATGAATGGAGATATGGAGCTGTGTGAAGTATTTTGAAATAAAGAAACAGTTGCTTCTCAGATAGAAAAGTTAATTTTATAGCAGAACATGAAGAAAATATTGGAAATTCAGTTGTTGAGACATCTGATTTTTGATACGGTTCATGTGCCCTCATTAGAATAAATTATTATTTTCTGAAAGATTCCCACTACATGTGAGGTGGTGGTATATAAGATTTTTCCTTAACATTTTTTATCCAATTATTTGTATCTCATATAAATTTTAAGACTTTTCTGTAGAACAGATTGACTGAATTGAACATGTATATTTTTCTTAATCCTGTTAATGTTATAGTTCCTTTCATAATGACCTTTACTAATGTTCCTTATTAGACAATGTGTAGAATTGTAGGCTTATTAATGCTTAGTTTACAAAATATGTTAAAGTATGTGTAGTCTTGTTATAGCAATAGCAAAGTAGTTGTATGTGTAATGGGATTGAAAATGTCTCAGTTTTTCGGAGGTGTCTTCAGAAAACGACAATTTCTGACTGGTTGAGAGCATCCTGAGCATCTGTACATCATCCTTACCATTGTCCTTACCATCATCATCGCATTGTCCTTACCATTGCTGCTTCATCCTTATAGTTGTTACATTGTCCTTACCATCATTGCTTTTAAACTGCTCTTTCTTTGTTTTTTTCAATTGTTTTAAACTCTGTCTCTTTTGACATCACAATGAGACAAAAAGCAGTAAGCCGGATATGGATAACCTCTTGATGGCTCCTAACCTAGAAAATTAATCTAGAGATTTTTGCAGACCCTATTGTCAAAGTTCGGCAAATAACTTTTCTCCACTTTTTACTGTAGGAAGGAAATCAAGAACCAGAAATTTTGTTTTGGTTTTCAATATTTGTTTTGACTACTGTGTGTGTCAAACATCTCTTGCACACACCAGCTCAGCTCCTTTCAACACACTCAACACATTTACTATAAACTCTGAATACCAGACCATTAACTAGATCTGGGAATGGTAAAATCAAGATGAGAGACTAGCAAATTTTTCCCTCATAGATCACATATTCCAAGAATATGTGATGAGGAAGGAGAAAAAATTACTCGGAGCATTATTATAGTCCAGTTAGACAGGAGTACTTAGGAATATATTAGGATTCTAGTTTTGTTACTGAAGAGGCTGATATAGCCCTTACAGAAAATAAGAGCAGAGATGAATCCCAATGCAGAGTGTATATTAGAGAGTGAAGATAATTGAAAGGGTGGGTAGAGTAGGTTCTTTATCCTAAAGGCAACAGGGACCACTTGAAGATTTATAAGCAAACTGTGACATTATCAAAGTTCTGCTTTGTGGCTGGGCATGGTGGTCCGCACTTGAAATCCTAGCATTCAACTGGTAGAGCAGGTGGATTGCAGCAAGTTCAAGATCAGCTAGGCCTATGGAGCAAATTTCAGGGACGTCTGGGCTACATAGTAAGATCATATTTCTGCAAGCCAATAAAATAAAATAGCACAAATAAAAACTTGTTATTTTAAAGACCTTGCAATTAGTGAGAAAAGTGAACCCAATGAAGAATCCTTCAGTGGGATCTTCATTAGGCAGTGGCTGGATCTGCATCCACTGCGTGGTGGTAACCTCATCTAGTGCTGATCTTGTAATCAGAGAAGAGAGCAGAAATGAGGGCTTACTCAGTGTGTAACCCTGGACTGAAGTTCTCATGGAGGTGATTACTGTGTGAGATGAAAACACAGTCCCAGAAGGGTCAGCAAAACTCTGTAGAGTCAGATGGCAAACATTCTAAGGTTTATAGGACACAGCCTTTCTCACAGCTACTGAGTTTTGCCCCTGATGTGGTGACCTTAAAGCAGTCGTATGTAATGCACAAGGAACAGGTCTGGGGTACATTGAAATATGTTTACGGTGCTGAGTTGACTTTCATGTCATTTACACACACTCTCAAATACTGTTCTTTTGTTTTCCGTTTTTTCAGCCATTTCAAACTCTGTAAGTCTGTTATTAGCTCATGTATCAAACAAAAAGCAATAAGCCAGATATAGATAACTTTTAATGACCCCTGGCCTAGGTCATTAATCTCTGTTTAGGAGAATCCAAAGAGTATAAGACAAACACTTGGGTTAGATATATAGAAAAATCTAGACTATCACATTAAAGAAAATACCAAATAATATTGAGGTAGTTAAGGTTGACATTTGTGGTAGCTATTGCTGGGAAGTTAAAGATGAGGGCAACAGCTGAGAATGATGAGGTTTCCAAAAGCTCGTTGACTATTATAAAAGTAACAGATGTGGCCAGCATGGTGGCACACGCCTTTAATCCCAGCACTCGGGAGGCAGAGGCAGGCAGATCTCTGTGAGTTCAAGGCCAGCCTGGTCTACATAGTGAGTTCAGGGACAGCTGGGGCTACAGGGAGACCCTGTCCCCAAAAGACCAAAAACAACAACAACAACAAAAAGTAACAGATGCAAAATTGCTTGGAGAGAAGCAGTCCTCCAATGTCAGTTCCCCCACTGCCCACCTATGCTTCCTCACAGCAGGGGGTCAGATGTCCTGGAAATGAGTTCTATTCTTGGCCAACTCATAAGAACTGTATAATTAGCTAATACAAGTCTCCCATTTCAGTATACTTTTCTGTTAACATAATTTGGTGGAAGAGACAGAATGTGTGAGAGAAGAAATCACATGTAAGAGGCTAAGTTCAGACATCCTGGAAGGATGTCAGAGGAAATACTATACATAAGACAGTAAAGTGCATGGGATTCATAAACACCTTCTAAATGACATCATTCCTTCAAGTGTTGTGATTTTTGTTCTATACAATTCTAATCTGTCTCAGGGAAATTATCTGTTTTCCTGTTTTCTAATTAGAATATAGAAGTGGTTCAGTCAGAACCAAAATTAAATAATACTACTGGGTATGAGGGAGAGATGATCCTTTCAAAGCATGATTACCATGCATGGACTAAATGAGATTCTTGAATTCAATTTCCTCTTCATTTCTTTGCTTCCCCATCCTCTTTATCCCTCCTTCTCTCCCATTCTCCCTTTCTCTCATCTTCCTTCCTATCATTTTTTCCTTTGTTAATGCTGAAACTGATAGAAGAAAACATAGGCAGTACCCTACAAGATGTAGGTGTGGGAAAAGGACTTTCTGAATAAGACTACATTTACTCAGGAATTAAGGTTGAAAATGTTTCTGTACAGCAAAGGAAGCGATCAGTCTAGTGGAGAGGAAGCCTACAGAGTGGGAGACACTGTTTGCCAGTTATACATCCTGTAGAGGATTAATATACATAATATATATTAAAGAACAAAACAAAACAAAAAATGTCCAAAACAAAATTTATGAAAACCCAAGCCCAATCAAAATATGATCTATGGATCCGAACAGAGAGTCCTCAAAAAAGAAATAACAATGGTCAAGAAATATATTTAAAAGTGTTCAACATCCTCAGAAATCAGGGAAATACAAATCAAAATCACTTTTGAGATTTCACCTTTACCCCAGTCAGAATGGCTAAGGTCAGAAAAGCAACCAAGGACAAATGCTGGAGTGTATGGGAGAAAGGGTTACTCACGGCTGCTGGAATTGCAAACTAGTGGAAGCCACTATGGAAATCAGTGTGAGAATTCTCAAAAAGCTAAGAGTAGATTTACCGTATGACCTAATGATATCACTCCTTGGCACATAGCCCTAAACTGGATATTCTACTGTGTCGATACTCGCTCACTCATGCTTATTGCCACTCTATTCACAATAGCTTGCAGATGGAAACAACCTGCATGCTCTCCAACAGATGAATGGATAAAAAATGGGGCAGACATACACGATGGGATTCTATTAAACTGTAAAGAAAAATGAAATCTTCAGGTAAATGGATGGAACAAGAAAACACAATACTGAGTGAGATAACCCAGTCCCTGCAAATGCCACATGCTCTCTCTTATTTTGGGAACCTAGCTCTGTATTTTAGAAGTGAACATATACGTGAAGTGACCACAAAGGCCAGGGAAATAAATAGAAAGGGATCATGGAGTGAGAGGAAAGAGTTCTAGAAGGAGGGGGGACAATTAAAATAGGGGATGAGCACTTTAACTGGGAAGAGGAGAGAGAGAGAGAGAGAGAGAGAGAGAGAGAGAGAGAGAGAGGAAATAAATAACACTAAATATGTTTAGACAAGCCATAGGGAAACATTGTTTTGTGAGCTTACTTAAAAATACATGCAACGCCCCCCCCAAAAAAAAAAAAACACAAAAAGATGAAGATATGTTATTTAGCTCCTCAGTTGCATCATTTGTAAAACAAGAATGAGCTTCCCTGTTGTGGGATAACATATGCAAAGTATGGGATGGACAATGCAGAGGTTGGTGTGTGAAGTTGTGGGTAAGTATTTAATCCTCCTCTCCTTCCCCTTCATACAGAAAGCAACATGGCCCTTCATTTCTGCTTGCTTTAGGTAGTTGGTCTCAATGAACAAATCTGGATGAAAAAGAACTACTTTATTGATGGGTTGTTGGGTACGTGGAGGCTGTTACATTTCAAGTCAACAAATTCCATTTTGATACTAGTCTCATGCAAAGCAATGGAGAAGTCTATAATTTGTTTTATTTCAAACATTAAATTATGATGGCTCACTTAATAACTCCAAACTATAAAGCTAAACTACATTTGTGTTCAACAAACAGTCGTAAAATCCCTGTTAGACATTTAATTACTGCACAAATTACTTTATAAAGCGCTGTAAAACAAACATGTTGATTAGCAAGAAAAGAAATAGTCATGATTACCAAAACACTAATCTTTTAATATATATAAATTTTAGTTACATGCACACATTCTATCATATGGAACTCTTTACCCATTTAAGGCTTTTTCTGTTTTGCAACCCTGTCAATTTTAAAAGATTAAACTACATGTGGATATTTTCCAAATGTCCAACTTGAGAAGAGCATTATTCTGTCTGTATTTAAAAGAATTATTGGGGCTGGAGAGATGACTCAGCAGTTAAGAGCACTGGCTGCTCTTGCAGAGGACCCAGGTTCAATTCCTAGGGCCCACATCGGTCCAGTTCCAGGGAAATTTGATGGCCTCTTCTGACCTCAGTGGGCTTAACAACATGGATGCACTTATATACATGTAGGCAATACACTCATACACATAAAACAAAATTATTTTTAAAAGAATTTTTGTATATTTGTCTCAATCAAAAATTCTATTAGCGTTTATGAATGTGATTTATAGAATTAAAGGTATAATGACAAACCCAAGCTAATGACTGGATAAACCATGGCAAAACAAGTAAATGTAAAGGCAGAGAGATGGCAGCCTTTCCTTGAGTTCAAGGTGTGGGGGCAATGGAGTTGGGACAGTGAAGTAGGTAAGGGATCTCCAGAGTCATCACTTGAAGGGCTTTTATATAAGGCAGAGCAATGCATTCCTGCATTCAGATGTTATCTTAGTGTGCAGGATTCACAAAGTTTCCTGTTCTAGGCTCAAATTGGGAGGGCTATGCTGTGAACTGATTCAACCAAAGAAAGATTTATAATACTAGGGCAACTTATAACCAGTTCACTTTTCACAGCATATTTTTGGCAAGATCAGCTTCAATTTTAACTGGAAGACATATGTTAGATTAAACAACTTTGGGTACACCCCTCCACACAGAGTTCACATAACGGACACATTGGACAGTGAAGCACGTTCTTAGCCTTTTAAGTAGACGTACAGAAAGAGGAGGAGGACAAGGAAGGAGCATAGATGGAAAGAGGGAGACAGAGAAAGCTAGATATGGGGTGATTTTATTATTTACGTGTCTATTTAACAAACATTTCCCACAACATTCTATTTTTCAGGCATTATATTTGCAAAATAAATTAGAAGATCCAAACATAAAACTTATAGTATTGATGGGAGTGGAAAATTTATAAGCAATTGAAAATTTATAGTCATGGAAAAACAATATAATTGTTAAGAAATGATTGACTCGCTTGGGGAAATGAAAGGACAATTTATGTTCTGGAATGAGGTGGAATCATTTCTTGCATTCCAGTGGTTCTAGGAGCAGCAACAGGACAGGTGTGCTGTGGGCTGCAGGTATAATAGAGAGGAGTAGAATGTGGTCCATTGTCCAAACACTATCCATACACACTGGATGCACTCAAGCACACAGATAAATGCGTGCGCGCGTGCGCACACACACACACACACACACACACATGCACACTACATACACAGGTGTACATGGTATTTAAACATCAATAAACCAGTGCACAAGATGAAGACGTATCTATGAAAGTTCTGAAAAAAATTATGAAATAAAGGCAATGGACAAAGTCAGGATGATGAATACACCTGACTAATCAACTGTCAGACAAGAGATCACCATGCATGTAGCCCGATGGGAGTGGATGAAACCCTTAAAAGCAAAAGTTCTCTTAATAGTTGGTGGGGCCTTTTCTTCCAAATTATACTATTTTCTGTGATAAAGATACCCCCATGTGTTACTCCCTCAAGCAGAAATATTTATGGATTCTCAAGTCTTCCTTAGTGCATTAATTGAGAGAGAGAGAGAGAGAGAGAGAGAGAGAGAGAGAGAGAGAGAGAGAAACTAGTCGCTGGAGAGATGGCTCTGGGATTCTGGCTGCTCTTATACAAGTCCCAGGATCCATTTCCAGTAGCCACATCTGGCTCACAACTATAACTCCAGTTTCAGGATAGTTGATGCCCTTTTCAGACTCCTGTAAGCATTTCACACACATAGTGCACTTGCATGCATGGAGACAAAATACTCATACACATAAAAAAAAAAGAATACATAAAAAGTGACTGTCCAGGTGTGAAGTCACATGCCTTTAATCCCAGCACTTGGGAGGCAGAAGACAGATTTCTGTGAGATCGAGCACAGCCTGGTCTATGTAGTGAGTTCTAGGCCAGCTGGGGCTACAGGTAGGCCCCATCTCAAAAAAAAATTTTTTTTAAAAAGAAAATGCATATATGGAATTTTTGGTATGAGTGGCATTTATGCCCTATTTTAAAGGAAATTTCATGATGAAAATGAAAGCTTAGCTTTTACTACATTTTATAAATTAACACATGGGACCAAACTTTAGAAATTCTCTTTCATCATTTTTAGAGAAAGCACTCTAAAGAAAATCTTAAAAATCTTCCCCTGAGAGGCTAATGATCAGTTAAGAGTAGGATCCATTATCCTAAACACAGTCTTTAAAGAACCAACTCCCAGGCTGCTAATAAGCAGAGGTTTCCGTGTCCCTTCATTTCATGTCTTCCCTTCAGGAGGTACAATATTATGTGCAGCGATTATGATGATAACTAGCAAATGTACATCTCAGTCTAAATAGTCTAAATATTTTTTAAATTTTAAAACCGGTGGGAGAAAACATATCACTAAGCACATCTATATTAAGTCCACACTCACAGTAAGCACAGTAGCAATTTCAATGCTCCATACACTTAAAAAAGATGCAATTGTTTGAAGACTTTTGCCAGTGGATCACTTCAGATGTCAGTATTATGCAGAAGGAAAAGCCATAAGACAAAGGCACTCTTGGTTTTTCTTTATCTTTTTAAAATTGAATAGTTCAGATTTAATAAAATTAATAAAGGCAGTCAAAGAGAAAATGAAAATCAAATTGAAAAATGAAAATCTAGCTTTTCAGTTAAGGAAAAGCTAGAGTTAGAAGACCCTCGTATCTCTTCTGACAGGGTGAAGGGTAAGTAAAGTGTGATTTCGCACTTGGCTTTTTTGGATATGAATTGAAGTATATGGGAATTTTTCAGTGTACATATCATTACTTTTTCAAAGAACATGCATTCTCAAAATTTGGGCAATCACATAATAAAGTTTAAAAAGTATATTCAATTTGGATAATTTAATTTCAGATTAAATTGAAGCACTTAACATTGTTACAATATTTATTAAAAAGACGTCTCCTAGCTGTTTGTGGTTATGACAGACAACACAGAGATGCACAAAGATGTCCATGTCCTAGGATAGTTGTAATGTGTGTTTCCTGACTTGGCACAAGAGACTTCAAGTGATTCAGCTGAGGACTCCAAAATGAAGAAATTATCCTGGTTTATCTGGGTGTTCCCCAGGCTGTAAAACACATCCCTGAAAGTAGAAGAAGAAGGAAATGTAAGGCCCCCGATGTGTGTGCAGAGCAGGTGGCGTGGTGAGATGTGAAAAATTAAGTCATCCTTGTTGACTCTTAAAATGGGATCTGCTCAAGAGACATGTGTCTAAGTTCTAGAAGTTGGAAGAGGCTATAAAATGATTATATCAGGGATGGAGAGATGGCTCAGTGGTTAGGAGCTCTGTCTGCTCAGGGAGAGGACCCGGGTTTGATTCCCAGTGCCCACATGTGAGCTAACAGCCATCTATAAGTCCAGTTCCATGGGATCTAAAGCCCTCTTCTGAACTCTGTGACATTGCATGACATGCATGCATGCATGTATTGCATTGCATGTCAATACACTCATATACATAAAATAAAAATAATAAATAAAATTTTAGAAAATGAAAACTATTGTTTCCTGAGCCTACAAAAGCCTACACATCAACTGGCATAATGTTTTTCTTTAAAATGCATTGACACCGTTTTTTCATGCATAAAGTAATATGATTTTTAATATAATTTGGAATTTTCGAGTCAAGTCAAGCAACCTATCCATTACCTTAAGCACTGCACGTATTCCATGACAAGATCCAAGATCCAGCTTCACTGCAACACTAAATGGACAATAGCATGCTGTGTGTTAGCCAAAGTCAGCTTTAGAAAGCATCCTATGTCGATCTTAGGCCTGGTGCACCTTGATTATCATCTTATCATCTCCATAATCCTCACCCTTTGATAACCATCATTCCATGCCTCTATGGATTTAAGGTGCTGTAATCCAAATGTAGGTGAGAAAATGCACTATTCATCTTTCTGTGTGTGACCTCTGTTACTTAGTATAATGTTCTCCTGTTCTATCCATATTGTCATATATGACAGCATTTTATTTTATTGCTAAGATTCTGCAACACTCCAATGTGGATACATGGCATGTCACCTTCACTCATTCATCTGCAGAATCATCTTAAGCTGATTCTCAGCTATTTTAAACAGTGCTACAATGAACATCAGAGTGTCAAGCATCTCTTTGACATGCTGATTTCATACCTTTTGGGGAAATACCCCTAAGTAGGATTTTTTGATTATATGGTAATTATAATTTTAATTTCCTGAGTATCCCCATATGGTTTTCCATTATGGCTATACTAATTTACAGTCACATCAACAGCCCACAAAGACTCTCATTCTCCACATTTTCTCTCGCACTCACCTTTAAACATTTTAGTAATAGCCATTCTAATAGATGTGATTTCCAATGGATTTTGAGTTCAATGACCTCACACATAGAGATGAATTTTACCTCAGGCTGGCTCATTCTCCAAGCCTCATACATCCCTAATATAGATTATTCCAGGGATGGAACATATGGAGTTTTTGTTGGTAACATCTGGACAAAATTCAACTGATATTGGTATAGGTTGAAAGTTTGATATCTTTGGAATTTGATCAATGTATGTTATCAGTGGGAAGAGTGTGACTCTCTCAGAGACAAATGGTAATATTTGAAAATCCAATAATGATATCCATCACTGCCACAAACACTGGAACACCCTAATCCTCTGTGGAACTCTAAATATGCTATGGCAATGGAGAGTTAAGACCACAAAAACAAACAAACAAACCAAAAAACCAGTTGCTCTTTAGCTGATCTTAACACAGAGACATTTTCTGGGTTATCACTACTCAGGAACTCCATAAATCCTGTTTTATTCCTGGGTCTTCCGTGGTCCACATTTTAGCTCAATATGAAAGGCACACACAGAATAGAAGACTCAGAGGAAGATGTGTCTACCGAGGAGGTTGGGATGATATATAGAGAGAAGAAATCAGCATTTCCTTGCTGAAGAGGGGCTATGAGTCAAGAAAAATGGCAACATGTAAAAGCTGGAAACTGCAGAGAAGGGCAATCTTCCTGGAGCCTCCAGAGAGGGGTACACTTGTTTGCACCTTGGTATTAGTGCAATGAGATCCTTGCCAAGTTTCTTATCTACAGAATTATGAGATGGTAAAGCTGCATTTTAAGGTCTAAGTCTCTGGTGCTTTGATACAGCATTGATAGGAAATGAATGCCAGGCCATGACAAATGTCTGGCTGAATGTGTGCTTGCAAGCAAGAGGCAATTTTATAATGATCTCTACCATAGAGTCACACAGAATCCTGGACTACCATCTTCCCATCCCCCATGTTCCAGGATCTAAAATCAGCCACTATTTTTACCCTTCTAAGTTCACTTGTTTTAGATCCCACACATAGATGAGAACATGACTGATACTTAGTATAATATTCCCCAATTCCTTTCCATTTCACTACAAATGGCAACATTGTTTTATTTTTGAGATTGAATATTCTATCATTTTTCCAGTTTCAAAAATGTCTTAATGAAGTTGATACTGGGACTTAACGTTCATTATCTTTGCCAAGTTTAATTTTTCTTCTCTGTTAGGAAGAGTCCAAAACTGTTACTGCTTCTCTTGCTGGTTAAGATTTTTCTTTACAAACACAGAAGTGTATGTGTGTGTGTGTGTGTGTGTGTGTGTGTGTGTGTGTGTGTAAATAAAAACTAAGGTAATAGGGTCTTTATATCAAAATGCTTTTTTCCTCATTACTAGTAATTTTTCATGTGTTTCTTTTTACTTCATTATTCATCTCAAAGCATTTCTTGATCTGTAAACAGAAAAGTAGATGCAGATGGCACCTGGTTTTAGGTACATACATGTATGCATGCCTTCAGTGCATGATTTTTTGTATTTATTTCTCTAAAAAGAAGATTATTTATGTTTAGTTTTGAGTCTCAATTGTGTAAGTCGCATGCTGTAAATATTACAAAGTATTTCAAGAATGTGATATCAGTCCATGATGGAAAGAGGGGTGTGTACTGTCATGGTACTCAGAGTCATGACATTACATGACTCCCCTTTCATAACAGTGTGGAATCTCAGAGTTAGAGATTCAAAACGCAGATTCACTGTTATGCCTACCAATTAAACAGCTAATGAGCTAGAATAATGACCCTTTCTCCTAACTGGCTGTAAGAATAATTGGATTTAAAAATGCTTCACACATGAATGAAATCACAGTGTTGCCAGTCAGAGCAAGTGAAGATGGAGCACCACACTTAAATTTGCTCTCTCTGACAAAATCATTGTGGTGTATGGGTGATAACCAGGAGGCTTTCAATGGTAAGCATTGTCTTCTGCTATTAGTATTGTCATAAACAGGATACAGATGCCTGGGTCACAACTGGGATTACCTGAAACACAGAGAGCAATAAATATCAAAGGAAACTCCATGCAGTCTAATATTAGTCATTGTTAAAAATCTGTTTCTATTAATATGGCTAAAATGATACATGGAAAAAAATAATTTTCTTCACTAATTCTTTCCAAATTCTTTCTAAAATATAGAGAAAAATATTCGCTGTTAACAGAAAAGCTTTAAAGGCATCAATAATCTTTCTTGTAGTTGTAGTATAAACCTCAAGCATACCTTAGGGACTATTAGTGATATTTGTTAAGATATTAATATTTAATGTGCACTAAAATTACTTATATAGTAAAGAGGAGATAGAATCCTAAATCTTGTGTTTGTTTTCAAAATGTGTTTATTTTTCTTTGTAAGTACTAACAATGTTATAATAACTGAGATATTTGAAATTTTTACAGTATTTCTTTAATTTTACAGCCTTGAAAGGCTAACATTAACTCCATGCTATCTAGAAATAATAGTTTCTTCAAAAGGAAAATTTTTATTTCTCATGACTTTCATGTCTTTAGAAAGACTAACAGAAATATAAATAATAACCATACAGCTCAGATTGGCTAATAATAATTTACAGAATTGTAAAATGTGCATTTATAACTTTTATATGTTGGTACACTCATTGCTAAGGCTAGATAGAGGCTGATATGGTCTTGATTAAATACAAAATTTTACATAAAAAAGATTCAAGGCTTGATACTAATTTATGACAACAGTTTCAGTGTCTCTCATTAACATTTCCAAATATTGAGAACTAAACCTTCCAAGAGGATCTTCAGTGTAAAACATGGTCCATAATTTTGGCAGTCCCTGCCCTGTTGCTTTATTTTGAGAAGTTTCAACCATACTTGATTTTAAAATGCTCTACAGAATCCATAATTAAGCAATAATTGTCTTAAAATATCTGACCATACAATCCATTTAAGCTATAATTGTTGTCCTAACCTTGTTAAGATTTTCAAAGCACAGAAATAAAATTACTAAATGATGTCTTACTATCACTAAAACCCGTCTCATAATGTTCATCAGAAATTTGGTTTCACTCAATAGGTTTCTTCGGATGCTTCCAATTTAGTTGTCAAAAATTCTGCATACTAACAGTTATCACTTAGTTCACAGGGGCCCTAATGCTATGTCACCCTTGATAAATCATGCTGCCAGAGAGGAACATTAATTATTTCTGCACCATCTAGTAGACATCAACATAAAAATTTTTCCTCAGCCTTCATCTTATGGTTGAAGCAAGTCCATTCATCATCATTTAAGAAATGGATGGGCTCGGATCGTGAAATATTTTTATGATTGACAGGCTCTGTGGTGGATGAGAATAGGCCGTGGTCAGCAAAGACCTTGCAGCTGTGTTTTCTGGGTCATGCTGCTGCCTATAATAACTCACCACTTCCGTGTGCTGCCACTTTTAGAGGTCAGAGGAATGACTGTACGTGACCAGAAGCTGGCATCGTTTTTGGAGCATCTTCTTCATAGTCATTTTATCTTCCTGCTTTCTGAAACCTTGAAGGGAACCCGTATATAAGGACAATAGCAATCATGGCCGCATGCCATCGGTTTGATATCACTAAAGTTTGGGCAAGATCATAGCTGACCTATAAAAGAACTAGTTAAAAGTTTTCGTGGTCAAGGAATAACTTCTGTGGCGGAAACTGTTTCTCTGGGGAAAGACTCAACAGATGCCTGACAAAAGCTACCTCCTGGGCAATAAAGGAAACTCACTCATTAAGGGTTCCTCACTGAAGTTCCTGTTCATGACATATCCTCCAAGGTAAAAGTTAATCAAACCACCTGTGGTTCTAGAACTCTAGCATGGGTATCTTCAAATCATAAGAATGAAAATTTAGTAAGAGTATTGATATCAATCTTAATGAAATTAGCTTTATAGGTGTTTATATTTTAAAATATAATTGTTGCTAAATAAATATGACTCACACTCTCTGGGTATTAAGTAAATACTGAAGGTGTGATGTTAACAATGAACTTAGAAAATGATTAAATTTTGGTTCCTATGTGTAATAAATTCATTTCAAACTTGATCATGTTAATATAAAATCTATCCCAGGGGAAACTGAAACATTATGTATGAACTATACTGTTTCCTAATGAATGCCAGCAGTATTTCCCAAAGGTTTTAAGCTTGTAACCTGCTCATGTTCTTCTCCCTGGTTCCTAAATATAACCTTATGTTGTACTGTGTGGTGAACATTAAGCCCAGCAGAAACTTCATAGCAGGCATACTACATTGCCATAGCCCTTAGAAAGAGACTTCACCAAAATTCTAATACATTTTTTGCAAGAACAGTGAACCCAGGAAGTGACCTGGATGGTACCCTGTTGAGTGTCTGTCCATATTTCCTTTGTAACCTTGAAATTTTTCAATTTTGCTCAACACCTCACTTGATATTTTGCTCCAAAAAGGAAACTAAATGAAAAAACATATTTTCAAGTCTCTAGATATTTTAAAATACATTTTCTCACACAAGCATCCAGCATGTTCTACACTATTGTAGTGAGCTATTACTCAACTCATTCTTTTCTAACACTGTAGCTAAAGATTAAAGTACACCCTTAAGATAGTATGGTCTATGAAAGGAATTAAAAGTGATTCCTCCGGGAAAGAAAGTCATTCCTCTCCAAATCTGTGTCATGCACTTACTCTCCTTTAGTAATAGCGACTCCTGCTTGCATTCACATAATTCTAAGTTATGTAGGCCCTAACTTAGTCTTGTTCACCTAAAAGTACACTGTAGAGAAACACCTCTGAGTTTCCATGTGAATTCTTACTGGACTGTGAGTTCTTGGGTGTTAGAAATACTTGCTCTTTTCCTTCCTCACCTTATCTCTCTCAATGGCTCACATATGTAGATGTTCTGTGAATATTTTTGACAAATCAAATTTGCTATTAATCCAGTGAATTTATTTTGTTTATTTAACATAGTGGGAATTATTGAATGTATTATTTTAAAATTAATTACCCAAAGAGGAACTATGATTTTCTCTTCATATGTATACTGTTGATACACAGACTTTTCTATGCAAAAAAATAAATGAGCAAAAAATTTTCCAAAACCTGATCATCAAAGCCATATGACCACCCTCCAGAGACATGAGAGCAATGTGGTGGTGTCTCCCTTAGTAATTAACACATATTCACTGCTAGGGGGAGTACAAACTGGAAGAGCTACTAGAGAAATCAGTGTGATATCTCAAAAAGCTGAAATTCTACCACACACTCCAACTGCACAAATGTTGGGCATATGCCCAAAGGACTCTTTACCCCACTGCAGGGATATTTGCTCATTCATGTGCCTTGCAGCTGTATTTACAATAGCAAAGAAGTGGAAATAGTCAAGATGTCTATCAAGTGGTGAATGGATAATGAAAATGTGAGACAGTTAAACAGTGGAATATTGTACAGCTGTCAATAAAACCAAAATTATGAAATTCACCAGTAAATGGATGGAGCTGGAAATAGTTATCTTCCATGAACTAACCTAGAGCCAGAAACACAAATAAATGTTCAATGTTTTCTCTCAATGTGGATGGTAGCCCTTCATCTTTAGGTATAAAAGTTTCATTTGGAAAGCCCACAGAAGTCAAGAAGCTAGTAGGGGATCATGCGGGGAAGTTTGAGTTTCAAAGGTGGGGGGGAGATAGAATGCAGAGATATAAAGGGGAATGGGGAAAAATGAAACAGGGAGTGATAATGATGTGAAGGCTAGGAGAGCAGGGTAGAGGAAGGAGGGTGGGGAGGGATAAGCAACACTTAAGGCCTTTTGAAAAAGTCATATGAAAATGCACTATTGTAGACACTTTTGTAAATATATACATATGCATATATAAAAATAATTTAAATGAAGTTAGCTTAGCCCTACAGATACAACACGCCAGCAAATAAAAAGCCCTGTCAGGAATAAATTACCTCACTAAGAGTTGTTGACCATTGGGGTCCCATAGGCCCTTAAATATCACTAGCCATTTCTATTGATCTCAGTTACCCTTTAGAAATTGATGGTAAGACCCTATTTTTGAAAATACTACACACCTGTCAAAGAACAAGGAGATATCAATCAGGCACAGACCTTGAGAGTTCAAAACTACTGGCTAGATTTCACAGTGCTGGAAAGTGCTATGCATACTACTGGAGGAGGAAAAGAAATCATAAATCTCACACAGCTGTGAACCCTTCAAAATACAATAACAACTAACCTGGCAAGATATGTTCCACTGGTGCAACAGTGACATGAATATTATGGGAATAGTCAACAACATTCTTACTGGAACCCATAACTGGCACCCTTATATGGGGCAAGACCATGTGGCTAGATAGGTCACAGGCCCTGAGGGAGAACTTACTAGTATTATCCTGAAAAACAGACACAGTATCAAAGCAGTTCCTAATGACTTATCGGTATACCCATAGATAAGTGCTATAAACTGTGATTTACACAGAAACTCACCACTAATAAATGCGCCTAACATAAGAGACTGCAGAGTGCTCAGTCCTAAAGTGGTCACACTTCCCTTCAAGGCTCAGGATCATTTTGAAAAAGGATATTGAAAAAAGCAGTGGATTAGTACAAGGAAACAGTGTTTTCCAGATACAACAGGGCAGTTGCACATATGAACTCGCAGTGCTTGTTACCACATGCACAAGACCCAAACAAACACAAGCCAGAAAAAATCCCAGTATGGAAGTGGGATCAGGTCATGAAATCCCACAGTAGCTGAGGAGCTATCAACAGCCCTTTGCTGCTGGGTGCTAGGGTTGGGAGAGTTAACTTTCTTACTATAAGGGTGTGACCATTGGTAGGATATCATGCTCCAGGAATGATAACTTAAAAACATTTGGGTAACACAAACTGGACTCAATGTGCTTAATAAAGAAAGAAGAGGGCATGGAGCTAGAAGGGAGGAAAGTGGAGTGGAGATGGGAGGGAGAGGTGAATATAATCTGAGTGGACATGGGAGGCAGAAGTGAATCTGATCAAGATATAATTACAAAATTCTCAAAGAAATAAAAGTATTAGGGGATTGTGTGTAGGGGAGGGGATCTAAATAGCATCAAAATACATCGTTTGGAAATTACAAAAATTCAATATAAAAAGAATTTTGAAGAATTTGAATTTAGATATTGGATAGAAATTTTTAAAAGGTTTTAAGTGCATTTTCCTCCCCCTTTATTCTCTCTTTTCACAGTTTCCTTGAACCCTTTCACTTTCGTGTGAAATCCAGATAAAGCATTTGAAAGTCTGGTTTATTTAATTAAAAAACTGATATCCAATTCCATTGTGTGTTTTCGAGCCTTTTTATCAATGTGGATCAGGAATTTAGCACTCGTAGTAAGTTCATTTCAGCCATGAACTTAACACTAAAGAAATATTTTTGATGATTACAAGGAAAAGGGGAAAAATTGTCCTAAAACCTTTTTGGTATTTTGAGACAGGGTCTCCTTGTAGCCCCAACTGGCCTAGAACTTAATATAAATAAGGCTGGCCTTGATCTCACAGAGATCTGCCTGCTGTGCTTCCTGAGTGCTGGGATTAAAGGCTTGTAACACCTTGCCCAGTTTTGTTTGGATTGTTTTTACCATACAAAGTAATAGGTTTCACGATGGCATGTTCATACTCTGCTTTGCTTGTCCTCCCCCTTTGCCTCATTATCCCCACAACTGAACACTTCCACGCCCTAATTAGTTCACTTTCCACTATCAAGTTACCTGTATTCTATTACCTGCTTTCCCCCTTTCCTTCAAAGTTCTTTTTCCCTTAAAGTTCTATTCCAAACAGGAGTTAACATATATGACAGAATGCATGAAATCAGGTTGAGGAGCGCCAATGGGGGACACAGATTGAGGAGGAGATCTAAATTTGATTATAATCTATTATGTGAAATGCACAAAAACTCAATAAAATACACATTAACAAAAGAAAAAATGTTATTTTTCCTCCCTCATGGTCCCTTTTCTGGTTCACAACCTAAACCCACACTCACACCAACATATATACACAGATAAAAAAATTAAAACTCAAGATCTACATATGAGAAGAATGTCTGGTACTTGTCGGAGTTTCGGTTACCATATTAATATAGTGTTTTCCAGATCCATCCATTTTTCTACAAATTTCATTTGGCTTTTTAGATGAGTAGAATTCCATAGTGCGATTTTCCACCAAAATATTTAAAAAATCCTAATATTCATATGGAAGCATAAAATTCCACTATATACCACATTTTTATTATATTCATCTGTTGAAATCTAGGCTGATTCCATTTCTTTACTGTTGAATCTATTTCATTGATCTTTCCTTAGCTCATAGTTACATGCTCCTCATAAAATGTTGACCATGAATTACAGTGAGAATTGCTGTTAAGCATCATCACCAGTCTCTCTGACTCAGATATAAAAAGAGGACAGCTATGTGGAAGGAATGAGGAACACAGCTATTTCTAGGCAGGACAAGAAGAATGTTTCTCCTATGTTTGTGTAATTGGATGACTGCATTTTTTAGTTTTTACCTATAGGCAGTGAACAACAGTTAAATCAAATTATCACTACGGTGTTTTTATTGCCTTGTATATCAAAGACAAGCAACAAAATTGGTTGGGATAATAATTCTGCATAATTTGTTGATTTTAACTCTATATCTTCCTTATCAAGGATTTTCAAAGGAAAAGAATTCTACCATTTAAATTCAAATATTTAAACCAGAAGATCTCATTTTCACAAAGGTTGGGAGTATTGATAGAGAAAACAATTGGAATTTTGAACTCATGTGAACTAGATTTAAATTCTTTTTACACTTTTATTTTTATTTTATGTGTATGAGTGTTTTGCCGGCATGTGTGTAAGTTTATCTGTCATGAAATGCCTGCAGAAGACAGAAGAGGTTGTCAAATCCTCTGGAACTGTAGTTATGGATGGTTGTTGGCTGCCATGTGGGTGCTGGGAACTGAACCCAGGTCCTCTGTATGAATGACCCGGTGCTTGCTGAATTATCTCTCCAGTCCCCAGATTTAAATTCTTGTACTATCTTTGTATAATTTAATTGATGTCTTTATGAAATTATAGTTTCTATATCAAAATATATACCTATATCCAGACTGCAAATACAACTTTTCTCTTGTTTAATGTTATTTTACTTGTCTCACAGGTAAATGTCCTAAGAAAGTTCATGCCCATGATACTCTTGATTTCCACTCCAATCTTAGGCATATTTTAAGATTGTGTATGTTTTTTGCTGTTATTCACAGATGAGGCAGTCTTTCTGAGAAAAAATAACTGATAGATCCATATTTTCTACGTACATGATATTTATGGATAACTCTGTAAATCATACCTGTCTGTTTTCCAATCATATCAATGAGGAATATATGGTAAATAAAAGAGAGAGAACCTTTCCCGAAGTTACACATCTGGGGAATTGTGAAAGAATAAAACTGAATGTAAATTTCTGAGATTGCTGTTCATATTATATGTAAAAAGCATTCAGGGAAAAGAGAATCTTGCTGAGGTTAGGCGAGAGATGTAGAATATACCAATTTTTTCCTCCACTAATTTATATTTGAACAAACTGAGCATATATTATATACAAAGTGCTGTTTAAGCATTGGATGAAAATTCCTGAAATACTCTTAGGTGGTTCTCAGTGATGAGAAGGACAGGAGAACTCCTGGTTCGGCAGAGGGGAAAATGTAGAGGCCACCATAGGGTCAATGCTGGGCAGGCCATCTGGAAGCCAAAAAGGACATCATACTCTCCTGTGAAGCACTTGAAGTAAAAAATCACAGACACAGGTCACATCTTCATCAAGGTAGCAGGACAGCTGGCCAACTGCTGGCATGAAGGCAGACAAGGGAGTTTTAAATATTTTGAGCATTTTAACAAAATATTGTATGGATAGTTTATATTGTTAAGTAACAAAGGGGTATAACAGTGCATCCTCAACAAAAGTGCATTTCAGTCTATATTTCTTATCTTTTCTTCCTTTCTTTCTTCCTTTCTTTCTTTTGTTTCTTCTTTCTGTTCTTTAATTTGGCTAACCTGTTGCTTTTTGCATTGTTGTTGATTTTAACGCATCATTTGAGGAGTTCATACGTGAATATAATGTGTTTTGACTCAAATCCACTGCCTGCTCCCTCTCCTCCAATCCAACTCCCCTTATTACCTTTCCAGTACCACTTTTCTCTCCCAACTTCTTGTCCCCTTAAAATCCATGGAGCCCACTCACTCAGTGCTAGTATGTGCATGAGTGTACAGCCATCCTCCTGACCATGGGCAGCCTATTGGGGACCAAATCCAAAGAAAACTGACCCATTAAACATCCTCTGCCAACAGCTCCTCAGAGAGCAGTAGGACTTCATGAGCCCCTCGCCCCCATGCTGGAATTTTGGCTGGCTTGATCTTATGCAGGTCTTGTGCATGCAGTCTATAGTCACTGTGACTTCATGTGTGCAACAACCCTGTCATTTTCTGAAAGTCATGTTACGACATGTGACCACCACGAGGTGTCTTATTGGCCAGTTGGCCAAACACACACTCACACATTCAGCAGGGCTTCATTGAATGTATGTTTTTAGATGAGTAGGTTATGATGTACATGTTGCTCTCTGAGAGGGGTTCAAACGAGGGTTTAGGGGTAAGTATGGATTCTCCTTGCTGAAGATCTTTGAATAGATGCAAGATCTTTAAGAAAGGCCTCTGTGGCTCTGTAGTATTGGGCAAGTGAGAAAGAGTTATTTGGGCTGAACCTTAATGAAATCAATAAAACAAACAAACAACAAAACCCTCAGTAAATAATTGAGAGACACAAACTTAACCCACTTCATAAATTCATACTTTATTTTACAATCTCATCTAAGTCCTGAAAGAATGTCTTTGCCAAAATTACTTTTATGAAAAATAACTAGATCTAGTAGTATGAGGGAGTACCAGGGATGAACATAGACAAGTTATTAAAGGAAAACCCTACTTGTATTTAAAAACAAACCAACATTGTTGCTTTGCTCTTAAAGTCAGCCATGCTCATATTTCTCAGCAACATTCAGTAACTTTACACATGAATATGAATGTACTAGAAACAAATATTTGGCAGCCTGCCCCTGCACCCTATCTTCTCACTCATATGAGAATTTGCATGTCCATGCCGTAGAAGTGCTGTTTTTCTGGTCACTGAGACACCACGAGCTGAGCTCATGGAACAGCTCTTGACTGGCTGAGTGCAGGCACTGCCTTCTTACATAATAAGAAAAAAATAGTTATTCCCTTTAAGTCTTTTTAAGTCAAGCCTAGAAATCAGGATTGAAGTAATTAAGGTGTAATGTTCATAGCAGAGAAGTATATGAGGCAATAAATAGTGGTTGAGCTTGGTTAAATGCCAAAATGAAGGAGCGATGTTTGATAAACACTAAAGCTATTTATGGAAAATATACTCCCAAACCATGAACAGTAGCCCCATTAGATCTCAGAATTTAAAAAGCAAAATAAGAAACAATAAAACTAAAATACCTAATGTTTTTTCCTTTGTGAGTGCCATAAAGATACAGTTGTGTGTTTTTTCTCTTGTGAATATATAATTTTGGTGAAAAGGTAACAAGGAGTAAGGAAAAATTTTTATGACAAAGAGGAATATTAAATAGAAAATAGATCCTTCAGACAATAATTACCATAGTTTGGTAAGAGAGGCACATAGTCAGGGTGAAAGAAATATGCAAAACAGTTCTAAATTTATTTTATGTTAATTTTTATGTAATTACACAACTCCTGATGATAGTAAACTCAAATATCTTCTTAGGATATAAAGTCTACAGGAAAGGGAGGAACATATGTGGAGAGTTCCTGTCCACAAGTTTTGTGTGTCTCTGTTTTCTTTTGAGCTGCGTCTGTAACCAGAATGAAAGTTAGTGCTTTCTGTTATATTCAGCATTGCCAGACCAGCTTCTCCTTTCCTGATGGCGTAGATCCCCTCCTGGACTTCTCTCTGTACTATTTCCAAGATTTAAGGATAATGGTCTTGCAGATTAGTGTGGTGGGTGTGTCATGAGACTCACTATAAATAGGGCCTTCTTTTTCTTACAACACCTTTAGTACTAAAGATAATGTAGTTTGCCTTTTAAACCTTACATCATCTCTCTCAGTGCTGACACACAGGCGAAGGAGAACTGGTTTCTGTATTTGTGGGAAGAAGTCCAAATGGCATGTTCTTATTGGAGAAAAAAATTACAAAATTCTAAGATCAGTTACAGTGAGCACTTACAAAATATAGGGCAATGCCTGACCACAAGTCTGCTCCAGCAGTGTGCGTCATTGAACGAACAGTCAGTAGCATCTTGCATGATAAGGAGGCATCATTTTCAGCAAGTAAAGGTGGCTATTCAAATGTGAGGTAAGAAGATTAAATCCCAAAGGATGCTGTGGATAGTGATGCAACATGCTATAGGATTAACAATCAGAAATGGAAACAGTTAATAAATGAATTATCAATTCAGGAATTCCAACACTTTCTCTTAATTCCTTTATTTGTTGTCACTACATTTTTTTCATACCACAATAATCTTTAGAAATCAATAATAAACAATTCCTCTTGCATTATGTTATCCTGACATCCTCAAACTGTGTTTATATATATGTACATAATATGTGTATATGTATACACATCACATACATACACACACACATACACACACACACATATATATATATATATATATATATATATTTCAAGTCTCAGTTTAAGTTTCCCATCATGTAGGGGTAGTCCTAACATTCTATGTGAAGTCCTGCCTGCCACTCTTTATATCAACATCCTGTTTGTTTCACACATATTGCTTAGGACTGCTGTGATAGTATCTACTTATCCCCCTTTGTCAAATTACCTAGATAATACATCTTCTATTAAGAAGGAAACTATAGTATGTTGTTGAATGTTTGGTACCTAGCACTTAAGCATCACCGATGCACATTACAGGCACATTATATGTTTAGTAAGAGAAAACCAAGTAAATGGTGACTTATCCCCACAGGAGATTTCACAGTGACTCACTAGCTATTAAAATAAAAATTGAGATGCTTATAAAATTCATTGACATGTAACAAAATATTTATTAACCAAAATTATGTCAAATACTTCAAATTTTAAAAGGAGTCCATCCTTAAAACTTGTGATGCTAAATTTGTTTAAATAGTTTCAAGGATAAAAAGTATACATACAGTTTTGAATGAGACTGAGGAAGTCTTTGAAAAAAGCTGCTCAGTAATCAGTTCAAGTAAATTTAATCCATTTTGATTCTAAATTCTAAATAAAATGTCAAATTTGTAGTGATAGAGAGATGAAGAGCACATTCTCTCACTGGAAATTTCAGTCTGCTGAGATAATGGGACAGTTATGTATAAAACAATGTAGTACAAGCCAAAATTTGATTGACTGCCATTGTATTTCTATAAACAATTATACTTGTATGGTTGGATGGATGAGGGAAAGTCATGAAAAGGTGAGTCTTGGGGAGTAAGACAGGTAATAGTCCACGGAAAAGCACAGTGTGTGCAAAATGGAAGAGTCAGAGTTATTCAAGGTATTGAATGTGGAAGGACTGATGGTAGGGATAAGAAAAAACCTTAACTTCTCGGTATTCTCGAGGCCCCTGTACATTGAAATTTCATACTCTATCTCCTTTATACAATAGCCTGTAATTCATGTAAACTTTATTTTATATTTTATTTGTACTGGAAACACATATTAACTTAATGTTTAAATAGGAACTTTTATGTTTAAGTAGGAACAAGTTGCCATCTACCAAAATGTCATTTCCTTATAAAACTTATTTCTTATGTGATAATGACTTGAATTTCAACATTTTCTATATTCTATGAAATGTTGTTTTCCGGAACACTTACTGACCAACAGAGTCTTCAGTTATGTGTCTTTTGCTTTCAGTTTAAGCTACTTGGCTGCATTCATAATTTTACATGCAAATTTTAATTACTGAATAAATATCTTGACAGTGTACCTTATTGGTCATAAAAAGTGTAATGAGTTGCCAAAGGCAAATATGTAGACACTTGAAGAATTAATAACCAACAAGGTTTCATGATGATCTCATAGTCCAAAGTTAAGAATATTCTATATATGAGTCTACATAGGCTTTTATGCTTTAAAAATCCTAGCTTGTGTCTCTACAATCATATATATCAAGTATTCCATTCAAGAAGATAGGTGAAATGAATGCTTTGCTGGAAAATATTTATTTTCCACATTTTTAAAATCTTTGTGTATATTATATATGTACATGTATATGTATGTGTGTGTAGTGTGCATGTTCGTGTGTGAGTGAGGATGCATGTATAAAAGTCAGAAGACAAGCCCCAGGTGTTGGACATCTCCTTCCACGTTGGTTGGGGCAGGGTCTCTTAATGTTTGCATCTCTGTACACCAGCCTAGCTGGCCCATGAGTTTCCAGGCATCCTTCCTGAATTAGTCTATGCTATACAGGAAATAACTCTTTGCTTCTGGCAACTGACATACTGGACCAAACAAAATAGATTTGAAGAAAAATTGCTAACTGCCACAGGAATATTGAGTTTAGTTATTTTCTGTATTTTATGTACCCAGATTGCCTAATAAGCATTAGGGTAATATTTGGAAATGGCACCTATTAGTTACTGATATTGGTGATTTTAGACATTGAAAACTAACATAATTCTATTTCACTTTTTCTTATTAAACTAAATAAGTGATCGTATTCATTGTTGTTAGTCTTTATTCTGTCAATCAGGGCACTTTTCCTTTTGCCTTATGACAAATGTAAGCTACTATTGCAGCAATTGGATTTGAATTCAGTGAACGACATTTGATTTATTTCCTGTGCTCATTAACTTCATGCAGACAAAGCAGATGGTCACTTGTATAATTGTGTATGTGTTTATGAAGAAAATCAATTAGTACAACCCCTGTGGAGTTCTTACCTTTTTTCTCCTTAACGTCTCATCAACAAATACATTGATAGAGCCAGCTTTTGGCACATACAAATTTCCATACTCTTGTGTAAGCTGAAAAAAAATCACACGTTAAAGGAGCTTGAAAAGAATCAAGAAAAGCACAGGAGTGCTCTTAGGAAGGAAAGAAAGGGTGAGAGTGAGGAACAGCCAGAGACCAGTGCTGCACAGCAGGCACAGGCAGCTTGTCATCACCCCACCACCACATCTCACCCCCTCAACCCCACCCCACCCCCGACTCTCCAGGCGGGAAGCTGGAGCCTACTAAGAGCTGTGTTCAATATCAGTTGTTATTTTATTTATACTCATAATCAGGGAAACTTTGGGAGGTTTCTTGCTTTGGGTTTTTTTCAGAAAACCAATGTCTCAAAAGAGCTTCTGATTAGATTACATGAGGTTTTTTGTTTGTTTTGTTTTGTTTTTTAATTCTGAAAATACTTTAAAATAGAGCAAAAGAATTATTTTAAAAATTTGATTCTTACTCATTTATACGCTTGCAGCATTTAAGTACCTTGTGGAAGAAACAAGTTTTGTCTCATTTAGTCACTCTTTCCACCATAAGGAGAAGGACACAGAAGCTCACTCACTGTCACAGCCCCAGCGTCATGGAACTACAGGTGTGCAAGGTGGCTGTGCAGAGATGGTTTCAGTAAGCATTGTCTTCCATAGGATCGAAGTAGTGTGTTAAAAAATAATACTGCCCAGAGCATGGAATTTCTGCGTTCTTTTAACACATCATCAGTGCTGGGGACATAGCTCAGTGGGTGAAGCACTTGTTATACAAGCATAAGGACATTCGTTATGACTCCCAGCACCCACATAAAACCTAGGTTCCTCTGTAATCTTAGGGCTAGGGGAGGAAAAAATAGGCAGATCCCTGAAACTTGCTGTCCAGAAAATTTAGTCAAATCAGTGAACTTCGTCTCCAAAATAAATAGATAAATGAATAAGTAAATAAATAAACACATAAGTAGAGAGAGATACAGGAAGACATGCCATGACATTCTGGCCGCTTGAGCTCATATGCATACAAACATACACACACACACACACACACATATACACACACACAAACACGCTCAAACACACAGACAAATATAATAAAATATCTCGAAATCTTTCAGAAGAGACATTAGATTGAAGAGCATATTTGCTCTTCCCCATTTCTCAAGTTAAATTTGAGAAAACAAAAATTTCTCATTTTTTTCATAATTATTTTCAAATTAATTGTTTTCTTTCTAATGCCAATATTTTACCAGCAATGAATATTAATTTTGTTATTAAAAGTGCTCCTAACAAAATAAGTCTAAAATAATTAATAATACTAAACTTTTATATTAATAGAAATTCTGATGGGCTACCAAAGATAGGGGCACTGGCCAGTATTGTCTGTGAGCCTCTGATCAACAGCTTCAAAAGGAAGAGTCCATTCTTGGCATTGGGCTTTTACTTTGCTGGCCTATGGTATCTAAAAGGGGCAATGTCCCCCTCTTTTAACTCCTTTTAATCTCTTTTTACGATATGTATGTATATGCTTTAAGAAGTTGCCACAGTGGTTGTTTAATTTACTGCTTTTTCTAATGTCCTTTAGTGTTAGCTAGTCCTCGCCTCTTTGCTTACCCTTCCATTTCCCATCCCATTAAACCCTTCCTATCTATTATTTCCCTTTCCTCCGTTATATATCATCATATTCTAGCCACCCCATCCCATTTCCAGCCCATGGCCCTTGGAAGTTTATTTGTTTCCTAACTTCTCTGAATTTTAAAATTGAAACATGCATATATGAGACTTTAAGGCTAACATCCAGCTAAGAAAGAGAACATGGGACATTAAGATGCATTTTTATCTCTACAGTATTCTAAAGCATGAAGGCACCTTTTAATAGTTTCAATTTATTGTCAGTTAGATTTTTCACTATTCCCATGCTAGAGTAAGTTTGTAGTCCAAATGTATATAATATATATTATTAACTATGCATTTTTGCTACTCAAATTTCAAAAAAGTAAAACTCCTAGTGTAAAGAAATTCCATATTTACAAGCATGCTAATGCTCATCAAATTGTTCTCCAAAAATATTGCATGAATTTATTATTCCATCACTTTCATAAATGGACGGTCCTTCTCTAAGCCACCAACATTTTGCATGGTAGAAAGATATCCTCCTCCTGCCTAAGAATCACTAGGTCATCCATCCCTTGGACTCAGTTGGAAGTGAAAAATTTTCCTGCCATCTTCAATGTTTTGCCTATCTCAACTATGTCTTTGGTGACACATGTACCACCTTACATTTTTCATGGACATAACATACATTTATATTTTGATCTGAGAACACCCTTATATTTTCTTGCTGTATGATTATTCTTAAAAACCCATACATGGCATTAAAATATTCAATATTACTGAGATGAAATTTGGAGAAGTGTTTCATAATTTCCTGCATAGATACTTATTTGAAAGGAGAGTCCATGAGAAGCACGACATAGTCTGAAACAGCATCATCAAGGTGCATTTGAGGAGTGAGGGGTTTGGGGGAACTTTATTGCTTAAAATAACTTGTTCAGTTATTCACTGGCCAGATGATAAAAGTTGAAATCATGTGATTGAACTGGTTTAGTTATTTGAAATATTCTCTTTTATTAAGGCTAATTTGCCAAGAGACATAAAATAGCCATTAAATTCATCTTGGTGCAGAAATACTTAACAAAAGCTAAATTGTAGGAATGTGATGTACTCCTTCTCCCCCTCATCCCTTATTTAGATTGAGAATTGTTATCTGCAGTACAAAAATAGAAAAACGTTTATTGTATGATGGCAGCTGTCAAAGCAACATTTTCTTGCTGTTTTCTGTTATTTTTATGACCTGCATGTAATCTGAAAGGAAATGTTGTATAAGTAGATTATAATTATTAAGGTTTCAAATAGTAATATAGTTGTTACACCATTAGGATTTATTTTTGTTACTTGAAAATTCTGAAAAGTACCACATTTGTTACAATTTTATTAGGAACTGCCATGTAAAATGTGTGTTTTATCTACACACACAAACACACACACACACACACACACACACACACACACACCAAGAGAGGAAAGAGAGAGACAGAGAGGTAACAATCATTTAGTTCATCGGGGAGAATTAGCAGGCCATTGAGAAACAAGGACAGATCAAGCAGCGTTTTAAAGCATTCATGCCCCAAAATGAAGATTCTCCAATCTCTGAACCTTACGTGTTCATGCACAGAGCTTCCAGTTTCCTTGGCTGGAGAGCCAAATGGTACAACCACATGAAGTGACCTGACTGACTTTACACTGCACTTCCTCCAGAACAAGAAGAATCTGCAATGTCATCCTCTGCCTCTGCTGTCATATTTTTGCTGATTAAGGAAAGGAAGAATTCCTTTAATAGTACACACACACAAACACACACACACACACACACACACACACACACACGGGCAGGAGGGAACTAATTAAAAGAGAATCGGGTTTAGGCCATCTTTAAAAAAAGCAACATTTTAGTGAACCACTATTTTCTGTTCCTGTGTAATGCCTTTGAAATACTTGATGTCAATTCAGTGACTAGAGAGAGACTCATTTAAGTTGTAGGTACATCTGTTAAAGGTAAGTTTAGGTCATAAGAATTTTTGAGGTGTGTAATATGAAGGAAAGGAGGAATAATATGTCATGGTATTGACCCACTGATTTAGCCAAGCACCATATCAAGTTATGGAGAGCCCATACTAACAAATACGTTTCTATTAAGGTGATTTAATAGCATATGATTCATAATACTTTTGTCCCTCTTACTTACATCATCTTTCTTTGATGGAATTCTGCCTGAGCTGCTCTATGTCAACTCTCCTGGCTGTTATTATCTAAGTTAGAGCACTGTAATGGCAGAAGGAATAGATGCAAGGTACAGATTAGAGAAAGACCAGACATGAAAAGGAAAGTAGTGAATACGCTTTTATTTTTGGGTGAAAACAACATAAAACTAAAAATTTTAGTTAGCATAGAAAATATTGTTTCGTTTTGACATTTTCTTTTTAAAAATATATAGTGCTTATAATTTTTATTTTATATGTATGAATGTATTGCCGGCATGTATGTCAGTGCACCCAGGTCATGCAGTGCTCGTGGAGGTCAGAAAAGGGCGTTTGATTCCCTGGAACTGGAGTTAAGGTCAGTTCTTATCTGCCATGCAGGTGTTGGGATTCAAACCTGGGTTTTCTGCATGAGCAGCAAGTGCTCATAACTGGGAAACCACCTCTCCACTCCCATTTTGACATTTTCAATAAAACTGCAACTAAAACTATATATGTGTGTGTGTGTGTGTGTGTGTATGTATATATGTATATATATATATATATATCTTTCTACCTTCCTATTTGCCCCCTCATTGTGTACTTTCACTTTTTATTTTATTTATTATTTTTAATTTATGTGTATTGCCTGCATGTAGCTAAGTGCGTCCATGTCATGAAATGCCTGTGGAGGTCAGAAGAGGACGTCGGATCCCCTGTGACTAGAGTTACAGACAGTTGTTAGCTGCCATGTGGGTGTTGGGATTCAAACCCAGGTCTTCTACAAGAACAACTTGTGTTCTTAACTGCTGAGCCATCTCTTTCATTTTTAACATTTCTTTAACAGAAGAAAAATGTACAGACTAATTACAACTTGAAAGGTTGATGAGTTTTTGCTGTCTTCTTTGCTGCGCTTCATTATTTTCCAAAGTAAGTATCTCTATGCTTAGTATTAGCACATTTTATTAGGAAAGAAGAGACCAGTTTACTATCCAACACTCTTTCTGGATTTCTTAAAAATATCTTTTTGTGAAATACTTTGCTAGAACTGTATTGATGCATACTACAGTTAATTTTTTTTGATTTAACCAAATTATTTCTTCCCTAAAATATTCACATTGTGAGAGAGGGAAAAGGTAGTCAGCTATTTTAAGCATTTTATTTTTAAACATACACTTTGCAGGTCTGATACTTTATACAGTTGTAGGTTTTTAAGCAAAAGCAATGAATCTTTTCACACTGATATTTTGAGCATCCTTTTTCATGCTGCAGTGATGACTCAACTGACCCTGTGTATTCTACACCGACCTCCTGGTCACATTATTTGCTTTGAAAATGGAGGGTGCTCTGAGGAACTTTCCATGACAGCAGTGCCTTCTATGAAATAAAGTTTTTAAATGGATTACAAACAGAAATGATATAGGTTTGGGGCTGGCCTTAAAGGAAATAAACAATTCAATTCAAATTTTTTTCTGCATCTTTGGTACAAAACCTTTTGCAAATGGTCAAACATTGGCTATATTCAGTAATCTTTAAGGTGTTCAGAATTCATGTACAGTGCTGAAAAAGTTTAACTTTTTATTTTGGCTTTGGCTTTTTGAGTCAGGATCTCCCTGTAGCCCCAGATGACCTGAAACTCAATATGGAGACCAGGCTGGTCTCCATCCCACAGAGTTCTGTCTGTCTCTGCCTCCCAAGTGCTAGGATTAAAGGAGTGCTCCACCACACCTGGCTTAATGCTTTCTTTTAAGGAGGTTTAAGGCTTGAGAAATGCTCAAGCACTTAATAGCACTGGCTGCTCTTGCAGAGGACACTGGTCAGGTTTCCAGCACCCACATGGCAGTGAACAACCATATGTAACTCTACTTCCAGGAGATCTAACACCTTTTCCTAGTCTCCATGGGCATTGCACACACATGGTACACACACACACATACGTGCAGGCTAAACACTCATACACATATATTAAAAATAAATTAATATAAATTTTTAAAAATAAAAAGAGAATGTTTAGAAAATAACTTGATTTGACTGTTTCTTAAAATGCAGATCTAAGCTAAGAAAAGCTAAATTAGATAATTGCAAGTTAAATTGGGGAGCCTAAGAAGAACTGGAAAATGCTAAGAAATAGAACTTTTGAGTGTGGGGTGTAGCTCAATATTAGACATTTGCATGGAATGTGTGAAGTCCTGGTTTCAATTCTGCACAACCTCTACCTCTGCAGAGGATGGGATGTGCTCAATTTGGGGCACTATGCTAATAATAATCATTGGTAATCCAACTCTGCCCTTTACACAGCCTTGGATAGTTACAGTAGGGAAAATATGGTGTCAGGAATATCAGAATTTCAGTGGCATGGCACAGTAAAGATTCATGATTTTTATGATCCAGACATATATCAATATTTGTCTTTGGACTCTCAGAATGCCTTGTGTATCTACTGGCTTTCCACTCTTCATGGGACCATGGCATTTCCCTAGAGCCTCTTTAACAGACCCTGAAACCGGAAGAGCACAGAACCACACAGGATGTTTTCATGGGTCAGTTTTAGAGATGTTATAGCACTTCTACCCACAGTGCTGATGGACACACCTAAATATAGGAAGAGCTAGGAGACACAGTGTAGGGATTTCTGCTGTTCTTCAGAAAAAGATGAGGAAATAGTTTGTGAGCATGTAATCAGTCTCTGTTAGAAACCTTCATAGTTTATGGTTTGTGTCCACATCATTGGATTCTGGAAACAGGCACACCATATTTGTAAGTTATGTATAGTCTTATGTGGTTAAAAAATGAGGATAGACTCTGAGAAATGCTTATTTAAGTGATTTGGTCATTTAATTTATTTATATCTTTAATTTTATTCCAACCGTTTATGGCCCTGTTTTACAGCTTACTTGCTTAAGAAATAATTTGTCATATTGAGGCAGGCAAATAATTACAACATTACTCTCAAATGCTATTTTCTGTTTTATCCATATTTCACTTTGAATGTTTTCAAAGCAGAAGACATATCCCTTTGTCTTTGCATAATGAAAGTCAGCATCTGTTCCATACTTTTAATTTCTGGTCATCAAAATGTAGGCTTCATTGCCAAAGAGACGGAGCCGCAAATCCCAGGTTTGACATCTACTGATACTATAGCCCTGAAAAAAATTAGAAAGTTTTCTGACAACTTGGTAACACTTTTACAATACAACAATTACATCTTACTACAGGATTGAATAAAACTTATAGTGTATATTAAGCAGCAGATGTTTCAAAGATGAACTAACTTATATTCAAGATTATGATAATAATATAAAGTAAAAAAAAATGTTGAGCTATGTGCTGA
>NW_008360320.1:11156063-11171437 GCF_000622305.1 Nannospalax galili
TGAGAGAAATATTGATTATAAATGCTCTTGCTGAAAATTATAATTAAAATGCTGATAAAAAGCAAGTAAATTGCGTATTGAATTGTATTGGGTATAATAACGTTTCCTGGAAAAGCAAGCACAGAGATTATGGGGAAGGGAAGCTTCTTAAGTAAGGAAACTGAGATTCAAAATTGTACCCAATTTTATGAGAGGTAATAGCAATAGAAGCGATTTAAAAGAAGAAATTTAAAAGGCAATCTTGAAGCACAGTGGGAATGGCACGGCACTGGGACTGTTCTGATCCTGCTAACTCCGACACACAACTTCCTTTCTGTTGTAGTTTTCTTGGATAATATTTTAATGTAGAAAATTCATATTTCTAATTATAGAATGTTAGTAATCTTGAGAAGTGAAATACATAGTCTTAAATGTAAAGTTTCCAAAAGGAAATAACATTTAAAGAGTACCCTTAATTTGTATTTAAGTCAATGCAGACAGTGAGGAGGAAACTAAAATGCTGCCTATGGGAAACCTGGTCCATCCAGGTATTTGTAGGAATTCTTATATTTGGCATAGGTCTAGACACTAGCACTTGTCTGTATGCCTAAGAAATAAGTAAAATAGGTCAAGCCAAAAGATATTTTTCAGCTCTAACTTTATGTTCTGTTAACTGGTACATTTTCATAACAATTATTACGAATTTAGATCATGCCTGATGTCTTTCCATGATTTGTTACATGGGATGAGACAGTGATGAAGCCAAAACCTTGATGAGGGGCTCTGGCTTTTTCTGATTTGTTTCTGTACTTTGTTTTCATTTTATGTGTATGTGTGTTTTGCCCCAACATATGAGTACATCACTTGTGTGCAGTTCTCATGGAGGCCAGAAGTGGGTGTCGGGTCCCTTTGAACTTGAGTTACAGATGGTTGTTAGATGCTATGTGGGTGCTGGGAACTGAACCCAGGTCCTCTGCAAGAGCAGTCAGTGCTCTTAACTATTGAGTTATCTCTCCTGTCCCTGATTTATTTTATGATGCAAAATATATTTGCCTTCTGAAAAATGTACCCTGTTGAATTTGTATTTAATTTTATACAAAATTGTTGAAAATGCCAGTGGCCATGTATTTTACTGAGGAACTCAGTACAGTACTTGTTTTATCACTCACATATAACTCCTATATGCACATCACTGTCCTTCCAGAAGGAGTACACAGGCATCTGCTCAGCCCCACACTGTAGAGTTATGGAGGTGCACTGGCTGCCTTAACAATGAGGCAGTAAACCAGTTTACACTTTACTTTGATATTTGAACCAGTATTACCCGGTTTCCTGAACTATGATTTAGAATTAACCTTGTGGAAATTCCTTACAGGTGGAAGAATAAGATTCCTTTCAAATGTGATGTGCCTATAAACCAAGGTGCTTATTTTGCCTTGAACTACTAAAATAATAAAAAAAGTAATATTCATCTACAAAGTTCTAGGAAAATTCTAGGCAAATCAAATGTTATGGTAACAATCCAGATCCAAATCAAATGTTATAACGATCGTGTGTAGTACTTGTATTTTAGTACTAAAATGCAGGCTTGTGGTGACAAAGATAAAATAGGCCAGATATGATGAGGAAGACTGAAATACAGCTCAGCTAGACACACATGTCGGGGGCGTATTTTAGGATAATTCACATTTCCATTCTGTTACATCTACATTTATGTATTTACTCAAAATATCCATAAAATTCTTTGTGTGGTAAACCCTTTCAGATCCCCTTATATTCTTGCCTTTTCATGTGGCTGAATAGTAAAATGTTACCCTAGCAAATTTTCCTTTTCTTCCTATGAATATCAGTATCATGGAGGACACAAAAGAATGAAAAGACTAATTATCTTTAAAAGGGATCTCAGGTAGAAAACATTTCTTACTTTCTATAGAGAAAACCAAAGGCCATTCAGTTATTGAAGAATGGGTGGACATCTGACTTATAGAGTGAAAAGATAGCTCTCATAAATTAAATAGTTAACAGTTAACTAGGTTTTCCTTTGAGTCAAGATCTCTCACTATGCATCCCAGGCTAACCTCGAATTTGCAATCATCAAGTTACTGGAATTACAGGTGTGCGCCATCACACCCAGCCCAATTACTATGTTTATGGAAGTAGTCCCAAATAAACTGAAAATATGTGCTCTTTCTTTTTCAATTCCATGTATTCCACAAACTGTTCGGCAGAGAACAAGAGGACATCTATTTCAACAATCATTGCTGAAGAGGAATCAGAAAAATTGTAAGTGCCAGAGGGAGTGAATGACCATAAAGAACAGGGTCGTCTGGATAGCTGGTCAGTTACTCATATGAACTCACAGCAATGGTGACAGTATGGATAAACCCTATGCAAGCTCAAACCAGACAAAAATCTCAGCATAGACATGGGAAAGTGGATTAAGAAATCCTAACCCAAACTAAGGAACTTTCAGTTCCTGGGAGGGGGAGAGACAGTGTCTTACAGGGATGGGACTCTTGGTGAGCCCAGTGGATGGACACACCCAGAAGAACCTTTGGGTATACAAATCAGACTCTATAGATTGATATACATATACATAATGTATATGAGAATACAATAATTTTGGTAGAGGGTAGTTGGGGGAAACGTGTATGGGGCAGGGATTTAAATGCCATCAAAATACATGTCAAAATCAGAAAAATTTAAAAAATAAATTAAAAATTAAATGCTCAATTTTGTTGTAAGTTATTTAAATATGTCCTCTGTTCTAATAAGGAAAACTTTATTGCTTTGTTTGTGAAACCATATGCCAGTCTTAAATAAAATTCCAGTGTAGTTAGAAAGATGACCATGTCTGTTCAGCCACAGTTATCAGGCTTTATGAAGTTTAAAGAATTGATCTTACCAAAATTGAATTTGTAAAAGAAGGAATTATGAAAGCATAATTTGAACACAATGCAGTCATATAAAAATATTAAATTCATATTTATTTTATTTTAGTAAAGAGTATGTCTGAATTTTGAAGGTCCTTTTCCTGATTAGCTTTACTTATTGCCTAGCTAAGGATCACCATTCTAATTAAACCTAGTTAACTCAGATAAGTGAAATCAAAAAAAAATTCAACATAGTCTTTTAAAATTTTAATATTTGATTAATATAAATAAAATCATATTATCATCTGTCAATGTTTCCCAAATTGTGCTCCATGGAACAGCTGTGTCTTGGGAGACCTTAATTTGGTAGATAATACAATTATATAACTGCATTAATTTGAATCCATTCCTTCTAGAAACGTCAGTTTGCAACAAAATTCTGAAATGAAAGTATTTCTTACTTTAACGTACCAATTGAAAAACAATAAAAACAACAAAAATCCAAGACAATCATTCACAAGAGAGAAAAATAACTCGATTTTTTCATCTCTGAATGAATTTTCCCATAACCATGTTTTGATGGATTTGGATAGAATGATGATTAAACCAACTCATGCTAGCGAGAAGGAAACAAGTTTTTACTAAGATCAATTATAAAGGCCTTTCTGAAGTTAGTGTATATATAGGTCAGTTGAATCTGGTCAGGACTGTTGAAGAAACAGTGCAAACTTTTTTATTGTAGCAAGTAATAAACATTTAAATTTTAAAAAGTTATAAGTTAGAATCACCTAGGACAGTAGAGGGAAAATGGTATGTCGATGTAAATATAGAAATATAGGATCTGTTAGCACTTTAAGAGGTCATAACTTGCTAATTTGATTCTGTTTATTCTAAGTCATTCCGTCGGTACATTCAGAGAGGAGATAGGTCTTCAACTTCCATTCTTAATTATTGTAGCCTCCACCAATGAACACAAACATTTTAGAGGTCCTTATTATTCTACCTACATCTTCATACCACACTGACCTACATGCTTTTTAAATTCTAGGCTTTTCATTTCATCATCATTATTGCAGTTTTCCAAATGCCACCGGATGTAGATTACTGCCAAGTACAACTTATTATCAGCAGGCTTGGGTCATGATGTACAGCAGACAGGAGCATTCACCTAAGGCCAAAGTCATTTATATCATGTACTAGCTTACAGCACACACTAGGCAAGAGAAACATATTGACAGAACTACAGAGAAAAATGCACAACTACAGAATTATTTTTAGCATTTAACTTGAAGTAAATTCCAAAATTAAAAACTTATCCATATATTTTGCCATAATTAATAATAATCATCCTTCCTTCAAAATGAGAAGGTAATTTAATAGACAAATTTTAATTGATATTCAGATTCTCAAGGTTAACATATTTAATATGCATAATATTCAAGTTGTACATCAAATATCTGTGTCGAGATACAGTTTTGAAAACTGCATAATGCTAAAGCTACATATATTACCAAAGGTAATCTCTTTTATTTAATCCTCTTAATAATGGATTATTGGTCTCTCATACTCTCCAGTGGGTTTTGTTATTGAAAACTAAAATTCTTTTGAAAAAAATATTTTTTTGTGGGGCTGGAGAGATATCTCATGTGTAAGAGCACTGACTGTTCTTGCAGAGGACCTGGGTTCATATCCCAGCATCTACATGGCAGCTAGCAACTGTCCATAACTCCAGTTTCAGGGCCCTCTTCTGACTTCTGTGGGCACTGCATGACACAGGTTCACTTACAAATATGCATGTACTGCACACACACACACACATAAAATAGAATTAAAAAATAAAAATAATACTTTTATCATTAGAAATTTTCTCACATTTGTACAATGAATATTGATTACAACCAATCACCACTGCATTGCTCCAACTCCTACTAATTATTGTTATTAATAAACCTCTATGTCCAGCTAGTGCTATGCATAAAAACATGGATCTGTGGTCAATCACTGAGTCACTGAAAACAAAAATTCTTTAAAAAAATCAAACCAACAAACAATGTTTATACTGTTAATTTTTAAAATTTGTTTTTTATTGAATATTTGAGAACATCATACAATATAGTTCAATGGTATTTATTTCCCCTTCCCTAATCACACCTCCCCTCTCTGTACCCACCTAATTTAACACACTCTATTATATATAATAATATATACATATTAAGATATATAATATGCTTATAAAATCTGGATTTGTGTCTCAAAGAGAACCTTAGTGTGGGTCCGTCAATTATGACCATAGACGTCCCATAACTGCAAGACACTATCTTTCCCCTCTTGGCAGCCATCAATCCCCAAAAGTTTCTTAGGTTGGGTTGAAAATTTTTTTTTTTTAATTAAAAGAAGCATTTCATTACAACAGCATTAACCTTGAAATTTTTACCCACTTCCCCATGTCTATGCTGGGATTTTGTCTGGTTTGAGCTTGCATGGGACTTGTGTATGCTGTCACCATTGTTGTGAGTGCATATGACAAAATGACCAGCTGTCTGAATGACTTTATTTCCCTATGGTTATGCACTCCCTCTGGCTCTGATAATCTTTCTGCCTCCTCTTCAGCAATGATCCATGAGACTTGGAAGGCAGAGGTTTGAGTTAGGTGTCCTATTCAGGAATAAACAGTGTGGTTTCTTGTTCTCTGCACATTGCCCAATTGTGGGTTTCTGTGTTAATCACCATTTGCTACATAAGGAAACTTCCCTTGTGAAATTTGAGAGATGCATTCATCCTATGTATAGAGGTTGCATTGAAGATATGTAACAGATACTTATTCTCTGCTTTTGACAAATTTTGGAACTCTGCAATAGTCTCCATCTGTTGCAAAAAGAAACTTCTTTGACATAAGGGGAAAGATACACTTGTCTGTAAATATGAGGTTGAATATTTAGAATAAAGTAAGAAATTATGTTGGTATAGAGATGTGACAAAAGTAGGTTTTTCTCTAAGATCTCTGACCTCTACAGACATTTGTATTTGGCAATGTTAAAGTACCACACATGAGTTCCCTCCAATTCAGTGGAACTTAATTCCAATTAGACAGCTGTTGATTAGCCCCAAAATAAAAGTGTCACTACTATAACTATAGGGATAGTTTGCTGAACCAGTCATTGTTGTTTATCACCCTACCACAGAGATACTTGCACAGCCATGTTTCTTGCTGCTCTTTTCACAATACCTAAGTAATGGAAACAGACCAAATGTCCCTCAACTAAAGCATGGATAATGAAAATGTGATACATTTGCACAATAGACTTCTACTCAGCTATAAAGAAAAACAAAATCAGGCTGGAGAGATGGCTCAGTGGTTAAGAACACTGATTGTTCTTACAGAAAACCCAGGTTCAAATCCGAGCACCCACATGGCAGCTAACAGCTGTCTGTAACTCCAGTTCCAGGGGATCCAACAGCCTCTTCTCTCCTCCGTGGGCATTGCATGACATGGGTGCATTTACCTACATGCAGGCAATACACACATACACATAAAATAAAAATAATAAATAAAATATTTAAAAAAGAAAAACTAAATAATGAAATTTTCAGGAAAATTAAGGGTGTTAGAAACTGTTATACTAACTGAAGTAACATAGACTCAGAAAAAACAAGTGTCATATGTTCTCTCTCAATTGTGAAACTTAGCTACAAATCTCTAGATGTGAGTATAAATTATGATGTAACTGCAGGAGCCAGGAAAATGGAATGGAACCATGGGGGGAAGGGGGAAGAAGAAGCTCAAGAGAGGAGGGATACAGATGTTGTTAACAGTGAAAAGGGAAAAATGGGGGGGTCTTCAACTGGGGAGGGGGTAGCATGGCTTGCACAAGGGAAGTGAGAGGAGAGATAAATAATGCTTAGATGGTATGAAAAACCAGAAGCAAATGTATTAGTTCAAAGTCCTACTGAAGAAATACACACCATAAATATGAGTGCATGTGTACAGCTGAAGGTTATATAACAAAAAACACAGTGTCAGGCAGGAGAAACTTTCCCTTCAAGTTGTTGGTCAGAGGAGTCCAAGAAAGTCCCACCATAACACAGATGATTGCCACAGCCCTTAATTGCCTCCCAGAACATGAAGGTAAGATCCTATTGTTGAAGACAGGCCATACTTTAGTCCAGGATTTGGAGCAATTGAGCTGGAATTTACCTGGAAGCCTCTGCCCTAAAGACTAGATCCCATGATATCAGAGGATACTATACAAGCTGTCAAGGGAGAAAAGCAATCAATGTTTTATTCATTCCTACAGATGTTAACCACTATCCATAGCCAAAAATATTTGTCTTATGTTTTTCAAATAATGTATTTGAACTCCAGCTGTCAGGAGACAGAGGCAGGAGGATCTCTGTGAGGCAGCCTGGTCTACATAGTGAGTTCCAGATGGGCTGGAGGGGAGGAGACCCTGTCCAAAAAAAAAAAAAATCAAATAACTTATTTGAGTTTCAAAAACTAGTCATTGAAAAGATAAAAGAACTGAAATTGGCCTTTTTCATTTTTGATTTCCATACATAAGATTTGTTTCTTCAGCAAAAAGCACAAATTTCAAGAATCATTGGCTCAGACAATATTATTGCACTCTTTTAAAAGTGCTTTCTCTCATCCAAAGCTTCACGGTCTGCCATTTCACTTACCTGTAAATGTGTTTTAAATTTTCTTTTTTCTTGAGATCAACCATACTCCAAAACTATAATGGAAAATTCCACAAATAAAAAAAATTTATAGGTTTTAAGTAACTTTTACTCTGTTATTATAATTATTTTATTTTAACATTAATTATTGTAATTAATCTATTTCTAGTACCTAAGTAATAAATTAAATTTTATTATTGGTATATATTTATAGGAAAATAGCAGAGTGCATGTAGGCTTAATCCATTCTGTTGTCTTAGGAATTCACCTGTGTCTTACAAAATATATGCTGTGGATAGAGGAGGACCATTGCCATGTGCTTTCTACCTACCTGCCTTTCCTTCTGATTCTCTATGTTCATTGCAATGAGAATCCATCATGGTGATATAAACCCATTAGCAGCTTCCACATAGCTGATCTTCAAGCATGGCGATGCCTTAGAGTGATCAGGCATCCCCAAGCTTTTACATTATGACTATTTTGTCATTGTCAGGTCCTTGTAACTGAAACATGAAAGACATGTTACAAATTTTCTCAAACACGGGGTCTTAACTGAAAGCATGAGAGTTCAACTGCAAACAGAAGATAAGTCAGCATAGTGAGTAACCAGAAGTAAACAGAAGTAAAGTCAGCATAGTAAGTAAACAGAAGTAAACATAGTGAGCTCCAGGTAGCTGAGACTAGAGAGACCCAGTACAAAAAAAAAACAAAAAACTTGTTCCATGACAGTTAAAAATAATTTTTTCAGTACTGGAGAGATGACTCAATGGTAAGAACAGTGGCTATTCTTGCAGAAAATCCAGGTTTGACTCCCAGCACCCACATGGTAGCTAACAACCGTGTAACTCCAGTTTCAAGGGAATCCTTTGCCCTCTTCTAACCTCCGTGGGCATTGCATGACACAGGTGCACTACATACATGCAGGTAATACACAAATATACATTAATAATAATAATAGTAATAATGATAATAAATAAAATGTCTTTAAAAATAAAAATAAAAGTATTTTTTCTAGGGCTGGGGAGATGGCTCAGTGGTTAAGATCACTTGCTGCTCTTTTAGAGGCCTTGAGTTCAGTTCCCAGCACCCACATCAGGAGTCTTTCAACCACCTGTAACTTCAGCTTCAGTGTATGTGACATCTTCTGACTTCCACTGCAAACTGTACACACGTGTTACACACACACACACACACACTCACACTCACACTCACACTCACATAAATAAAAATAAATCTTAGAAAAACATTTTTTTTCAAGGTAAAAGATAGCTCAGTAGATGTGTTCAACTATTGGCTGACACACTGAGGTTGACACATGTCTCGGTGGATAAATGATAGTGCCTGAGAGATTAGAAAATCATTCTTAAGATTGGTAGGTACTCACTCAAAACTGTGGACTCAAGGTTCTGATATTATGTAACTAAAATTTCCATCATTTCCATCCTATACATCTTCTCAGTCACCTAAAATACAAATCAATTCATGTTTAAAAGAAAGGTCTGGGGGCGGGGGATATGTCCAACCCCTTTGAGTACCAGACCAAGTAGTTCAGTCTTCCATTTTCTTTGAAAATGTTACTGACATTTTAATAGACAGGAATCACTCATAGACACGGTCTATTTAGTAAGAATGTTACTAAAAATGCTGTGTAATTGATTGATGAGAATCTAGGCACCTCCTGATTTAAGGCCTAAAATACTCTGATTTAGTCAAGTATTTTCAATAATTATAATCATAACTGAAATAAAAATATATTGTGACCCATATTTAAATGTTGTAGAATATTAGCATAACATTAGCATTTTAGGCACAGAGATCACGACGAATGACAGAGGAGGCAAAACATGAATGTGAATACAGATTGTGCAGCACATTTTATCTCCCTGACCCAGTAGAAAATCTGAAGTCTGAAAGACTCTAAGATATGCAATGAGCTGCTCTAATATAGAGACACAGGCAGACACACACACACACACACACACACACACACACACACACACATACATTTTAAAAGAGTTTCCCTCTGCTCCAGGGATTCTATTTAGTTTGGGTTTGGGTAAGAGTTTTATTTACTCCAGACCTTTTATAGCTATAAACTGACCATCATCTCTTAAGGCCGTTTTCGAGGCCCAGACCATTCTAACTGTAGTTTCCAGTGCCATAAATCTGTCAAACACGCATGCATGTATACATCATGGTATATTCTATGAGGTTCAGAGAAGTAAGGGATGACAGCCATTGATGGGACTAACAGGGTTCAAAGGATAAGAATACTTACTTGGTGATGCTGTTCTGTGACTCTACAGTCAAGCAGAACTATCTTTAATCCTCTCCAGCCTGGTTATTTAGGTATATTAGCTCAAAGCTTCTTAACAGGAAAGTTTTCTGTACTTTTTAATTCTTCTCTATTAAACTTTCACCTGAATTGATAAAAATCTTCCCTTTGTGATAAGATGTAAAGATAGGACTAAGCAAGACAGAGAAAGTCTTTACATCAAATATTGGTGCCTGGAATTATTCTGATATGAAACATTTCTTATTGTGGATTTGGTATATTGTGACTTAAATCTTACACTTAACCACAACTAAAAGGCAGTGACTAACTCAGATGTTATTTAACATTTTGGCACGAAAGCTATAATTTGTCTTTTCCATTGTCCAAGATAAATAGAACTGATAAATGGCAAAACTGTCAAAGAAAAAAAAAAAAGCTACAGCTCACCTAAGTGAAAGACGGAAAGAAAGTATGTACAGATGAGAGATACAGGTATATAACTGAGTTGTTCTCCCTAATTGAAAATGTTGGAAGGGATGAGCGATGGCTAAGAAAGGTCCAGCTCTGGACCTGATGAGGAATAAATACTATCCAAGTAGGATAATTTCTGACTTGCCTTCATGTGCTGAGCAGACTTTACTAAGAACTTCCGATTCAAATAAGCATATTTGGTTTTCTCTGGCTGTTGGTTTTCATTCATTGATGCAAATAATTAAAAGCACCTTAAACAGTGCCTGACCATAACTTAGCTATTGATACTTTTGATAATCATCACATGTTCCTGAAACCTACAGGCACTAAATATTCACCACTTTGTATGTTCCCAGCTCATACACATTTTGCCCAAACTTACAAGCTGGTGTTAAATGCTAACTGCTTGATCATCTTTAGAAGCAATCCATACCTAAATAGTTAAATTTAGGGGTTCAGCTACACTGATGAGCAAACACACAATATATGATTGAATTTATCATCTCAGTATTTGAAGCAAATAACAAGAACCTGTTTAAAAGTCACCAAGTCTTACATTCTCAAAAAAGAAATCATGAAAATGAGCAATCAGGGAAACAATTAAGAATATGTATTTTCCTAGATAAAATAACTCAAACTTAGAAAATTATGCTTTTAGCAATTGGAGAGGGGAATACATTTCTTTTACAATATTTTATGGATTAGACTGAATTCAGTAGAATATCCTAGAATATAAAGCTTGAGTCTTCTAAGTATGGCATAGCCACAGTGCTTGGTGACACCTTCTCTTAGCTATCCTAGGGCCCATGCCCACTTCATCATGTTGTGAGAAGTCCATGTAGTTCCTCTGTCTCTGCTATGTTCCTACAACTGCAATCTAGTATGTGCTGTGATGTTTACCGCAGATCCAAAGCAGTATATGTAGTTATAATGCATGAACATTTAGACCCATAGAAAATCCATAACAGAAACTTCCAGAACACCTTTTTACTTTTAACAATGAGACCCACAAGGTTAAGCAACTTCCTTGAACTCACATCTGTGGTCATGACTGGGCAGAACTGAGGCTAAATGTCTACACCAGAGTATAGGGCTATTTCCCTTAGCAAACTGTCTCATCTTTAGTGCCAATAATCGAGGATTCTACTCTTTTCCGGACGAGGGGTTTAATAGTAGGATTTAAGCATCCTATTTCTGTAACTCTTCCTGGCTTTGTTGTCTCGCCAGGGTTTTCACCTCCAGCTCCAATTTTTTTCTCTCCTGATAAACGTACTATCTTGTTGTTTTCATTATCTCTTAAGTGATTCTCTACCTGCTGTTTGTCTGCAGCTGTGCCTCTGTCCTTATTTTGTTCTAAGTCAGACTTATAAGCAGTACAATGTACATGGGCTGCAGTCTCTGTACTCATTCCCCAGCATTCCCTAGGGGCTATGACAGTGGTTGAAATCACTATGCTTGCTGAATGAACTTAGAAAGCCAGAATTTCTGAAACACATAGCACTAAGGAAGTGAATCAAAGTATAACTCCTTTGCACAATTTTTATCCAGGAACTTACAGCTGAAAATATCTCTATATTCATTGTGAGCAATTTTCTACTTTAGGCAACACAGAGAAAGAAGAAAGAAGGAAGGAAAATGTCTCATGACTGTCCACAGAAACACATATCTTAATTGTTACATGATGCGTCATATGAACCAGCATCAATAGACAGTACTCCATGTGAGCCAACCTTAACACACAGTGCTCCTCCCGAGCCCCAATATCAGAGTGCCATGCTAGCAACATCAATGGTAAATTAGCAATCTCAGATTTTATTCCAAAAATATGTCCATTTTCTATTTTGAGCTTTGTAGTACCCCTTTGTATTACAGAATATACAATAAAGGTTAACAAAAGATGTCTTTATCTTTTATTGGTAAAATTCACTAAATGTAATGCTTAATGAATCCAACACTTGGAAATTTAAATAATTGAACAGATATATTGAAAGTTTGGCCAAAGTACTTGCATAAACATAATTTTTTCTGTGAAATTTTTACATCCAACCCAGGAGAACAGCTGTGTTCTTATTTTTATCAAAACTCCAGTGCATAAAATACACTATATGACTTCATTTATGAAAAAATTATAGAGAAAAAGTTACTTTTGAAACATTCCCTTAGAAAAAGATAGCTTAACAATATAACAAATACAACAATATTTCTCATATTTTAGGCTTGATGCTTTCTTGATAGGAAATAAACTCTAACAAGAACATTTAAAATAAGATCCAAAATATCATTCAAGTAGATTAATAATATACTTATTAAGAGGCAATGTATCCACTGAGGAAAAGGGAGTGCTATGGTTCTTCACAAACTATGAGGTCGGGCCTCTGATGCAGACCTATCCTTCTTATCTGGAAATCATTTTTAAATGTCAATGGTCCACAGGGCTTCTCATTTTTAAAATGACCACGAAGTATTTGGACATCTCCATCTTGTGACAGTTTACATCAGACAGTTTCAGTACACAAAATTACAAAACATGGAGCTCGAATACTTTCCTCCTCATTTCTGATAAGAGGAGACTATTGTCCCCAACCAAGACAATACTGTGAGAAAGTGTGGCCTAGGTCAGTGATTCCGAGTATCAGACTATTGTGTGAGGACCGATATGGCAAAGATGAGGCCGGCTGTGGGCTGGAAAGTCAGCGTTAAAAGTCATTGGAAAGGTAAAAGTTGAAAGGTTGAAGTTGTCAGGAAACAAGGGACCTACCGATGAGTTACACTAAGGGAAAAGCTAGTGTCCATCAGCCCTAGGACTTAGTCTGACTGACTAAGAAAGATAAGGAAGGAACTTCCAAAGGAAGGCAGGTCACTGTGCGAAAGAGAAGTTCGGGGTTTGGATGCTAAGTGCGACCGTGGTTTGCAACTCAAGCCTCACTCTAGAACGATCTGTAGAGATTTTTTAAATGCGTGAAGCTGGAGAGATGGCTCGGTGGTTGTTCCGGTTTGTCTCTCCATTGCTGTAACAAAGGGTTTATTTTATCTTACATCTCCCAGGTCGCAGTTCATCAGGGAGCCCAAGGAAGGAACTTAGGGCAGGAACCTGGAGGCAGGAGCTGGAGCACAAACCATGAAGGAATGCTGCCTACTGGCTTGCTCCCCTGGTCCCTGCTCAGCCTGCTTTTTTATACAAATAGGCCCACCCACGTGCCCAGGGGTGGTACCACCCACAATGGGCTGGGCCCTCTCACATCATTCAGTAATTTAGAAGATGCCCCACAGACATGGCCACAGGTCAGCCCAATGGAGGAAATTCCCCTACTGAGGCTCCCTCAAGCCAGGTGTGTCAAGTTCACACTAAAGCTATTCAGCACAGTGGTTAAGAACACTGACTGTTCTTGCAGAAGATCTGGGTTCAAATCACAGCACCTCCATGACAGCTAACACCTGTCTAACTCCAGGTCCAGGGAATCCAACCCTCTTTCCTCCACTGGTACAGTACAACATGGGGCACTTACACACATGCAGGCCTAATCAATTTTAGGGGCTAGAGAGATGGCTCAGCAGTTAAGAGCACTGATTGCTCTTACAGAGGACCCAGGTTCGATTCCTAGCACCCACATGACAGCTACAACTGTCCTTAACTCCAGTTCCAGGAGAATCCAAAGCTCTCTTTTGACCTCCACGGCATTTCAAGACACGGGTGCACTCACATACATGCAGGAAATACACTCATACATATAAAATAAAAATAATAAATAAAATATTTAAAATAAATAATTTTTTAAAAAATACAAATGAATGACTTTTCCAATTACCCCTCCCAAGGATACTGAAATCAGCTTCTCTTGATAATTGGGCCCCAGGCACCTGTTATCTTCAACATCGCACCAATGATTTTGATGAGCAGCCAAGTTTGAGAACCACCTGTGCTGGGCAAATTCCATGTAATGGCTGCAGGACTGGCACAGTGGGTCCCCATACACATCTTCAGCACTACCACAGGTGCAAGAGGCCCTGAGGGTGTCCTGCCATGCTATGCAGAAACTGTTTCAATTCAGCATCCTTGTTCTCGTGACTAGTGTGAACTGGATCATTTTGATTTGAAAACAAACCAGTGTAAAGAAAATAGATACAAGAAAGAAATAGTGAATATTTACATACTTGTTATTACCTATGGATGGCTCTAATTATGTCACTTCAAAAAGTACTAGAGTCTGAGTTGCTCATTTTAAATAATTGGTACACGGAAAGAATTGATTTTAGATCTCTAGTCACCCACGACTACTTAAATATATTTCTGTATCAAATAGCTGTTTTAGCTGCACAAAAGAAATTGTTTTCCTTCCAGTTCCACATATGTGATATATTTAAATAAAATTTGGGAAGTATTAACTTATTAAAATTATCCAAGGCTTGGAGAGCTGGTTAAGACTACTTGCTGCTCTTGAAGAGGACCCGGGTTCACGTCTCAGTACCCACATGGTGGTTCACAACTGGATCTGACTCCAGTTCCAGGGGCTCTGTTACTGTCTTCTGCCTGCCCTCTGAGGGGAAGATAATTAGCAATAAACTTATGGATAGAAATATCAAAATGGTTATTAAAGGAAAAAATCACAGATATGTCAGGAGGTCCATGAAAAGTTTTGAAATAAGTTTCATTTGGGTTTTTGAGACAAAGGGGCAGAAGATAAACAAAGTAATTAATGAAAGAACAAGCATTAGCAGAGGAGAGGGTGCTCATAAGATTTCTTTTTTTTTTTTTTTAATTTTAGGGGAGGATGTGGGGAAGGCATCACAGGATAAGGATAGGTTTTGATAGGGTTGCTATAGAAGCAACCTAGCAACCTTTGCTAGAAGTTAATCCCATTAGTTTTTTGAGTTTGGGTGATAAAAATGTTTAGCCACATACAGAAGATGGTAATAGATAGACTATTATTTTTAATTTGGGGTTTTTTTATTCTATTATTTTTATTTTGTGTATGAGTATATTGCCTGCATGTATATGAGTGCACCTGTGTCATGCAATGCCATAGAGGTCAGAAGAGGGCTTCAGTTTCCCCTGGAACTGGAGTTAAGGACAGTTTGTAGCCACCATGTGGGTGCTGGGAATT
>NW_008360320.1:11172192-11173760 GCF_000622305.1 Nannospalax galili
AGTTAATCCCATTAGTTTTTTGAGTTTGGGTGATAAAAATGTTTAGCCACATACAGAAGATGGTAATAGATAGACTATTATTTTTAATTTGGGGTTTTTTTATTCTATTATTTTTATTTTGTGTATGAGTATATTGCCTGCATGTATATGAGTGCACCTGTGTCATGCAATGCCATAGAGGTCAGAAGAGGGCTTCAGTTTCCCCTGGAACTGGAGTTAAGGACAGTTTGTAGCCACCATGTGGGTGCTGGGAATTGAACCTGGTTCCTTTGCAAGAGCAGTCAGTGCTCTTAACCTATAATTTTTACTGTATTTTTTTTGTGTGTATATGTGTGAGTATATGCCATATGTGTGCAAGTGTCCATGGAGGCCAGAAGACGGCATTAGATCTCCTGAAACTGGTTTACAAGCAGTTGTGAGTCACCAGATGTGGGTGCTGGGAATACAGTTCAGGTCCTCTGGAAAGCCAAAAGTGCTACTAACCTCTGAGTCATCGTTCCAGCACAAGACAGGCTATGTTAAAGGCAGCTAAGATGGCCCAAGCTAATGTTTGCTCAGACCTGTAACAGTCTAACTCTCCACAATTGTCTTTGAAGTACTGAGCACATAGGTGCAGCTCGTTGAAGTTGTAATGACAGAGGTGTATCCTTTCTTGGAAACTTTATAATTTCCTGTTGGCCAAGAATGATAAATATTGTTTCATGTGTAACATTTCTAAGATGCTTGTCCAATAATCTGATGAAGACGAACTGAATAATGAGGCATGCAGGTCTTAAGGAAAGAGAAATGGTTTCCAAAGCTGTTAAGGAAGAAATTCCTGGATCATATTATCAAAAACATAGCATGGCTTGAAGACACAAAGATAGCAAGTGGAGACCAGTACTCTAATTTAAACCAGAAGAGTTCATTTAGTCATTAAGTACTTAATGGAGTTAAAAATATAAGAATAATAACATAAATGATTGGATCCAGTTAACATTTTTCTCTCATAATAGGAAAAAGTTTGGTTTGGGCTCCGTGTTTTTGGATTAAAAATATAGGTATCCCCCAAATGGATTTCTTTTGAAAGATGTAAATTAAGTTTTGTTCGATTTTGAATTAGGTAAGTTTTATCCAAATTATGTTGAACAATAAGAAAATTGTTTTATGAACAAAGTGAAAAGATCTGAATCTTTCTGAACATGAAAACTTGGTCCAGTAAGTAAGGAGTCAGGGAGAATAAACAGCTGCGTCCGAAGGACCTGTGTCTTCTCCTCTCATCTTAGTAAAGTCAGTTATTATCATTGAGAAATGCTGTATATTCAGCAAGTGAGGGTTTTATCTAATAGGAAAACATATCTAGCACTTGAAGAAATCTAACTCAGGTTTTTAAATATATCATTTAGTAGAAGATTAAAACAAAATCATTATTTTCTAAACCAAGTCTTTTGTACACATTACTAAGAGTAGAATAATACTTAAGACAACATTATTATTGTAAACAGAGAATCAGGAATCCTTTTTATCTCAGTGTAACAAAATTCAACCTTAAATATAATTAATTTATAACTATATTAGAATCATCTTTT
>NW_008360320.1:11174061-11205654 GCF_000622305.1 Nannospalax galili
ATTATATACATATATATAAAACCCCATCCATATGCCTCCATACACATGCATACATCTTTAAAACTAGTAAGAATGGCAGTCTCAGCATACAGTCACTTTATGAAGTAGCTACATGTCTTACTTAACTTTCTGATCATAAGATGACATAGAACACATAAACAAGTTACATAATATTATGTGGAACACACTTGGTAGCAGGCCAGGACATGACAACACACCAAACTAACCTGTACCATGATCACATCTGACCACTAAAATGGGCACAGGACAGCACTGAGGCTTTTTAATCCCTATGAAGTTTCCTAAGTAAGTCAGTGAGAGAGTTTGGGCAGAACAAAAAGGGTCTTGTCACCAGGATGGTTTTGACTCTTTTTTTTTTCCCATTTTTAGAAAACCATCTTTTGTCACTTGGATGAAAGCTTGCTGCAGGAGGTTGGGGGGAAGCATGGGCAGGGTTCAAATTTGTTTCTCAGGTATATGGCTCCAGGGAAGGAGAACAGAAAGAGGTGCTGCTAAAGGCATTTCTTCAGGCTAGAGAAGCAGCTTGAAGTCTGGTGACTGATTAATTTAATGTGATTTAGGTTAAATCAGGTTAATCCTTGGGAATGAGGGACTGCATGATCATGGGTCTTAGTCCAACTGGCAGGGAGTGAATCCCAGTTCGACTTGGGCCCCAAGTACTCAGCATTTGAAGAGGATGAGAGCCTGTTGGGGTTTCTCACTGAGAGGCAGAAGTTGGTTATGCAGCATGCAGCCCTGGAGGCAATTGTGGATGGGATGACCACTTGGAGAATAGCTTCCCAGGGAGTCTCACTACCCACTGCTACAGGGGAATGAAGTGGGAAGTGGACAGTTTCACAGCAGCCATGTATCTCCACATGTATCAGAGTGATGAGTGATGGTGAGCCTGAAGATAACTGAGTTCAACACATAGGAGAAACTGTAACTCTTACCTGGTTGGGGCGGTGAGTCTGAGTGGCTGCAGTCTAACTGGATGCAGGCTATGGGTTAGTGCCTGCAGAGAAACATTGCAATCTCTGGCCAGTGAGAGAAAGACTTTTTTGGAGTACTTTTAGTGACAGGATTTGGAAAGCAGCATTTGATTGGCAGGCAGAAAGGAAGGCAGTTTTTAAGGGGAAAAAATGTTCTGATATAAGTAGTCTCTAACCACTTGCCATTTCAATGTGTGAAAGACTTTCTAGACTCATGAAGTTTTTGGCAAGTTAATCAGGTCCCAGGGGAGGGATAAGAAAGACAAGCATCCTCATAACTCTTCAAATCCTTTCTGGAACTGTGACCCATGTTACAAATAGTGAACTGGGGAACATAAACATCCTTAAACTCAACTAGTTTAGGACCCAAACCCTTGGACTCTCACCCTTGGAGAAGTCACCAATGGGCAGAACTTCTGAAGACCTCATAAAACTCATCAGTGGAAAATGGAGGTCAGTGGTGGGCACGGAGAAAGCAATTGCAAGACTAGAGAGGTGTGATATGACATTCTACTTCAGCAAAGCCACTGGAGTCACAGCATCTTTATGAGAGGTCTCAGTTTTGGGGTACAAGGGGTACACTGAGCTAGGTTGACCTCAGGGTAAGAGATTTATTAGAACAGATGTTAATGCCATGGAAAGACAGAGTGATAGGCAAGCTGAAAGAGGTCTGGCTCAGCACAGTGTGGTCCATTCTTACAGGTTTTACAGTAAAGCAGGAGTTCCAGGCCTTGTGGTTGATGAGTAGTCCATGGCTTACAGACAGGCTGTCTCTAGTTCTCTAGAGGCAGGAGAGAAGGGGCTGTTGAATTTCTCAAGACAAAACAAATGTGACTTTGAGGATGTTGGGGGATGGGGAGAAGGGGTTCATTTATTTAATGTGTATTTGTTGTATAAGATTTGTCTCTGGTGGCCTTGGTAGTTAGGAGTCTGGAAGCCCAAGGCCAGTATACAAAATCACCTATTAGGGTGGGGGCAGACATACCTGCAGATGGGTGTGACTTGAGCAATATCAAGTCCTGGTTCTAACACCTAACACTGCAGTAGTAAACAATGCTTGTCTTAAAGTCAATCTTATTTTACTTAATAATGGCCAAAGGATGAATGGTCATCCTTGCAGCTCAGCCGTGTCAAGGAGAAGCCATAAAGTGCTTCATGTAAGTTAAGAGATAAAGATTTCTGATTAAAATAAATGGAATAAGCAAGGGAGAGAGGGGAGGAGTGAGGGAAAGAGGAAGGAGGGAGGGAGAAAAGAAAGAAGGCATATGCACACATTGCTAGGATCTACAGCAGGAATAGCATGGAAAATTGTGAAGAATGGAAAATAAAATTTTGTTTCTTTTCCTGTACCAGTTCAGACTGCATTGGCTATGTACATACTGAGCAATAAATGCTTAGTTATTTTTAAAAAATTATGTCTGTGGAAAGGCAAAAATGCAAAAACTGTTCTGATTGCGGGAAGCTGACTATTAAGGCTTACTTTATTTTACCATGTGGCACTGTATTAAATGATGGTGGTTCCAGTATAGTCAATAGATGAATCCAGAATTGAGTCAACATTTGATGGAATTAGTGAGAGATGATGGGTGTTTTCAGAGTTGGGACCTACTCATGGCATGGGTTATTAGGGGTAAAGCATTTGGAGTTTTATCTTGTCCTAGGTTTCCTTTTCTCTCCTCTCCTCTCCTCTTCTCTCACTTTTCTTCTCTTCTTTATCTTCTCCTCCTCTCCCCTCCCCTCCGCTCTCTATCCCCTCCCCTCTCCTCTCCCCCTTCTCTTCTCTTCTCTTCTCTTCTCTTCTCTTCTCTTCTCTTCTCTTCTCTTCTCTTCTCTTCACTTCTCTTCTCTCTTCTCTCCTCTCTCCTCTCTCTTCTCTTCTCTCTCTTCTTTTCACTTCTCTTCTCCTCTCTTCCCTCTCTTCTCTACCCCTCTTCTCCCCCCTCCCTCCCCTGCCTGCCTCCCTCCCTTTCTTCTCACTCTCTCCAGCCTACCCTTAATGGAGTAGCACTGCTCCACAATGCTCCTTTGCCATAATGTTCTACCTTACCACACAATGAAGCCAGCCAGTCCTAGACAGTAATCTCTGAAACTGTGACTCAACATAAGTATTTCTTCCTTCTCAACTGTCACATTCTAGTGTGCATTAGGTGTCTCAGAATTTATTCACACAACAAAAGTAAACTTCTTTGTGCTCCCACAAAATATTTAGGACATGATAACAGACCAAAGAAAAAGGACTGGTGAATATATAGAGAGAGTAAGAAAAGAGGTAGGCTCACACAAAAAAATGGACGTTAATATTTTGTTCTGCTTCCTGTTCTGCAAAGTTCCATGAGCCTTAGGTGTAGAGGTTGCATTGTGGATGTGTCACTTAGGGCTGGGTATCTCATAGTCACTTATTCTTTGCATCTGACCAGTTGTGCAGATTTGTAATAGTCTCCATCTGTTGCAAAAAGAGCCTTCTGTGATGAGTGAAGAGAGGTATATTTGTCTGTGACTATAAAGAATACGTATTTAAAATTCAGCAAGAAATTACTTTGGTCTAGGGATTTGACAAAAGCAGATTTTTCTCTAGGGTCTATGCCAACTCCAGTCATATGTATTTGGCTATGCTTACAGCACCACACAAGTTCTCTCCCACTGAGTGGGCCTTATGTTCAATTAGACAGAGGATGAACTTTATTTGGTGTTTTCAGAGAATTAGTGTCATCTCACTGTTCATGACTGATACATATACACTACTTAAATGATATTTTACAAGAGATTTTACAAAAAATGCACCTATAAGCGATAAAACATATGAAGAATTATATAAAACCCTCCACACAGACAGCATAGAATTAAAAGGACTGATGATCGGTTAAGAAAGAATTTGGGCAATATCCAACAAACTCTGTTGTGTTACTTATTCTGAAGAGATATGAACAAATTAATCTCATCCTGGATAGAGCACTGATGGAGACCAAACAAAAAAACTGAACACAAATCTTGCTTACTGAACCAGTGAGATTATTCAGGTTACTTACACGAGAATAGGCAAGGGGTTATTTATAGTAGCATGAATGATCCATAGGCAGCCACATGACTGAAAAGCCCCACCTCAGCGAGGGTGACAACTCCCAGAAGCTGCACCCCCCCCAGTTCCCTCCACAACTTACAGAGAACAGGGCTAAATAGAGGTTCTCCTCTCTCTAGCAATTGCTTACATAATTTTAGGGTAGAATCTTAAGAATCTTATAAGTTTTAGGAGCATCCTGGGCTTTGTACAATTTATTTCCTGATGTTTGTAAGTTCCATGTGCTTCCTAAGCTGTAGGAGCCTCTCCCTCCTCCAAGGTAGAATTGTTCCAATTCACAGGGAAGGAAGAACTTTTTAACCTAATCCTTTAAACACAATGTTGTGTTTCAAAAATGGAAAAACATCCTACTAATAGGATGGTCTATATGAGTCAATATCTTGGTAACTGGACATACTGGTGATTTTTAATGAGCTGAAGATGCTTGCATATTCTTATAGTGAGAGGTATGAGTTATTTATGAAATGTACTTAATCAAAACTTAGAGATGTTGATAAATGGTGAGACACAGAAGAAGAAATGTTAGAGCCATCAGAGGAGTAACCGTGGATGAATGGTGTTACAGAAACTAGGTGAACAAGATTTCCTGTGTAAGGTGAAAAAAACAGATTGACATACTGAATAGCCTTAAACACCAAGAGCTCCAGACTTAGTGCACCAGCTGCTGAGAGAACAGGAAGAACAGTGGTGGAGAGACCTCTCCAGGCTTCTGTTTCTTCTGTCTCTGTAGCATGTGTCTTACTTAGGTTGAGCTGGGTGTGGAGACATCCCAAAATGAGCACTTCATTACGATGATGAACAACATCCTCGCATCTATGAAGGAATACCTAGGCAATAAGCCTCAAAGTCATGTATATATAATGTAGTTTATGTTAAATAAAACATGAGACAAAGAGAGGGATAGAGGGATGAGAAAATGGGAGAGACAGCATGCTAAATATATGCATATATGCATATACTATCACACACGTGTGTATGTATGTATGTATGTATGTATGTATGTATGTATGTAGCTAAAACTAACTAAATAGACCAAGAAGGTGGTGTTTCACTTGGTTTGCACTAGACCATTATGTAACTGCTGATATTTGGAATAATAATTTCCATAGGTGAAAAGACTAGTTTTATCAAATGCCTATTAAAGAAACAGGCAACCTAGAGGATTGGTCACTCTCTCCAGTTTCTACATATTGAAAAATCCTGCCGTGGTTATGGACAGGCAAAGGGACAAAATAAGGAATTGTTGGAGTACAGTACAGCAAATGGAACTAGAATTGGGGAAGATGGAATCCGTAGTTGTGACGAAATGCTGGGAGAATGATTAACACACACTTCCGAATAGAGCTAGAGATGTGGTCATTGTTTTCTAGGATGGAGGGGATGATGATTGGCTTCCTACCTGCTCCTTTCTATAGAAATCTGCATTGGAGGCTCTGCTAGCTTTCTATGGTATTTGTAAGATTGGACCACAAACTGAATGATTCATGTCGCAGCCAAAACTTAAGCAATAACAGTTAAGACACAAACCAAGCAAGAGACTTAAACAATATAGATTCATTGTCTAATAGATCTAGAGCCATGAATCTAGATGAGAGGGCTGACAGGATTGTGCTGCCTGTGAAGGTGGAGGTAAGGGCCTATTCCCAGTCTGCCCCCAGCTTCTCTGTCCCCAACTCTGGGCAGCATCACTTCGGTCTTTACGGGCACTCTCCCTGTGATGCCTGCTTCTTTAACAGCATTGCTTCCTTAAGAACACTGTTCGTATTGGTTTGGGGTCCACCCAATGCTAGCACGACCTCATTCTATTTCATTTCTCTCTCCAGATAGGAGGACAGTATGAAATATTGTGGAGTAGGGATTCAATATGCGACTTTGGGGGCATTATCGACTCAGAACAGATGCTGAGGAGGGGAAGTTGGAAGTTTAGAAAAACAGTTGTAGTAAACGGGGAGAGGTGTTGACAATATGTAGCTTTTCTTTTGAAAGTCAGTATACTAAATAAATTCTACCAATGAGTAAGTCAAATCAGCTCTTTTCCAAATACATCTGCTTTTTCAGGATACATTTAGTTTAGTGACAACGTGAGAATTCAAATTATTCCAGTGATTTGGTGGTTGTATTTGTCAGTCTATCTCTCATGTGCACATTCATCTCTTTAAACACACTAAAGGAAAGAAGACAATGCCATATGATGATTAAAATTAACACAAAAGTGGAAAAATCATGAGACTCCTGTGAAGACACACGACATTCAAAGTATGTAAAAATACATGGTGATATGAGAAATAACACACGAAGTTTGAAATTATGCTGCAAACCTAGGAAATAATTGTCTTCAGGCACATAGGAACACAATTGCAACATCAGCTGAGATAAAAATAGGTTGAAAAGCAGCTTTGGATTTCAAATATCTAATAAACTGGGGCTGGGAAAAGCCACAGTGTTTCAGTGCTGCTGCTGTACAGAGTATTTAGAACAGCCAGCCAGTTCAAGGTGACTTCCTTCCAAGGCTGCCTTTGCCTACAAGAGGGAGTTCTTTCTAGGTCATGAGTCCCAGCATATCATCTCTAATAAAAATCTTACACAATTTTCTTACATTTATCCTGCATCCACTTCCATCCCCAACAGAAATCTATCTTATGTCTTTATTAGTTGAGCCCCTGGTTTTAATATGAGCTCGGAAGTTTAAATTCAGTAATTCTGGACCTAAATTGCTTTAACTGGCAAAGCCTCTGTCTCTTTCTAAAATATTCCTTCTTAGCCTTCAGATGCCCGCTACCTCATTTTCATCATTTTCTCAGTAGCAACTTAATTGTGAAAGGATTCCAGGGTCATTTATCATGTAAAGTTTTATATAATGAGCAAAGGATGAAAATCATTACTAAATATATAAGCTCCCCAACAGTCTAGTCCATAAATTTACTTAAATTACAGCAATCAGTATGTTTAGTAGTGGCTTTTCAATCCACATTTCTTGCCTTAATGAACATGGGAAGTAAATATTGACTGATTTTTAATATCTCATCATTTAATAGCCATCTTCCTGGCTTTGATGAGAAATGTAATTGCAGCCAGTCTTATTTGAAATGCTGTAAGCAGTTACATCCTATGAAATGATCACTACCCTCTGGGTGCTTACCATTCAATAATCACACACAGGTAGAAATCTGTGCTTACCCTACAGGTGAATTAAAGTTGAAGTATTAAATGAAAAAACACACTGAATATGAAGATTTTTTTCTGTAAAAGATTCATTATGAGTATTTTTTCACAGTAGTGAGGAAGAATGAAAAATGGAGAGAAAAGGAAAAAGTTAAGAAGGTCAGTGTTTAGTCAGTTTGAGTAAAGATGAGGTCTTTATTTCAAGCCCTCCTGCACTCCACCTCTTCCATCTTCCTGTCACAACAGGAACTGCACCAAGTACTTTGAGAACAGTCAAGTTGAAAAACAAACAACATCAAAACAAAATGAATGGATCAATCTCTAGAGGCCAGTAAGAATTTAAGATTAGAGAAGCTTGGATTCGAATTTTATCAAAGGATTCTCTGAGGAAAAGTGTTGAAGAAAAATAGTATGGGCTTTCGTGAGGTGCAAATATGCTGGAAATATTCTTATGGGCTGAGTGGTTTGAAAATCAGGGAAATTTCTAGAGAACTCATCAACAAGTCTGGATGGAGGGACAGGTGTTGTGCTTGCCTGATTTTTTACTAAATGGTTTATACCCTCAGACTTTCCTTCTTTAATATCTCTGGATCTGAGTTGTTTTTTACACAGTAGTAATTTAAATAATGTATTATATCTGTGTGATTTCTACAGACTAGGTACCTCCAAGAATGAGGTAAAATAAGAGTTCCTGTAAATTCTGAAATGCATAAAATCACCAAGTTGGATCTTATATTTATGCCTTTCAACTTCCAGAAATTCTGTACCATTCTAAAAGTAGTGTTTACCACTGTCAGTGTTTATGATTTTTTTTAACTGTTGTAGATTATACTACATCTCATTGTGGTCTTCTTTTATATTTCTACCTAAAAGATACTCTAAGTGCTCCCTGGGACGGTTCTGACTCAGTGTTCTTGGATATAATCTGGAACCTGACTGTAAGGGTTCTTTACGTGGTATTCATAACAGGTAAAATGCAGGGTCAGGGGAATAACACAAGAAATACACATCATCAATCATGACTAAGACATATAAAAAGTACATTTCTCTACTCTTAATTAAATAAAATGAGCAAAGGATGTGAGCTTTTCACCATAGAAGTCACAAGGATAATACTCAACATCATTATTCTCTATTAGGAAAATGTAAATTAAAATAACAGTTGGCTATGGCAGTCCTCCTATTAGAATGGATGGGAGAAAACCATGTCAATGCTTGCAAAGATGTGGAAAAATTGGAGCTCTCATAAATGCTAATACTTTGAAAAATGTCTTAGTTCTTTTAACAATGTTGTTTCCGCTTTTCATAGGTTCATAATACCCTGCTATATTAAATTACCTAGGATACATTTAATTTGTGTTAGCATATCTGTATGTGTTTATAGAAACCTTAGTCAAATTTGCCCAAAAAATGGAATCCGAATGTCCTTTAACTGATGAAAGAATAAACAAACCATGTATAATAGAATCCCTGATCAGTAGAAAGGAAGGCCTGTGAACACCCACAGCAAATTACAAATGTGTTTATCTATGAAAGAAACCAGAATTAAAACGTCATATACACCGCAATTCTACTTACAGTCCAGTCATGGGAAAACTATGGAAGTGGAGAACAGGTCAGTAGTTGCAGAAGTTGGAGGCTGTGAAGCTGGGACAGCACAGAGGAGCCCAAGTTTGGGGAGTTAACACCGCTGCACATATTCTAGCTGCCTTGGGGCAGTCCTTAGACGAAAGAACCTAATCCAAACAGAGAGTTGGGAAATTTCAAGTAAATTAGACAAAACGCCCATTTTCTCAAGCTCCTACAGTATCAAGGCCACCTTTGTTTTTGTTAGCGGGCTGGGACGGACCCGTTAGAGATGACACAGGCTCAGAAAACCTTTATTTAGAGCACAAATGAGTGACTAAATGGATTTAAAATACTATCATGGGTTTTTCATTTGTTAGAGTCTGTGTTATAATTAGTAATGAGAAGCAATCCTTGCAAGCCATAGTCACCAAGAGTAAGATAATATATCAAGTCCTGAATCGGGGCTGGTACACAGAATAGAGCCAAAACTGAAACAGACTTGTTACTCAGTCAAAGAAATGTTGTCACTCTTACTGTCTTTTCCCAAGTCACCGAGAGAGTGTTTCACAGCCTTAAGACACAAGCTCTGAGGTCTTATGGGGTACCCCTTCTCATGCTGTGTAGCCTGTGGCACAGAGCTTCAGTGTTTTTCCTCATTTTTCAGTCTAACAAATGGCCAAATACTGCTTCGCTCAGTGTGTTGCTGTGAGGAATAAATGGATAAATGAATGTGAGGAATCTAGATTAGAGCCTGGCACATAAAAAGTGCTTGATGAAAAAATCAGCTAACGCTACCCTGTCTCACAGTGCAGATGACACGTATTCATAAGTTGGCTGCTGCTTTCTTATAAGAAAAGGTAGAACTCTCTTCTCTTCTCTGTGCTAAAATGCATACATATATATACATAAATGTCATAAATGTATACATATATATACACATCATTGGATATATAGTATGAATAAATAAATAAATATCAGAAATGGTTGGTCCCTACTTAATTACAGTATAATATTAAGAGGGTGAACAATTTCAATACATTCAAATTTTTATTTAAGTAGTGAATGAAGTGGACTAAATATTTTGTTGTATCCTTTTATTTTGGAATTTTCATTTGTGCATCTATGGTGAATGAATATCACAATCTCTCTACTCTCTCTATGAGAAACAGTACTCATGTGGACAGATAAATATGCCTTGTATCATGCCCACAAAATGTATGCAGATTCCCCTCATCTGTTCCTTCTGACTAGGGGTGACCTTTCTCAATCTGGTCTGAATTTCAAAAACTTCTCTAGCTGCTACAAGTGAATAGATCACATACTTGTAGCACCCGCAAAAGTCAGACTAGCTGTCAGCTTGAAATATTTGGGCCCAGGGCTCAAGTTTCTCTTTGCTTGTCATAGAGAACGGCAGATCATCTTAGGAGGAAGACAGGATGTACCATCAGGTAAAGATAAAAAATAACCCACTCTTAGTCCTAACACTTCTAGAAGTTACATATTGCAAAACCAAAACAATTGACTTTTTGGTGCAATTGGTGCAGCAACGTGTATCTTTCTCTCCTGTAATGCTGTTATTGAATCTTCAGAAATCAGCAGGAATTTAGGGTGAGAGAAATGAGGTTTCAAATTTTATCAGAGACTATACTGTCTAATTCTTACCCAAAAATAGTCTTTAATATATGGCATATTTGCTATTTGGCTACAATGGTCAGCTAACTTTACTGTCCTGAAAAAATTGTGTAAGTTAGCATCAAACTAGGTTTAATTAATTGATTATACCTATTTATTAAATTTAATAATTAGGGGTTTGTTTATTGTATATATATGTGTGTATACATCTATATATAACAGGAAAATATATACATATATGTACTATTTCATTAAAAATATGGCTTAGGAAGTTCACAAAATACTTTTTAAAAAACGTTTTTAAAAGATATTTTTACTTATTTATTTTAAAAATTTATTGATTTTTTTGTGTATTTTGTACATTACATCACCTTTATACTGCCTTCCCTCTTCCCCTTTGGCACCCTCCCATGACCCCCACACGCACTGGAGTTCATACATTCTATTATTTGTATTAGGTCTATTATGTAAAGTTAGTGTCCCAACATGTCCCTCAGTGCAAGTTCATCCACCGGGGTTTAGTCAGCCTATCTAGAGTCTGTCCGTTGAAGATCAGCTCTTCCTCACCAAGCAGTAATCAGCTGCCAATAATTCTTTGACTAAGATTGGGGCTTGCTGTTCATTTCCACATTTGTGTGATGGGTTTTTGTCTGCATAAGTTCACATGGTTCTTGTGCATGCTGACACCATTGCTGTAGCTTTGTATAAGAAGGGTCCTAGGCACCTGAGGAACTATTTCCATATGGCCATACACCTCCTCCCTTACTCTTACAATCTTTCTGTCCCCTCTTCTGCAATGGTCCCTGAGCCCTGAATAGGTGGACCTCAATATAGGAGCCCTGTCCAAAGATGCACACTCTGAAGACTCTCATTCTCAGCATTTTGGCCAGTTGTGGCCTTTTGTGTTCCTGGCCCTCTGTTGCATGAGGGAACATCACTGATGAGAACTGAAAGATGCCTTAGTGTTCTCTTCATCCCTTGTTCTATGTTCCATAAGTCTTAGGTAGAGAGGTTGCATCCTAGATGTGCCACTTAGCCTTGGGCAATTCACAGAGAATCTCTGTGTGCGATCAGTGGTGTAACTCTGTAATAGTCTCTATCTGTTGAAAAGAAGCTACTTTGATGGGTGGTAACTGGGATACTTGTCCGTAAATTTAAGGATCCATATTTTTCACATAGTAAGAAATTACATTTGTCTACGGCTATGAGACCCTTGGGTTTTCTCTAAGACATATGACCTCTCCAGTTATGTGTATTTGGCTAGGTTTACAGTGCCAGACATGGGTTTCCTCCCATTGAGGGGGCTTTAAGTCCAATTAGGTAGCTGTTGAGTACCACCCAGATAAAAGTGCCACTGCACCAATGCTGGTTACTGTGTGTGGTCCAACCCCAGCTTCAAGGTCTACAACCCACATCAACGACCAACTCAAGGTACTTTCTATCACATAAATTCATTGCATTTGGAGGGATATGGCCATGATGACATGACAGCTGGGTCTCAGGACCTGTATTCAAGATAATGATGATGTCATTTGTCATTTGACTTTAGCTATTACAATATTGTTAAGTGTTTGAGCAGAAAAAACTCACAGATGATACAGTGTGATTGAAACTCAAGCACAAACTCACATCTTAAGAGACACATTAAGTTTAAAGCAGAACAGAAATGCGATCACTCTCTGAAAATTTTCATTATTGTTGCTATTTAGAATGTTTACTACGTTTTATGTTGACACCTGGGTAGAGGGAGCCTCAGTTGGGGAGTTGCCACCATTGGACTGGCCTATGGCCATGTCTGTGGGGTTTTTTTTGTTTTTGTTTTTGTTTTTTTTTTTTTGATTGTTGAGTGCTATGGGAGGGCCCAGCCCTCTGTGGGTGGTGCTACCCCTGGGCAATTTGTTCTATATTCATAAATACTGTGTTCTATACCAAGAAAGCAGGCTGAACATAGACCAGGGGAGCAAGCCTATAAGCAGCATTCCTGGATGACCCGTGCTCCAGCTCCTTCCTTGAGGTTCCTGCCCTGAGTTCCTACCTTGGCTCCCTGATGAACTATGGCCCTGGAGATGTGAGCCAATCAAACCCTTCCTCCCCAAGTTGGTATTGATCAGAGTATTTTGTCACAGCTATGGAGAAACAAAATAGAACAGCCTGTTTCCCCAAAACAGGAAAAACGAAGTATGAGAAATTGTTTACCAGGGAATTGAAATGCTGATGTTTTTTCCCTAGTGAGCTCCATGGACAGGATGACTAGCAGATTCAACCAGGGTCTCTCCACTACCTCTTTGCTATTCTTACATGTAAAAGCTGCACTTACCCTGCCTAGTCTGAGGGTGTACTGGCCAAGGATACAGAGCGTTTATGAAAGACTATGTCAAATTTATTATTTCTTACTTTTGTCATCCTGTACCTGCTTTTGGTTTCCATTAAAACTTGTGGACATAGTCCTTATTAAAGTACCTAATGTTTTTATTTAGATGTTATTGAAAGCCAATTAACTAATCCAGTCATTGATGAACTGTCATACTGTGTATGCAGTAACATTATGAGGAGGCTAAAGCAAAAAGTTGTCTTCTAAGTTAAAATTTTAATCCAAGGAAAACCAATATCAAGTAACACAAGGAATGCCTTAGTTGGCCTCTCTGATAAACGTCTTTGGAGTCACTGAAGCGGACTTAATAACCTGCCTTTCTTTACTCTTCTTGGCTTGTAGTCTAGCCTGCTTTTAATCACAGTAGTTGTCACATGCTCATACTGTCTCCAGAAGCCCACCTTCTAGGGCTGGGATGGGGAATTAGGTTAGAGCCTTTACTTTCCTAGCTTGAGTGAGACCCTCCACGCATCCTTAGCACCATAACAAAGTTCTAGACTCAGTTGGCTTAATTACCTAGATATAAATTTCTATGACTTATTTGGGAATAATAGAAGTTCTTGCCTCATGGGGTTGTGCTAACTAGCAATATGATCTTACCAGTTGATTTTATAAATGTGCGTTGTAGAATTGTTATATGAAGATTATTTATTAAACTCCTCCCAGTAAAAGATAAAAAAATACATATCCATCTATAATGGTGGTAGCTAAAGATGATTCTGTGAAAGTGGGACTCATATGCTGAGAGATCAAAAATGAAAGTGCTTAGGAAGTGGGCAAAGAGGAGATTCAATAATGGTTACCAGGATAATTGTGATATTGTGATACACACTTTTATAAATATTTTCCTCAGAGAAGCAAAGTGTATATATCAAAAAGACATTAGTTTCCCCTGAATATCCCGTCCCTATGCAAATCACTACTTCATGCTTAGTATTTATTTGTTTTATTTGCTCTTTCTCCAAGTAGACTATAAATCCTGTTATTATAGCAACATTGTACATTTTTGCTTTCTCTCTCAACATTTAGCAAGTTCTCAGTAAACAAGTTGAAGAATGAAAGATGCAAATATGGTTTGAAACTGCAGACACAGATTTTACACAGGAATTTCAGAAAAAAAAATGGTTAGACATAATAAAAAAGGAAATCAGATAAAGCTAGTTAGAAATAAATGGGTTTTTTTTGTAAAGTTCTATTTCACAGGAGCAAAAAGAAAATTTCTAAGTAAGAGTTCAGGTGATTACAGACATCACAAACACACCAAGGCCTTAAGTCAGTATTACTCAAACATGCCCCTGCGTGGTCCCTATGGGCATCACTAGATAATGGAGGGAACGAGCCGCCCTCTGATGTAGTGAATCAGAAACTATGTTCTCCACAAAAATCTGTTTCAAGGAGTCCTCCAGGAGATTCTGATGTGGGTCAAAGTTAGAAAGCAATGCCCGAAGTTGTTGAACTAGCCAGGATGTGAAGACACTAAGGAGTTATTGGAACAGATGTGTAGACATTTTAATGGTTACAGCAAATGATCTGATGCCTTTAATTGCTTCACAGCACATTACGATGTGACCCAAGCTCTGCATACAGCTGCCTCGCCAAGTATACAAACTGCTGACATCCACAGCTACAATGTAAATCTAAAAACATGGGTATATAGTTTTTCCTTTTTATTCCACAGCTGTCTTGATCACTTGAACCAAAGTAGAATTAAGACTAATTAGCTATTAGCATTGAAAATCATGTTAGGGCAGGTGGTTTTATTATAAAATAACATTCAGAGCTAGAGAGAAAAGAGTAAAGATACCTACTGAGACCCACGTAAAATCTACCATATAGGTAGGACAACAATGCTCAAAACCGGGAGGGGTAAATTCTCAAATGAGACCTGAGAATTATCAGCTAACACTCCACCCTGGCTTCAAACTGTCATAACTTCAACTTCTTATGTCTGGAATTTCACTCAGAGATGCAGTCACTGGCTCAAGCCATTTGCATCTAAGGGTCCTATATGACAATGGAGGCTTCTAGAAGAACCAATGCCTTACATTATTTCCAATCATTAGATCTCAAAAAGAGTTCATTCATTTTACCTTGAAAGGGACCAAAGAACAAGTTTCCAATGTGCTATAGTATGTGAAGTCTTGTAATCACATTTTAGGACTCTATCTTTAGAGAATAGCACTCTTCAATGTCTATAGGGATGTTGCATTTCCTGCTTTGTTTCTGGGTTGAAGATGTTTTTGGAGTCTTTACTTCAGAAGTAAAGTAGTTATATTAGTTACTTTTCTGTTGCTGTGATAAAATGCCATGGCCAAGGTAACTTACAAAAGGAAGAGGGTCTATCATGGTGGGGGAGACATGGCAAGAGGCAGCAGAGCAGAAAGCTGAGCGCCCACATCTTCCAGCAGCCACAGGAAGCAGAGACAAATTTGAAATAGGACGTGGTCTTAACTTTCAAACCTGTCCCCCAGTGACATGCTTCCTCAAACAAGGCTACACCTCCTAGAGTGACATGACATTCACAGACAACACCAACAACTGAACACGTGTTCCAATGTCTATGGGGGCACCTCATTCAAAGGACTACAGTAGTTGTTATAAAAACCAGGCAGCTGAGAAATCAAGCACTTCATCTGGAGAGTTGGAGAGCTCACTTTTTATTATTGTCAACTGCGTCAGATGAGCTAATGCTCTGAGGTTCTGAGCCCAGACTTGGCTTACTTTGCAGGTTTTATAGAGTTTTACATATCAGCTTCTATCAACTGTTTCATTGAAGGGTTTAATATATAGTTTATAGAAATGTACAACTCAGTTACTTACATGTCATAAGATAGTCACAAGACAATTTCAGGAAATTCTTTTCGTTAGTCAAGCAGTTAAAAGTATAAGGGTATGACTCTAGGTAGGTTAACTAGGTTCCAGTGAATGAATCCACATCCAAGGACATTGGGGAACATAAATGTGGCTCTATAGGTACACCTATATATGTACATATATGTATATATAATAAAGTATATGATATTGGGCAGAGCAGAGAGAGTAGTGAGGGGTGGTGAAGATAGAGGAGGGGGATCTAAATATGATCAAAATATATTATATGAAATTCACAAAGATTCAAAAAAAAGTTCCTGATTTTTAAAAAGTTGGTAAGAAAGGCAGATTTCCTGGTAGCTAGTTACATATTTTTACAATGGAATTTAGTAAGCAGGACAGTCACAGCCTGGGGTTCCCTCAGATATCTGGCATCTCTGGTGTCCTGAGCTCTCACTAACTTCTCCTTTGGTCAATAATGTTAGGCATTTACTAAGCAAAGCAGTACATGGCCCTTACTTTGTCCTAACCATAGAAATATAACATCAGGTAGGAGAAGTTGGGTTTAAAAAATCACATAGTGAACAATACTAAATTCACACATTATTTATTTTTGCTTTTCATAGTAATTACCATATTAAAATGAAAGAGTACATGAAACTCAACCCTCCAAAATACATGCTCCTGAGTATTTACAAAAGGAAAGAAAGAATAATCCTGCCCACCAGGAAGAGGGATGATTCAGAAAGTAATCACAAGCAAAATTAGGATGCAGAACTAATTAATTAACTAACCAGTGGGTTAGGAAGATAGTAAGAACACACATGCATCCACTTTATTAGATGGAAATGTGGGAAAGGAAAAACACACAAACCTGAAGACCTGGAAACTGCTGACTCAATATTTTCCCTGTGGGCTGGAGAGATGGCTCAGCAGGTAAAGTGCTTGACATGCAAATGAAGACTGGAGTTTGAAAGCCCAGCACTCACCTAAGAACTGGAGGGGAATTTGGCAATCTGCCTGTAAAGCTAGTGCTTAGAAGGGGAAGACAGTGAATCCCTGAAGCAAGCCAGTTAGTTACTTTAGTTGAAAAGTGGAGCTCTTGTAGTAGTTGAGAGATCTTAACTCAGTAAAAAAGCTGAGGCTAGATCAAGGGAGACTTATACATACATACACACATACACCCTCACACCTATGTACCTGTACACATGCTAACATATGTACACAGACATGTGCATGCCACACACACAGACACATGCAAAATCAAAACAAAACAACAACAAATACCAGCCCTGGGAGTAAAAGCAAAGTTGTAGACACAAAGGCAAAGATCAAGTGGCAATTGGTAGCTGCTGGGAGAGGGAGGATCAGTTTTCAGTTTCTTGTGACTCTGGATAGGCTGATCACACTCCAGGGGATGAACCCACACATACGAGTATTTGGGGAACACAAATTGGAATTGATAGGATTTAAAAATAGAGGACACCAAGTGGTAGGCAGTAAGGCAGTAAGGGTAGATTGAGAGGATGTAGAAGAGGGGGTTTGAATATGATCAAAGCATATTCTATGAAATTCTCAAAGAATCAATAGAGCTATTATTTGTTCGAGTTATTATTCTTTTTGTTATTATTGAATTTTTGCAAATTTCATACAATATATTTTGAACATATTATATCCCCTCCCCTAACTATACTCACTTACAGTTCCCCCAATTGATTTAATTTACTCTAAAATATATATTAAGGCCTATTGAGTCAAGTTTGTGTTCCCAAATGACTTTTGGTGTGCTTCCATCCACTGGAGCCTTTTTAACCTGTCTAGCATCACATCCTTAAAGAAAATGAACTCTTCCAGCAGTTATTAGTTGCCAATAGTTCCTCAGCTAACACTCAAGTATTTTATCTTTGGGTTAATCAACAGCTATGTAATTGGACTTAAGACCCACTCAATGGGAGGGAACTCATGTGTGGTACCATGAACATGGCCAAATACACATGGCTGGAGAGACCTACTTTTATCACATCCCTAGAACTATGTAATTTCTTGGTGTATTCAAAATATGTAGCCTTCTATTCACATAAAAGTGTACCTCTCATCACTCATCAAGCAAGCTCCTTTTTTTCATCAGAGATTAGTACAGAATTTCACAGCTGTTCAAACACAGAAAATAATTGTGAGGTTCCCAGCCCTAAATGACACATCTACAATGCAATCTTTACACCTAAGGCTCAGGGAACATAGCAGAACAGGAGGTAGAAAGAATATTAATGCACCTTTCAGCTCTCACCAGTGAAGCTTCCTCATGCTACAGATGGTGATTAACTCAGAAAGCCACAATTAGCCAAAGTGCAAAGAATAAAAGACTACAGACTCCTTTTCCTTCAATAGACATCTATATCAAACTTCTGCCACTCAAGGCTCAGGGACTGTTGTTGACAAGGGGGGCTGAAAGATTGTAAGAGCCAGTGGTGGTAGAGGACCATAAGGAAGTAGAGTTTTCTAGACAGCTAGAAAGTTACTTATATGAACTCACAGCAATGGTAACAGCATGCACAAGACACCCTTAAGCTTAAGTCAGACAACTATCAGTTTTCAAAAAGAGTAAACTCAGTGTTGATTGCAATACAGTCCTGAAGATATGCTTGGGGTTTTAGAGCTTGATGACCTGCACAGTTCTTTTAGACACAGCGTTATGAAATTAGCAAATTGGATTTTGGAGCACTTTTCAGATGATTTAAAGAAAAAAAAAAAGACCTATGCAGAATTAGCTGTAGTTTGCAATAATTGAATAACTGAGTGTACCTATAATGCCAAGGTCTTAAATTAGTTAAATTTCCTTTTAGTGCGGGTTATGACCAAACTCTTTATCTCTTATACAAATTATTCTTCTTTATAAACAAAGCAAAAATTGATACCAAAAAACTGTTACAAATTTATATGATTAACTTTTCAAGGGCAAACAGATCAGAAATTTGGCTAGTCATTCTTAATTAAAAGGATACCATTGCTGATCATTTTAAATTTGATTTTTAACAAATTTGGAAAAGCAAATCAAAATGATGTAATTTGTCTAGGATTTGACAGATATTCTCAAAAACTTGGAAAATATAGTAAGGTTTTATAATAATTCTATAAAAATAATCAAAATATTCTTCTTACTAGATAGGTCACAGGCTCTATGGGGGAATATATACTACTATTCTGCTAAATGGACAAAATACTATTCTGACTCCTAATGATTTATCATTATACCCATAGATTACTTTATGTCTCAATCCTCATAAGAGAAGCTTCCTTTTGCATGATGATCAACTCAGAGACCCACAAGTGGTTAATGTGCAGAGAATAAGAGACTGCAGAATGCTCAGCTTTAAATAAAACACCTGTATCACATCCTCTCCTTGAAAGACTCAAGGATAATTACCAGATGGAAAAATTGTAAGAACCAGAGGCCAAGAATGACTACAGGAAGATAGTGTTTTCAGGACCCAGCAAGGCAGGCACACATCTGAACTCACTGCAGTTGTGATGCATGTACGAGACCAACGCAAGCTCAAGCCAAGCAAAATCCAGCATGGAGAGTGGAGCTGGGCACTGTGTCCCACTCTTCACTGAGAAGATACTTATATTTGATAGTTGTAGGAGAGGGAGAGTCTGTCTTCTTTAAAGTCTGACTCCTGGTAGGTCAAGCACACTCTAGTGGATGGACCATATCCAAGTATTTATACGGTCAGTATAAGTTGGACTGGATGAGATTTTAAGAAAATAAAAAAGGACACCAATGGGAAGAGGGGGATGGAGTTGGTAGAAGTTGGGGGAGGTGGGTGAATATTATCAAAATGCACTATGAAATTCTCAAATAATTAATGTAATTCATTTTAGATAAAAAAAACTTCTGGATAATGTGACAAGAAGAATCTAGTTGTTTGGTAGTCTGTATATTCTAAGACTGTAAATCAGAGTACAAGTTATAAATTTTAAGAAGTGGAAACTCAATAATTTTAAACTTGAAGCGGCATTAAAATCCAATGATCTTTCAGTGCTAGAGCTTAACAAGGACAAATACTATGCATTTAAAGAGATCAACTGATTTAGAATGTTTAAGTGTGTTCATATATATACAAAAGTCTGTAATATATTTTGTGCTATCTTCTACTAAGTAAAAAGTGAGGCTTTAATAGCTGTTTGGTGTAGTCTAGTTTTTCTGTTAAATATCACCACAGCATTCTATAAGGCTGCTTATTTTTTGTGAGTAAATTATTGTCATAGAGGCACTTTATAGGAAGATGTATTCACATTAGGACTAGCATCAAGTCATATACATCTAATTACCATATGCAGACGATCTCAGTTAAGAAGTGGGTTAACCTTGTATGCTTTTTCCTTAGGGAGATAATGTCACTGTGATACTCAAAATGGATATGTAGTTTATTGGTATAAATATTTAAAATGCTATAACAGTTATGAAAATAGTGTCTTATTTTCATCAAAGCTGCTTTCATTTGTGGTAAGAATTTTGACACAATGGGCTTAACCATCAAATGATAGAGCTATGGGTCTGTTTATATTCCTAGTGTGATATACAGAAAAAAAAATTCATAGAGTAAATTACCTTGAGAGAATTTGGTGGTACTACTAATAATATTGCTTCTTCCTTTACATTGATAATGGATTCTGAACCATATCTTTGAAATGAAACTGCATAAGGGAAAGTCAAGTGTTGTAAGCTTGTAAAGGATGTTTTTTTTTGGATTGTCAAACATACTTTATTTAACTTACTATGAGAGAAACTTTTCTTAAAATTGTAATATTCAGTCACTTTTAATTGCATTAAATGAAAGGCTTTATTTTGTGAAGCTAGATATACCTACTCACCTGCTATCACTCATAGAAGATTTTGCAACCTTGCAATTACTGTCTAGAATGAACACTTCTTAGTTGCTTTGATTTTTCAGCAAGAATTAAGGCAGCAAAAGAGTAAAATTGACCTGAACTTGGAAAACAGTTCAAACATTAAATCCCGAAATTAATTAGAAGATGTACAGCCACCCTTGATCTTGAGTCTCATCCAATTCCAATTAAACTTATGCGATAAACCCTGAATTCACAGAGGGAAGGCAGATTTTTTATATTTATTTACTTGCTTGATTTTTTTTTTTTAAGTTTAGTTCATACACAGGCTGAAATTAAATGTAATTAGCTGAGTTTACTGAACTTTCAAAGACTAAGTGGTCAAGAAATGCTTGTTCTAAACAGTTAAATGTACAGGGATTTGAAGAACTGTGGAAGTTTGAAGAGCAGTGTATAAGAAAAGGCCCTGAGGGGGAGATGGATCGCAGGAAATGGGTTCCATTGAAAGCAAGGACCACACCACAGTGTCAGAGTCTGTAGACAATCAAGTCTTGATTTCACTCTAGTAATCTGAAAACCTTCTTGAGCAGAGATGCCCAAAGACATGATTAGGTTCCTGAAACCTCACTTCAAGGAAAGAAGTGGAAGTGCAACAGGAATCGCCTATCTTCTATCAGGGACAGTGGGTAAGAATGGAGCAGAGCAGCAGGCCTGGTATCTCCGTGCTGGGGAGGCAGAGGCAGACTGATGTCTAGGAGTTCCAGGCCAGCCGGGCGTACAGGGAGGTCCTGTTGCCAAAACAAAACAAAACAAAAAACAACTGAGTAAAGTGTCTATTTATACTTAAAGAATGGCATATAAAACTCACTCACCTCTCTGACATTCAATGTGCTCCATGTGTGGCATAAGAACAGGGACAGTCCAAGGACATTCAAGTTCATCACACCACCATTATCATGCTTCCCTTAGTTTCTCTTCCACTATGAAGCTGTTGAACCAGTGAACACAAACCTTCCCACAGAGGCATGAACACATATTCTTTATCAATAATTTAGACTAACTGATAGTCTATACAATATGGTTAATTTCACTGTGGATTGAGGAAATTAAAAATGAAATCAGGGTTCTTGCTACTTAAAAGATTTGAAAGGGCTAAAATCTTTTATTCTAATTTTGAATAGATGTAATTTTGCTTCGGGCTAGCTGGAATAGTTCTGAAAGTGACAATTTAAACTTAAATTGATTGCACTTTAAAGCCTTTTTAATAAAGCGTTTCTATGAAATGGCAAAAATCTGGTAATATGAGGGCTGTCACGTTCCCAGGAATATGTAATATGAATATGTGAATAACTTTGAATTTTTTTGTGTCTTTTAATAAAATTCCAGATCTTTGCAGAAAATTAGGATACATGCATAAGACGCATATATCTAGAAAGTGGTAGGAAGAGGAGGATTTGGGCATTTATCTTGCTGGTGATTGTTCCAAATCTGGCTTCTGTGTAAAACGTGTGAGTCAGGCTTAGAATTTCATTAGATATAAATACTAATCTAGACACTATCTATTCTATATTTGACTTAATCTGCAAGGACATGAGCACATTTTTTAGATGGCTAGAAATATAATTCATGCAGACTCTGGGACTAAAAAATGAGAATTATTTTTGTCAGGATTGTGCAATTTTTAAAACTTAGAGAAAATTAGTCAAAAACAGGGAGCTACATTACATGTGGATTGCATTTTATTCTTGGAGAAGCAAGCTGAGCTTAAAAATATACAACATGAGGGAAAGAAAGTTTACAAAACTGTGAGAACTATAAAAAATTATTCAACAATGCATTCTTTTTATTATTTTGTATAACTTCGTATTTTCTTGTTGATTTCGGCTTCCATCAGAAGTCATACAATTTAGAATTTGAGTGCGGCCATCACAATATGTTTGGGTTTTGTTTATTGTTCCACCTAAATAGCTGAAGGAAGATATTTATCTAGAAAACTGCATAGTCATTCCAGGAAAAGGAGACAAGTTTGTTTTAAATATCAGCTGCAACTTAACAAGAATGGCAACAAAAGCATTATTATAGGCACATTAAATCCAAGAAAGTGACAGTTGTCAGCCACATATATACTGGTTAATTACTCAATTTAACCATATAAAAGGCAAAAGAAACCATTTATATAAATCATAATTATTTAAACTACAAGTGGTGGACTAAAAAATGCAGGACCCCACTATCAATGTGTGCTCATGCTTCAAAGGGAAAACGGGATATTGTGAAATACCAAGAAAATAGCAAGTATCTGCACAAAAATTCAAGAGCTATGACTTTGCTTGGAACTATTTACAAACACGTTTCTATAATTCAGCAGAGTATTTACTGAATACTGGCCATGTGCTATACTGCTTGCACTATTTGGAACTCTATTTGGGAGTTTCAAAGGCTGAGCCATGCCAGCATAGCAAAGAACTTTATCTAAAAGCAACACACATTACTAGGAGAGAATGGTTTACCCTGTGCTGTATCTTTAACTAAAATCGCCTGTGTTGTTTATGTATAGCATATTCATAACCAAAGACTCATTTATCACTTTAAAACACTCATTGTAACTGTTCTAATAATTTTGCCTGAATATTATGCACAAGGAAAGTAGCTTCTGGAAAAACAGGGACATTTAAAAAGTTGTTCCATTTGTTTTATCATTTTTCTACCTAGGGTGGATTAAGTGCTAATGTCTCTAAGCTTAACATTTCTATATTTAATCTTTGTATTACTCCTTGTTTATTTGAATATATACAATATTTTTATTTTAATTATTCACTATTTTATTGGTCATCTTTCCATTTTACAAATATTTAGAATAACAAAGACACATCATCGAGATACTGTCTTCTTGCTTTCTGAAATTCACATCCACAATTATTTTTTTTTCTTAAAGTTGATAATTTTTCTTGAGATCACATAACATTGAAATTCTGTTGACCAGTAATGTTTATAAAAGAAATGTATGATGGCAAACATTTTCTGTTTAGCTATAAGAACACAATATTTTTTCATTTCTAATACTATATTTATGCTATTGAAAAGAGATTTGACCACACTATGACCCAAAGTGGGAGGTAAACACGCATAGGAATGACTAATTCACTTTATTTAACTTTAACTTTAGCTTTCCAAATATAATTGTGAATCAATGGTAATGTCTTCCTTGGATTCATTAAGGATTGGTGATGGGTTTGGGGACTGCTGGTCAACCTGTCCTTCAACTCCTATGTGCTCTGTAATCTCCAGCTTCCTGACCCCTCTGAAGTGATAACTGCAGTCATACAGTAGTCAAGCCCAGTAACTGTCACTTTCCATTTTACTACACATGCTTCCAGTATTTGACAGGCAGCCATTCGGTTCTTTAAAAGACTTTTGTGACATTTCTCTAACCTGGTTTTACTGTTTTGTGACAGCTTTTTCTTTCTTTCTCTTTTTTTCTATTCTCTTTCTTTCTTTTCACATAAAATTGGCCACTTACAGTTTGTGACAACAGTTTATAGCTTGACATACCTCATCTCTCCATGTAGTATTCATTTTCAGATTTTGACAAATGCGCTTATGAAACTCCTCTAATGCATAGGTTTTTAACCACACACAATTCTAATCTTTCTTATCACAATTAACAGTTCAGTAGTTCATTTCTTAAGGCATGTTAATTATTGATGGTAATTATAATCCCAGATTAAAGCCATGAAAAACAGAAATGTATTTCATTATCTTCTCCAATTCAGCCATCTTTTCAACCCAAACAAACTAGATCTTCTTTTCTATACAAACAAGATCCTCCTACTCATGTTTTTCTAATAACTTCAATTAAAATTACCTTATAACACAGTCACATAAAACAATAATTTCTGAGATAGTCACCTTTCATTATCCAATCAATCAGTAAATCCTATTGATTCCAATATTTCTCACAATTTTTATCATTTCCTTCACTTTTTGAAATATGTTATTGTGTTGGCCAGATGATTTATATTCTCTGAAAAAGAGATTTGATATTGCCTGTCTATCAAAGATTCTGTGAAAAAAATGATCTTTTCATGTTACTTGCATTATTGATCCATACAAATTAGTGCTGACTATCTGCTGACTTTAAGATAGCCCACGAAACAAAGACCTCTTACAACCCATTTATTGTCAAGTAACATCTTTTTCTAGATGCACTATCACCCTTCAGGATGGCTTTGTTATGTTACTCTGTATCTTATCACATTTACGGCTTTTAAGTATTTAATATCTCATTATGTAGCTTTTGCTGACCTGTGCCCCACCGTTTCCTTCTTATCCCATCTTCTTCCAGTCTTATTCTATGTGATAACAAAATAGCCGTGTCTCTGAATCATATTTCACTCGTGTGATGAATTGAGTGTGTTATTCTAGCACCCATGGCTTCAGTTCTCTTTACTCAGCTCAGGCAGAATAATTATTATACAGTAAGCACATAATGAAAGGATCTGGGCATTCAATCTGAATATTCAAATCTAATGTGTTTCAATCTGTGTCTTTCCTAGTCTCTCCTTCACAGATGTGGTCTCCTTTTGATATGTTCATATCATGTTTTATCTAAACTTCCTCAAGCTTACTTAGCTCCAATTTACAGAAGAGACAGTTAAAGCCTAATGAAGTATAAGGCCTCAAAGGCTAAAGCCCATATTAATTTCTTCATCAATAATGCTGGATCCAGTATTGTAGTAATTCTACAGCTTTCATTTCACCTTGTGAAGCCTGAAAGTATCCACTTTTCCAATTTACTCTTAAAGTTGTAAATTTTATGATTCACTCAATAGATGTAAAAATATAATTAACTTGTAATATGGAAGACATGGTGGAATACTAAACAACCAGGTAATCAGACATCACTAAATCTTGTTCCTAATTTATTACATGATCATAGACTTGCCACTGGATGACTTGGGGAATCAGCTTTCTTGTTTGTTTAATGATAGTGTTGAAACAGACAAAACTTATAAAGTCTCCCAAGTACTAAGTCTTGTGAGTCTCATGACCACAGTCTTCTGGAGCACAATGTGGTTCAGTTTAATATGCAAAAACCAAAGGCATACACATCTGACTTATTAGATCACAATTTGGATTTTAATAAGGAATTGGGTGCTAAGAATAGATTTTATGAGATGAAGAATGTAATCTTCTTGACAAAATGGGAATCCAAATAAAGCCTGGTTTGATTTAATATAGTCAAACATCTGGATATGTGACTGAAATTTTCACTTTCCATATGGCTGTTTAACATTGTGTGAATAATATCAGCTTTATAAAAAAATGAAACTAAATTCATGTTAAAATAAATAATCAGGAATATGAAAAAAATGGTTTAAATTTATTATCTTTGCCTTAACAAATGTTTTCACCTTTCATTAATTATTATGGCTATAAATTATCCAAATGTATTCTGTGTAATGTACATAACTTCATATGTGTGTATTGGGTGAGTATTCGTATTAGCAAACAATCCAGGTACTTGCAGAACAAAAACACAGAAATCATCATAAAAAATGATTCTTCCTAATGCATTTGACTCTGACTTTCCAAGTTTTCCTTTATATTTCTTACTTTATAAAATCTTAGAAAATTGCTTTTTGGATTATTATTTTCTTCACTTCAGTCTTAAAAAAAAACATAACGAAACAAAGCATAATAGCATAATATACCAGAAATTTTAAAGAATATCACAAAATATCAAGTGAGGAACGAATACAAGTGAGCCAGTCCATGTTTACCCACTTTTAGTTAATTCCCTTTATTTCTCAGACAGGGGAAGATAACAGCCCAGACTTCAATTTCATTTCAGAGGTCGTAGGATGATGGATGAACTCTTGGAAGACTGTGGTATAAAGTAGGTTAAAAGTATTGATTTGAACAGAAATTAATATTTAGAACCAAACAGCAGGTTTTTATACTGCTAGTAGAAAACACCCAGTCTTCTATGGTGGAAAGAAGTATAATTAAAAAGCTATCAATAGTCTGGGATTGTCAAAACTACTTTGTCACCTGAAGCACATTCCTTGTAATTATCTTTAAAGCTTTAAGCTACATCACCATTAACCTTAGAAGAAAAAGGGTTACTATGCTTTCTGGTGTGAAACATTGTATCACAATGTAAATTAAACCCCAGTCAAATTAGATGTGGGAAATGATTGAGTATTAAACCTATTCATGTATATTATCAAATGACACAAAGTATGAAGGCATTAAGAGGGAGAGGAATTTTTCCTCCTATTCAAAGATTTTTGAAATTCCTCATGTGCATAGAATATGATTTCAAGCATATCGGAGACAGAATTGAAGCAATAAGGAAAACTCAAAGATATTTTTAGCCTTTCCCCAAAGATTTCTTTTCAGCTCTCAGACAGCACAAAATGAGTCAACACTTAAGGAAGCCAGAAATAATATAACGAGTCTGCAAAATTACAGCTACCTACAGCTCAGATCTTCAATCAAGTAATTGTTAAAGGCTCACGAGAAGGAGGAACAAATATGTTCTCAGTTGAACTCGAGTAATAATTTTAACCTTATTGTCAAAAGAAAGGAGTTATAATTAAGAGAGTACAATGCCTGAGGCAGATAACGACACAATTGTACCTTCGTAGTGATTAATAGGTATCCCTGCCGTGCTCTCCTCTGTGTGGCTCAACAAAAACCAGGTAGCTTTTTGTCCACGCATTAGAAGTCAGTGCTTGATGCCAAATCATCAACACCCATCTTCCCTGGTGATTTTGAACTGACTGATAGTTGTGAAAACTTACTTTACCTGACATAAGTGATTCTTATCTATGGGCAGTACAGAGTCTACCAACACATATGCACTGTCTTATGTCAAACTGTGGGTAAGTAGAGGTACAGGTGGCTTGTTCTACAATGGCTATTATTTATAAAGAGGCACATAAGGGAGGATTTCCCAATCATGACATGTTGTACCATTGGGACCAAACTTTTCTTTTACTTTTCTTATCTGCATTGTAGCAAATTTAACAGCATACCTAGAATGTACTGAGTAATCCCTGCCCCTCAGTTATAACAAAAATACATGTCTATAGACATTTCTAAAATAATCTTGGATAGCAAAATTGTGACAACTTGAAAAATGCTGGGATAAGAAACTTCAAAATGGTACTAAACTGTATAGTTATATCTATAGCATTAGCAATATCTATGTAAAGAGGTGTACACATACATTTATATAGACAAACATTTATATACTTACTGTTGTCTATATGTACTAGTATATGCACATAGTTATACATCTCTACACATGCTTATAAATAATATGCATCTCAATCTGTATACATACATGAAAACAAATATTTGCATTCATTAATTTATAAATCACACACATACCATATTCATAATATAGTAACATGCAGATTTATAATTACACATGCACACAAACATATATACAAGCACACACATATATGTATGTATAAACTGCTGTCCTTCAATTTCTGTGGCATCTGCAAGGGAATGTTCCTGGGAGCCACTACATACACCATAATCCGTGATGCTCAAGTCCCTTGTGTTTGCTTCTGTTGGATGCACAGCTTCGTGTAAACTAAGTAATCCCTAAATTAGCATAATACCTACCACACTGTAAATACTATGTAAATATTTGTGCAATGGGATTATTTAAGGAATAATAACAAGGAAGAAATTTCTTCAGATGTTTAGTATAGGTCAATTTCTTTTTACACATCTCACTTCTTCATTCACTGAATTAGTGGATGTAGATCTTGCACACAGGAGTGAAAAGCCGTGTGAGTGTGTATGTGTGTGGCGGGGGGGTAGTTTGTGTGTATGTGTATATGCAGTGTGTGTACCCTGTGTGAGTGTGTGCTGTGTGCCTTGTGTGTGTGTGCCCTGTGTGTGTGCATGTGCTGTATGTGTGAGTATAAATCTATACCTATGCCTTCACAACATTTCACGTATCTATATATGCTTCTAAATTTCACTATGTGAATGCTTTTCAATTATAATATTTTGCAAGAACAACGGAACTGAGACTTCCCTGCTACCCAGCAAAAAAAAAAGAGAGGCTTGGCAAATTGCAGTAAAACTGTGAGACTCTGGGTGAAGGCTTGGGAAATTCTAGAGCATTTGTGGGTCACTAAGTCAGGGATTTGAGAGGCATGTGAGGGATTAACACAACATGAGTTTCCATATATGGGCAAGAGGACAACATGTAGACATGGTAACTTTTGGGTGCACATGAAAAGAAAAGCCAACACATGACATAAGTTACAGATTTGGAGCATGGATTTTTACTTCTTGTGCATTGAGGACAACAAAATTACATGAAATAATGCAGCAAACATTTTCATTGTGCTAGGAGCTTTACATATGAAGCAAGGACATAACAAAGAGGATTTTGACATGAGGATAGCACTCCCTCACACTCATTCAGAGCACTCAAAAGGGAGTAAAGAGATGTCAAAGTGATTAATTCACATACTTGGTCAGAAAACAAGTAGATACTCTGAGTTTTTGATTCTCCTAAGTGACTGGAATGCATGGGAATAATTAGTAATTAATATTAATAATATTAATTTGGGCTTTAACATAGTGGAGATGGAAGCCAGATGTTAGGCAGATGAAAATGGGCCCCTGAAAGATAGCTCAAAACACATCACTGCATCTCAAAGTGATGTCTTCAGAAGATCACAGAATCTCCACTGTGACCTATCTTTATACCTAAATCAGACAAGGGCCCAGTGAGAGAGCCATTTTAATGTGTGATTACATAGCTAATCCTGCCCACTGGGAAGGAGACATCGAGGCTTGAAGCAAGGCTGGCAAAAGTGTTACCAGCACTGTCCTCTTCAGATTTTCTGGTATTCACCACCGAAAGTGCTCTGTCCAGGAAGAGCACTGTATTGTCCCAATAATTGTCAGAAAAGAAAAGTCACACTGTAGTCAGAACATCTTATGTAATGAAACAGGACCCCCAGTTCTAAATTCAAGTCTGAATCACAACATGGCTAGCCTAAAAAGATCATTACAGCTACAGTAAAGCAATGAATACAAGAGTAGGGACACCTAAAATAGAACAGTGAAACAGGCATGATAATTATCCCATAAAGAGAAGGGCCTAGTGAATTATGGGAAAACTCTACAAGAGACTCTAGTGGACCTCAGTGGCTGCTCGATTAAACCAATATTATTTTACTTAACCCTCTCAATAATTCAATCAAGTAAGACTTATTATGTGGAAGTTATAGAACTGAAGTGGGAATTTGGCTTAGTGACTAAATAAATAGTTTCAAGTGGATCCCACCTTTGTCTGTTGTAGCATCAAACTGTAAGGACCAGAGAAACTATTCAGACCCCAAACAGGGTCTTAGCATTGACTTACTGAAAAATAAGATGTCAAAAGTGACTGAATTTTTCAGAAAAAGTAGGAATTTTTAATACAATTTTTATCTTGATTGGACATTGGATAGGACCCTTTCCTTCATGAAAATAGTATGTTACATTAAAGTCAGTGGTTGTCAGAAGGAGAAAAGTCATTAGACTTTCCCTCCTAGCTGGCTTCAAGTGGTGGTGATCCAGGCACACTTTGGAGAAACCATCGTCTGGTCTGCACAGCCAGGCCTGATGGGCAGGTTTTTTTTTTTTTTTTTTTCTTTTTCAAAGAATTTAATTCATTTGTATTCACTGTATTTTAAAAAAAAATTTTTTTTTACAATTAAAGTTACAGTTTTAACAATATACAAAATATTACAGTAATTCAGATTTTTTGGCATAATGATTACAGATTTGATAACTACATTTTATATCTCATAATAGCGATGAAGATTATACAAAAGCTATTAAAACAATTATAAGAATAAATTCAATTGTCACTTAAGTATCTGAAGCCATTTTCCTTTGCGTTCTTCCAAACAAACTTGCTGTTTGTTGAGTAACTTTTAGTTATATATATGTATGCTCTTATGATATTATGTTGGCCCCTTTAATCTTTAGTTATACTTCCCTTTTGGGTGTTTAAGGACATACAATTGGACCAGATAAACTGATTTGTTTTTACTCTTGAGGTCGTTTGAGGATCTGTTCCTCAGAGGTCCCATGGGCTTGGGAGGAGCCCCTGGCTCCTTTCTTTTACCAGCCCCATCCATGTGAGAATAAGTCAAAGGTCCTGCTCGACCACTCTTGGCTTCTCTTGGAAGCATGGAGGAAATGATTCCTCCGTGTTGACCCTCCTCTTTATAGACTGGACACTGGTTCAAGTCAATCTGGTGGGGTCTCCTAGCCTCCTTGATCAAGAGGACAGGTGACCCACCACCATTATAGGACATAGATCTCAAGGTGTGTCTGTTAAACATTCAATAATGTTAGTTCCTCCATTCTGGCATTTTTAATTACTGTGTGTCCTGCAGATAAATCTTGGGTAATGACCAGTTGGTCTCAAATAAACCTTATCTAGAGATATATTTCTTGATCTGTTATGTATAATTTGTCAGTAGATTGTAGGAATAATATGGTTCCCTCTGGTATTCGTGACTAGCTAGGCATTGTTTCTCTCTTGTATCGTCTCCCCCCTCTATCATGGTTTTCCCACTTAAGGTGCCTGTACTTCCCCCCTTTCTTCCTTACTAATACCCTGGGCAGGTTTTATTGACTGTCTGTGTCCACATCACTTCCACTTTTGCAAACTCAAGAACTAGCTAAGCCAGCCTTCTACAAAGGTCAGCATACCTGCACATGTGCTTGCCCACAGAAGATCCTTGTTATTTCATCAAGTTGACACAACTTGACCAAAGGCACACAATCCTTTAATGTAATATTGCTAATGATTTTAGCCCTAACTAAAGAAGTTTTCTCACAAGAGGGAGTTGCAACATTTTGCTTCTAATTATAAAATGAACAGAGAACTAATTAGATATCTGAAAAACCCAAAGGGAAGTCTATAATTTTTCTCCTAAATCTAAAATTGTCTGAAAATAAGAAGCTTAAGCTGAGTCACTTAGATTATTTCTTGAAGTAACATGTCATTACTGTTATTAGTGACAGAAAATCAAATGTGAAGGCAAGTATCTTGTTTTGTAGATATGGTCTAGGCCAGTATGTACATA
>NW_008360320.1:11205814-11207614 GCF_000622305.1 Nannospalax galili
TGAAATAATTATTGATAAAAGCCAAGATAACTCATTATTTTAGACTCTATTTCTGTTTTAATAAAACTTTTAAACAAATTTTGATAACTTCATATCAGGAGTCTATCTCTACTGATATTGGGAAGAGAAAATAAAGTGAAAACAATGCCTAGAGTCCCATGTTTGCAATACCAGAATTCAAGCACAACACGATAGGAACACAAAGTTTCTCCGGAAAAGTGTATTCACAGGCAACAAAGAGTCCAGTCTTTCTGTTTCTCAATAAGAAGTTCATTAAAAAAGAAAACCTCTTTAAAACGTGTAGGCAGTCATATAGTCTGTAAGTTAGCCTCTTTCTTTGCCCTTGGTTATATAGTAGAGGGCTTCTGTGGTCTCTAGCCTCCTACTGCATTCTTGGTAAAGAATGGATGATGGAAGTTGGAATGCCAAAAAGGGAAAGGTGGACCAACTTCTGAAAGCAACAACATACAATGTGAGTCACATTGATGGTGATTGCCTATGTGAGCTAATGAGTTTGCCCACACAGAGAAGACAATTAGCTTGCCGTTATTGTTAAAACAGTCTAATGTATAAGAAGCTGGCCATTAGTAATGCCCTCAGTAGACAAATAGCAAATGGCTTGTTTCAAATTTCTTTTTTTTTTTCTTACCATGAATACGTTAATACATCTTTATGTTTGGACAATGAAAGTTGCTAACTATAGATCCATATCAGGAAGCGCGTGGTAGTAACTCAACGTTCGCTCTCAGTTCAAAGAACTCAGTTCCTGGATCCACAACTCTCTGTAAGGCATTATGAGGGAGATGAGCAATGCACAGAAACCCAGTTCTTTGCCCCGATGTTTGTAAAGTCCTATCAAGTGTATGATTAAACCTTTGTTAGATGACGATCTCCTCTTAATAGGAAAAAGGATTTGAAACAAGCATTTAGTTGAAACAATTGGAAAAGGTACAGTGAAAAGATAGCAGAGACCACTTCAAATAAGCACAGTGGAGATGTCCATTTTCTCACAGTGAAAGAGACAAATTCCTGAAAGCTTATTTTAATTCTTACAGTTGCATATTTTACAGTTTATATTTTTATCAAATTTTGTGCATGGCATGAAATATTTCTCAATCATCTTTAGACCCCCTTCCCTATCCGCCCCCTCTATTGCCCCCTTGCTGTATTTCATGCGTTCTGTCACGTATGCCAATGCCTATCAAGTCAAGTTTGCATCCCCAGATGTTCCTCGATGTGAGTTCTTCTACTGGAGTCTGGTCAGCCCATCTACATCACTCCCTTAAGGAAAGCCAACTCTCCCTCACCCAACAATAATCAGCTGCTAACAGTTCCTGAGCTAAGGTTGATGGATTGATGATGTTTTCAAAATGTTTTTCTTGATTAACCCTTCAATTATGTACTGGTAATTAATCTAAGAATTAACTTTAATCAGAAAACGACAGGATTCCAAGTGATATGAGAAGGATGCTAAAAATCTTAGCTTTACATTTATACAGAAATTAAAAACCTTCAAGAAACAGAAACAATGACCAAGTCTCTAACCACAATTTCTTTTCTGATATACTCATTCCATCTTTCTTGGATTAAAAGTTGACAGAAATTTAGGAAGGAGGTGGGTGAAAAGGAAATGGAAACAAGTGCATTTAAGATTATTGTGTCATATTGTATTTTTTGGTCTTTTTGAGACAGGGTCTCCCTGTAGCCCCAGCTGTCTGGGAACTCACTATGCAGACCAGGCTGGCCTTGAACTCACAGAGATCCACCTGCCTCTGCCTCCTGAGTGCTGGGATTAAAGGC
>NW_008360320.1:11207754-11225753 GCF_000622305.1 Nannospalax galili
ATGTGACACCACTGCCCAGCATAAGATTATTTTTAGCATGACAATTCTCCTGAGCTTTCAGAAGATAATACCAGCAATGGCAATTCTAGGCATGTGTTTCAGCCCTTTATTATACTCCCACTTTAGAGCAAATTCTTAATAGTTGCAATAATATAAACCTACAGTTCTTTTTTTTTTAAAAAAAATTATGTGTGAGTGTATTTCTTGCATGTATGTAGGTGCACCTGTGATGCACAGTGCCCATGGAGGTTAGAAGAGGGTGTTGTGTCCCCTAGGAAAGCAGTCAGTGCTCTTATCCACTGAGCCATCTCTCCTGCTCCAAACTGTGTTTATTTTAAGGAGAGTAAAAGAGAAAGGAAAATAACAGGTGATAACTATTTCCCAACCCCTAAAGTGTCTTTTCTATGTGGGTGATTTACATTTGGTTTATATTTTGCCAACTAAATGCCAAAACCTAGCTGAGGAATTTGGATGACTGTAGAAATAAAATTGACTTCATGTGCTGAAATAGGTATGCGAGTTTGAGAAATTATTTTCAAATAAAATCTTCATTAAAAAATAAAAACAGCATTAGAACCACCATGACAGTCAGAATCACATTTATTCATGGCTTTCTTCAAGTCATCACTACATGAAGTGTGTAATAAGCAGTAGTTTCTGTCTCGACGTGACTTGATTTGTATTAAAACTACATTAAACCTAAACGCAGGTATTCAAGTTCATCTGAAAACCAGGAGGCCTCTGTCCTATTCAGAATGTATTATATATGCTGCCGGTAAAACAGAACTACTTGAGAGTGTCAACTGGTGAGAAAGTAGGATCTAGGGCGTCAAACGAAAATGCCATTTAATAATCTAATTTTCTCCTACCTGAAAGTGTCCAAAGTGGTGTGAAGCTGTTGGCAGTGTTGAATCTCCATGGGTACATCTGTTATCTTCTTACATTATTTGAAATTCAACTGTCCATTCTAAGTCCTCGCAAAGATATAGCTACGTACAGATAATCGTGCATTTATGAGCTCAGAGATCTATACTCAGTACTTGTGTGTGTGTGTGTGTGTGTGTGTGTGTGTGTGTGTGTGTGTGGTGTTCTAAGATGGTCCACAACGGCCTTCCCCTTCTCTCCTCTGTCCTTATAAACTTTCCATTACGATGGATAATTGATACCCTAGGCATTCCTATGCCAGTGCCTACATCTTTAGTAGTGGCATTGTAATTCATTTTAGCATGCCAAATTAAAATCAGCTCTGTCTGATTAATCCTTTCTCTTGGTTCCCCATACCTCTGTAATGAGTTGCATCTGTTCCGCTGTATTTCTTCCTGTCCTGTGGCATTTGTGACAGTTCTTGGTTCCTCTAAATTTTGCCACAAATTTTCATTCTCAAGTATCTCTGGAGTACATAAATTTTGAATATTTTTGTTCCCCAATAGCCACATGACCTTGGAGAATAAATTAGTATTAAATGATCCTTACTATGTGACAGAGAAGTATGTTAACCACTGCATTTATTGTAAAAGTCCTTGTAAAAGCATACTGATTGTTACTTGATTTACCAGCAAGGGAAACAGAGGATCCCCAGAAGTGATGTGAACCCACAAATGGAAGCTCAGGGTTTGCACCATCACACTAGAGCTCAGGTTTATAAGATCTGCATACTCTCATTAGGCTCTAACTCTTTTTGAAAATGATGCTTATTTCAGACACTTTGCAAAGTGCCAGGCTGTGGCAGCACATGAGGTCCTTTTTGGGTTGAATAGTAAATCTGTCCAAGGTTTGACTGTACAGCCTCCTTGGTCCTTTCTTATCCTCTGCCCATATTCATTGCTCTGATGTGGTGTTATGTTGCCTCTGCAGCCACAGTCCTGAAATGCATTTTCAATATGGTTCCTTTAGTTAGTCTCTCAGTCTGCTGAAATCTTACTCAAGGTCATTGTTTATGGTTGTAGAGGGGCCAAGGTGGGAGTGACTAGAAACTATGTCATGAAGCCATGCTTCTTGGGATAGGGATGTGTTCATTTAGAGCAAGGTGCATTTTCTTCATGGCAGGAAAAAAATTGTTCTCTCAGGAATGGAGAGATGGCTCGGTGGTTCTGCTGCTCTTGCAGAGGACCCAGATTCAGTTGCAAGCACCCACATGGTGGTTAACAACCATTCAAAATTTCAGTTCCAGAGGACTCTTTTGGCTTCTGTGGTATTGCACTTACATTCCTGGGTGCACTTACATTCGTGCAGGCAAAACATCCATAGGTGTAAAAATAAAAATAAAAATTTTAAGATCAAAACATTGTTCTCTCCTCAAACCTCAGCCCACAAGACTACATCTCTCTTACAAGAAGTGCCTTTTCCTAATTTTCACAAAGCTATTCCTTAGGCCAGCCAAACTCTTGTCCTGCCTTACATTATAATTATTATTATTATCTTTTGTTATCATTCTTAACAGAAATCATTTTATTTTGATGAACTCTTAAGTAAAAAGATCACACATCTAGATTAATATAGCCACTCAAAGATGCACGGCGTGGTGGCATGCATCTTTAATCCAAGCACAGGGGAGGCAGAGGCAGGCAGATCTCCGTGAGATGGAGGCCAGCCAGGGAGGTCCATATAGAGACTAAGACTAGGGAGACACTGTCAAACAACAACAACAAAACATACAAACAAACAAAAAGATAGTTGCTTAAACAAACACTTTCATAGTCCCAAACTCTATACATCGAGGTAAAGTTCTATACACTTAAACAGTCTTTCTGAGGCTGTGGATCTTGACTTTACATCAAGTCTACGAAAACAATTAGCTAGTATATGTTCTTTCAGGACTCATGTGGTTAACCTGCATTCTGCTCTTCCTCATCACTTACTATTACCCTTTCTTACTCTTCTTTCTAAATGCTATGGTATACATGTACATTTGTTTACATAGACATGTATACATTCTAAGCTAGGATCTGCATAAGAGGGAGATGTGTTTTGTTTTGTTTTCCTTTCTGAGAGTGGGTGACTAGGGAGTACCCTTAACATTTCATATTTTAAGTTTATCCATTTTATGACAAATTATGTCATTTTAATTTACTTAGAACTAAATTATATTCTGTTGTGTATGTATATATTATTATTACTTTTTCCTATGTAACAGTTTTAGCACAAATCTTAGTGGTCTAAAGAGAACCTATGTTTCCTGCTCCCAGATTTTGTCAGCCAGGAATCTAGACGCAGACCAGCTGAGTCCTCTGCTCCAGGCTTCACGGGCTGCAGTGCTGCATTTGGATTGCTGGTATTTTCATCTAGAATTTTGACTAAGGGAAAATCTGCCTCCAAACTCTCTTGAGGTGTTGGCAGAATCCATTTCTGGCTACTGAAGAACTCCCAGAGGTTTGTTTCTTCAAAGCCAATATTAAAATACAACATTTCTGCTGCTTCAAATCTCCCATTTCTACACCCTCTTCAAGTGTTTGCTTGATTAGCTCTAGAGCCTCTAGAAGAACCAGAATACTGCTCTCTTCAACAGTAGCTTTGATTCCGCTGATTATGGCCTTAGCCTGCATGTGTAAAATCCCTTAAGCTTTGTCATAGTCTGATTGTCAGAAGTCAGTAGCAGGTTCTGCTCATGGTCAGAGATGTGAGGCACAGTAAACCCTCTCCTCTTTCTGCCTGGGAGATTTCCTTACCCAGATATTATTTATTTTCAGTCCTTGAAATGTCTATAGCTGTTTTGTTTTTGTTCTTCACAATTCTTGTGTTGCATAATGATAATTATTAGATCCTGCTGGAACTTACCCAATCCCCGCTTCAACTACCTACTTTCTTTTTCTGACATACATCACATATTTTATCATTAATTTACATATTTTGCATAATGTGACCTATCTATTTAAATTAAATTCAAGGAACCTTTGTATTAAGCACAATATATCTCATATACACAGCTTATTATTGACTGTAAATGAATATTAAATAAATGATATGTATTATTTTTCTTATGTGTTTTTTCTAATTAAATTAAATTTTCTTATTTTCTAGTATTTGCCTTGTTTGATTACATAATCTACCAGTAAAATAGTAATAATTATTAGCATGCATCTTAATGTATATATAGTTATTTTTAAAAAAACATAAGTGCATATGGTATTTCATATATTAGAAGATAATAAAATTATGAAATGTAAAGGAAGAAAAAATTAAATTCTTTCATAACTTACTCTTTTCTGCATAATTTTCCCCATATTATAATAACATAAGTATCAGTAATAAAAATATTAATAATTGAGTGTTGACTATGACTTTATTGAAACTAGACATAGATACCAACTTGACAAAAATTAAGTCAAGTAACAAGTGAAATATATTTAATTCTGATCAGTTTGGTTACCTTGTTATAGCTTTGGTTTCCTTATTTTTAACATGTGAATAACAATATTATACAGAAAATTACTATATGCTGGACATAATATTTTGTCTTTCTGAACTGAAATATTCACTGTTGACACACAATAAAGAAATGTAACAGAAAGGTAAAATTTACAAATGACCTCAAATTTCCCAGCTCCCCCCTTCATAAACCTGTCTCCTACAATCTATCCTTTTCTCCTTCCCTGCCCTCCCTTAGTTTCTTTTCACTTTCCTGGTCAAACACAAAGAACAAAGGACTGTAAATTGCCCTTTCCTACTTGATAATTTACTTTGTAGCCTCTCTACATCTAAGACTCAGGGAAGCGGAGGTGGAAAGAATGTAACAGAAAGAGAAGACACCTGCTGCTAGTTAAGGCATTCTAGACATGGTAGGGAAGCTATGCTAATAAAATCTCCATAGTATGGTAGTCTAACAAGATCTGCATAATGACACAGCCAGTTGGGATGCCAAGGTGAATGGAGGAAATTTCACAGGGTCCCACCTCAAAATGAAGACTTACAATCAATGGATACCAAGGAAAGAAGAAGAATCAATTTTCTCCAGGGACTTGCTCCTTGAGAGGTTATCTAATCCCATGTAAGCAGCCCTAAACACAGGTACATATGAGTACCAACAAATGGACTCAATGCATTTTTATATAATATGTTTATAAGTGGATATATGCATGTGTAACAATAATAATCAAAGAAGAGGACAAGTAATTTAGAGGGAGTGGAGGGGCATGGGAGGACTTGGAAGGGACTGGGAGGGATGGAACTAATGCAAATGCAATAGCCAGGTATGAAATTATCAAAAAGAAAATAAAGTTTAAATAATTAACTAATGATAGTTACCTTAAAAGTTGCTGTGACAAATTACTCTAACAAAAGCAACATAGGAAAACGATTTATTCTGGCTGATTCACAGTTTGAAAGTACAGTCCAGCACAGCAGGAAAGTCATGGTGGCAAGAGCTTGAGGAAACTGGTCACAGTGCATCTGCAGCCAGGAAGCAGAAAGCGATTATTGTACTCAGCTCACCTTCTCCTTTTTATTCAGTTTAGGACATCAGCCTATGGAATGTTGCCACCCACAGTGAAAGCGGGTCTTCCGACCTGAATTAATTTCATTTAGATAATCCTTCACATGCATGGCCAGAGACTTGTTCTCTAGGTGACTCTAGATTCCCTGAAGCCGACAACTGATATTGATATTAACCATCACAACATCATCTCTTGTGACCAAAACCTCACTTTTAAATTCTATCCTTCCTCCTATTCTCATGGGTTCATTTACTTAATGTGAAATGCATTCAGTCTAATAATCAAAATTCCCTGAAGCCTTTAGTAATTCCAGTACTGTTTAAAAGTCTAAGTGCTGAGTCTCTTCTAGACTCAAGCAATGTCTTAGCTGTGTCCTTCTGTAAAATCAGAAAACATGTTAATTTTTTTTAGCATACAGTTGTACAGAACAACCATTCTAATTCCATAAGGGAGAATAGGACATATCAAGGAATGATCAGACCAGAACAAGAACAGAAAGGAAACCACCAAACCCTCTGACTCCATGTTCAGCATCATAGACACATGACATCATCTGGACTTCAAATATGTTGTGTAGACTTGCTCTTCCAGCTCTCTTGCCTGTAGTACATAATAACTTTCCCAACATTGCATTATGGCTCATCTTAAAAGCTTCTTAAGTCACTTACTAGGACCTCCTTTCAGGAACTCTGTCCTGCACCACACTGCCTTAGCTTCTGGAACTGTAGTGCAATATTTATGACCTCTTCAGCCTTACATATTTCATGCCTGTAAAACCAGTACCACATAGAAGATGATGCCAAGTTCTACCAGATAAGGATGGAGCCCTACACCTGTTGGATCATAGTTGCATGTGTCACCCTGTGTGTGCGGAACCCTGGGTAAATACTTCTCTAGGCATTGTTTTCCAGGAGTGGGAAAACCCCGTTAGGAAATTGTGGCAGATAAGGTACATCAGAAAGCTGGTCATGTCTTGCAACTACCCTAAGTCTGCCTCATCTCCTTGCATCTCACTACACGCTAGAATGGAGCAAAGGAAGCAGCATTCTGAAAATTGTTCCACGAATAATTCTTGAGATCTTAATACAGTAAACCCAATAATTTCTGGGGTTAATGCTTTCAATTTCCTCTTGAATATCTGTGGCAGAATGTTCTTCCTGTAAATCATTCTTTAAATTGGGGGACTCAGGTTGGAGAGATGGCTCAGTGGGTAAGAGCACTGACTGCTCTTGCAGACAACCCAGGTTTGAATCCCAGCACCCACATGGCAGCTACCAACCGTCCTTAACTCCATTTTCAGAGGAATCCGACAGCCTCTTCTGACCACTGTGGCATTGCACAACACAGGTGCACTCACATGCATGCAGACAATATACTCATACACATAAAATAAAAATAATAAATAAAATATTTTTAAAAATTGGGGGACACTGAGGAGGAACAATCTGGGGTTATAGTCCATTGTTGTATTGCATTCTTAGAGATTGACAGTATATATCTTAAAAGCCCATGGATATCCTTTGGAGAAAACATATTTTCTACATGTCACATTGCAAGTTTATTTTAATAGATACTTATTCATTAAATTTTAGAAATAATTTAATTATATTAGCTATTTATGTTATTAATATCATCAACAAAATTAGTATTTCCTGCAATACACAAATAACTATAATAAATTAAACAGTAATTACATCTAGGTGTTACGGAAGTTGCATCTAGATTGTAGAAAATTACTCAATGATTCTTCACAGTAGTCAGATGATAAGCAATTTTACCCTCAATATTTACTGTGTAGAAAATCAAGGCTGGTGAGCTAAGTAATTAACCAAAGGACTCAGCTTTGCAAGTCGTTTACTGGCCCCTCATATGTGATAATATTGGTATGGTTAAAGTATAAGCAAACGTAAATCTTGGAAATTACTAATAGCTCAGTGTTGATACTGATGCAGTTATTTAGGGACAGAGCTGGGATTACGTATTGTTGCTCCTTACCTGTTAGCTGCCTCATTTGTATTATGTTTTTCATTCATTTTTCTCCTAAGAAATATGGCACTGACCTGTCTCAGCCCCAGTTGGCATTTCTGTATGGCTTCCAGAAGCACATGATAAAAATACAGATAACTATTTTTCGTTTGGCAGTGAATGTATTGTTTTAAACAATTACTCCATGAGGCAAATTACATATGGTAACTTTTCAGTACATTTTTATATAATCTGATTGATTCTTCCTGCCCCATGGTCAAAGCCTGGAGCCTTTCAATAGTGTGTTTCACATTCATATAGAGAGTTATAACACCTATTTGTATTTTATTGCCATAAATATGCATGCTAACCTTTGATATGATTCATAATCATCTGAATTTTTAATGACTAAAAGATGTTTATCACTTGCTTTCAGAAGAAAGACACTGAAAGGACTTGTGAATTAAAATCTGAAAATATGTTCGCATCCTTTTTAGAGAATGAAACTAAAGCACAAAGAACTGATCATTTCTCTGAGTGTCAAGCTAAATTCAGAAAGATGGCACTGCCTCACAATAGAGTATTCTGGAGAACAATCTCCCCTCTGTTGCCCACATCTCTTTGCTTACTCTAAGCATTGGAATATGGACAAATCCTTTGTAATAGTCAGATTTTCAAAAATTACATGGCAAAGTGGACTTTCCATGGTACCCTTGACCTTGGCATTGGCAGTACTCTCCACTGAACTCTGGTGGCTAAGGGAGATTTCAGAGGATTCCTGCTTGGATGTTATTTAATATTGTGACACGAGTAATTCTACACCTCAGTGCAAACTTCAAGAACCTGACAGGCCTCAATGAATAATGTGGTATGTGTAACTCTTCCACATTGGATAGATTTTAAATTGATGGTATCACACCCAGAGTGAAATAAAAGAGCCACCAGCACTTACCCTCATGGGCTAATAACCTCAAATGATTTTATGAATCATTGCTTTAGATGGGGTCCTAGTCATTTTTAAAATGCAATATAGATGAACATATTTTGTCTGTGATAAGATATTAACAATTTCAGCATAAGGAGGTCATCTGATGAGGTAAGACCCTCCCACTTGTTCTCCACTGAATTTTTATTTTATTTTAATTAATATGATTATGACTAATTAGAATTTTTGACTGCTGAAGAAGGAAGATTGATAGGTTAATTGATCAATACTGGTTGCTTAATATCCTGAGATAAACTGGTTTTTGAGGCATGACACATGCAATATATAATTAAATTTTTTGACTCACTTTAAAGGAGATTGCTAGTTTTGAAATTTCCACAAAGCATAAGAACACAGAAATTAAGCAAAACTGGAGACCATCCTTTTAGCTAAGGTTAATCAGTTCTTTTCCTTTTTTGGTTTGATTAATTTTCCTGTCTCTTTGGTTGACACAGTTGGGTAAGTATTCGAAGTGTTTTGTAGTGATTTCACGGTGCAACTCCCATTAAAGAAACATGAGCTGTTTGGCTAAATCAAAGCATGCAGCTTTGAAATGTACCCCACCATTTTCAGCATATTAAGCTGTCAGAAACCAATAAAACTGGGCTCACATTTCTAATTTGAAAGTATATTTGGAATGCATTTATATCCTTTTTATCCAAAGTTCATATGAAATTTAAATGGAGGTATCACTTAATTAGGAACACATCTACAAGGCTTGAAATCAATGTACACTTTAGAACTAGACCTGCCAATGTCATGGTTTAATAATCCAGAAATACATCAGTTGTAATAATATGTCTCGTGGCTTTGCTGCTTTGCAAGACAGAAAAAACTGAACTTTTCTCACCATTTTGTCTCTTAAAGTGTATGGCAGTCGATCATTGTCTTTGAATTTTCAAGATGTTTCTGCATTCAACCCATTGAGTTCCATGCTCACTAATCAATGAGCAAATAATTACTAAGCAGGAGCTCTGAAGCAAGCAGTGTGTTGGCCTTCTCTCCTACACTTCACAGGATTCCGTGTATGACACTTGAATGCTCAGTAAATATTTACTACTTCGCATTTTCCTCTTAAAGAACAGAATTGCTAACAAGCAGCACCTGCACAGTGCAGCGGGCACTGTTGGAGTGGACATGTCTTCTGGAGGCAGTAGCTGCACTGGAAACTCTGGCTTTGGAGCTAAAACAAATTCAGCATCCATTCTAATTCACTCATTTAATATTTGGGTGACTCGGGCTAGTTACTTGATCTTTTTTGCCCCACTTTCTCCATGTAAACCAGGTATTATAATACATGATTACTACAAATTGGTCTTCTGACAATTAACTCCTAAAAAGTCCAGGATTAAAGGTGCTCCTACCTAAGGCACACACTAAAATTGTGTTTTAATGTCATGAATACTGTCAAAGGTCCTTAGTTTAATTCTCTCTGCCCATTATTAGCTTAGTGATATTGGGGATTTGACTTTTCAACTTTATGTTGCCCTCCTTTACAGAGCATTGATTTAATTTTTCGAAGAGTTCTTTAAAATTTGTAAACCAAGTTGATCTTCTAAGTTTTTTTATATGTGAAATTATTTATTAGAAACATAAAAACACAGCAGAATATTGCATAGACTTTATATAACAAAAGAGGGAATGGCACCCTAATTTTAGTGAGCAGAACTACCCAAATATATCATTGAATCCTTGCAGTGGTAACTTATTCTGACTTTTGATTGATCTCCTCAAAAGCAAGCAGAGCTGCCCGAATATATCAGTGACACCTTGCAGTGGTAACCTATTCTGACTTTTGATTGATTTCATCAAAAGCAGATTGCCCTTCATGATGGTTCAGGTGACTGGGGTTGTAAGCTGACTGCTCACAGCTCCTGGGCATCATAAGCCACATTTCCTATTTTGATCTTTTTTTTTTTTTTTAATCAGTACCATTTGTTTCTTTAGAGACACTACTAGTTTTATCTACCTTGTTTACTGGTATAGTTCCTTTTGAATACAATTCATCTGCTCATAAGTTTTGTTCATGAGGTTTTCTAAATTTTAATAATAGTCACTACATCATTGTTATTGTAAAGAATGAAAAGAATTGTGTGGAACTCGTCCAGGGCAACTTTGGCCCACAGTGAGTCATAGTATTCTCCGTGTCCCTTAATTGTATCATGTTCATGCCCAGACCAGGAATGGTAAACAGAGTGAATCAGGATTTTCACCTGTAGGCTATCAACACTACTGTGCATTGTCCTCTTCTTTACACAGCTGTGCACTTTCTGAAAACCTGCTATACAAATCGATGTTCCTACAGCCTTAAATTAACCTATAACAAATTCATGAAATGAATTCTTAAAATTATGCATAGTTATTTTTACTATTATTATTATTTATTATTTTATAAACCTTAAAGATTGTGGATTTATATTTATCTGTATTTAGTGGACTCTCAAATACAGGAGCACATACAAGCATAAATATTGGCTCATTATATACGGACTTCCTCTTTAAGAAACTGTTTCTAAGTACGGAAGCAAGGGGCTGAGTGGTTGGCTCTGAATGGGATTTATCATTTTTTTAAGGGATTAAAAGGTAAATAACCATTTCTTCAAATGCATGTAGATAAGTCCTGAAGGAATTCACTATTTAAAGGAATTTGTTGGGTGATTAAAAAAAAAAAAGAATCCTGTCACTAGTCTGTAATAGAAAACGTAAAAAGGGAAAAAAATATAATGAGAATTGAGAACTGTCTTCTGGCCCTTTTTGTCTTTAATATGTAGACAATCCAGTATTACATTCTGTGGAGATAAAAACAGCATTAGCAAAAATAAATTCCGCAAATATATTTATTGAGCTTTTATTATGTCCCTGCCTTTGTCCCATGTTATCTCATTTAATCTCATTGCTGCCTGGCCAGGTCAAAGGATTAGCTTCCGCAATGCAAGTAGCCCTTGAGCTATTTGCCATGAGTCAGCATTGACCTGCAGCTCTATCACTCAAACACTGTTTGTCTTAGAGGTTTGAGACAGGATATTAAGCCATTTTAATGTTATATTTATAATTTGAGGTATCTAAAATATCAGAATCTTTCCTCGTTTCTACAAAATTGAAAAAACATTTAATACTTTATATGAATTTACAGCCATTCCCAGTAGAATAGAATGATGTTTCCTCTTATTTCACTTAATTATCTTATGCAGAATAGTTGCAAGCTTTTATATTTGTAATTATTTAAAATGTCACTGATAAAAGCTTGCTATTTGACATAGTTTTCATGATAAAGATGTGAAACTATGGAAGAATTTATACACACACACACACACACACACACACACACACACACACACATACAATGTGAAAGAAAGTTTCCAGGAAGAACTCCTGCACCTTGGACTGAATTTCCTGCAAGGCTCACCAACTGATTAGCACTCCAGAGACTGTGGAGAGTCTGGAATGTTGCAGATCCAGAGCCTATTCACAGATTATCTGGGGATATTTTTAAACCCATGAATAGCCACACTTTGCCTACCTCTGTTTCTGAATTAATATTCTTGTGACCAATAAAATGTATTAATTTAGCAGACCATCAGGTCTCACCTATCGAAAAGCTAAGAATGTCATCAGATAGCACCTGAGACCAATAGTAGACCCCCATCCCACCTCTGCTTTTCTACAACCTTACTACCAGATGTATCCACCAATGTATTTGAAAAGTGTCTTGATTTATGACCTTTCTTTGTTCTGTTACTATAAAAACAAAAATGTAGGGGCTGGAGAGATGCTCAGCGGTTAAGAGCTCCAACGGCTTTTGCAGAGGACTTCCCAGCACCCACATGGCAGCTACAAACCATCCTTAACTCCAGTTCGAGGGAAATTTGAAGTCATCTTCTGATCTCCGTGGCATTGCGTGACAGGGTGCACTCACATGTATGCAGGCAATACACTCATACACATAAAATATTTTTTAAAAAGTAATGTAACTCTTACCACACTGGAACATGGAATTTGGGGTAACCTGAATCTATATTACCAGGCTACGGTCACTCAGATTTGGCTCCAGAATAAACTATCTCTTATCCCCTTGAGGTGGAAGTTACGCTTTTGCATTGGCAGTACTTTTATTGACTGTTGGAGACAGAGTACCAACCTTCCCCAATGCTTTGCCCTCTCCCCTTCAGTGAGTACAAGTCACTAGGAACAGACAAAAGGTTACGAAAGAGTGAAATCTCTGTAGGGCTGATGAGAGAGGGAGAGAGAGAGAGAGAGAGGGATAGAGAGAACGCGAGAATGAGAGAGTGTTCAGAGCTTGGGAAAAAATGTGACCAAGAAAGAGCTGACAGTTACACTAAATGGAGCCATTCAAATTCACATTTTGGACTGAAGACAGAGGATGAGGGCTGAGAGACGGGGAATCTTGAGGGCTTAATGGAGCTGTTGAAATCCGTATTTCAGACTGCAACTGGAGGATGAGGGCTAAGAGATAAGAAATCTTGAAGGCTGGCAAAATTTGGAAATGGCAATGAAGCAGACTTTCCACAAGAGCCTCCAAATATCTAGTACTGCACATGCCTATTTTGTCTGAGGGCTTCACATCAGGCTTCCGATGTATGTGTGATACAGTAAAATAAACTCACATTTTAAAAAATATTATATTTGTGGCTACTTCTATATCAGCAGGAGAGAACCAACATGCAATCAATATTGTAAATGCGATTTTCATTATGCTTCTTCCTGTTACAAAATTTCCAGGACTTTTAACTGTGTGGATTCCTAGAGATTTGAGGGTTGTGCCCTATGCTGGCCCTGTACGACCATGTGATGCTGCCTCCGTTGGCTGTATTCAGCAATGTTTCCTAAGTAACATCTTTCTTAAGCTTCCGTAGCACTCAGAGACCAGAATGACAACACAGCTGTGTGCTGTCTGCAACGTGCATTAGTACATGGAGGAGGCTCTGTAAGTACTAGGGATAAATGATGGTCCAGGTACCGAGTTCTAAAATGTGAGGTCACCAAACTGAAGACTGAATACTTCAAAGTGATATAGTCCCTTAACCTTTATACATGTGAAACTAGGTTTGCTAGATCCTAGTGTCTTCATTTAGGATAAATGAGGGAAATGGAAAGGTTTCTTTCATGATATCATTAAATTTAGGTCCCATTAAAAATATATATTTTTTCTGGGCTAGAGAGATGGCTCAACACTTAAGAGCTCTGGCTGTTCTTGCAGAAGACCTGAGTTCAAATCCCAGCACTCACATGGCAGCTAACAATCATCCACAACTTCAGTTCCAGGGGATTCAATGCCTTCTTCTGTCCTCTGCACAACACAGGTCTTTCTGGCATGGCACAATGTGAGTGCACTTACACACATGCAGGCAAAACACTCACACATTAAAAAATAAAAATAAATAAGTAAAAATATTTTCTTCCTAATTTTCTTCTTTTCAGTCTCATGTGTTCTCCATCCCTGTTGAACAAACTGGATAGGTGGATAGTCCCACATACACACACACACACACACACGCACACACTTACTGACAATACAAATTCATATGCACTTTCTTATACATTACACACACACATATATACATACATATTATCTATCTATCTATCTATCTATCTATCTATCTATCTATCTATCTATCTATCTATAAAATCTAAGATCCAGCAACAATTTATGAAAACACTTTCCCTGATTCCTTGATTTTATAAATATTTTATTATTTTTATTTTTATGTGTATGTGTATATTGCCTGCATGTAGGTAAGTGCACCTGTGTTGGATCTCCTGGAGCTGGAGTTCCGGACAATTGTTAGCTGCCATGTGGGTGCTGGGATTCAAACCCGGGTCTTCTACAAGAACAATCCGTGTTCTTAATCACTGAGCCATCTCTCCAGCCCCTTCCTTGATTTTTTAAAACCCTTTTTATAGTCTACAAAGCACACTGCCTTTTTATACATTTATAAAAGGCACCGTTTTTGCATTCAAAATTAAGGATTTATTTATCTCCATTATGAAATAATTTTTATTTTGCAATGAATCATTCAGAATACACCTTGAACGTTTTGAAAAATTAGTCTATTGTTGCTGGCTGGCCAAATCCAGCACATTCACATTCCAAATTTCTGAGCAGCCAGTGCTCTAGAAGAGAGAAGAAAATGCACAAGAGAAGAAACTGCACTCTGATCAGACTTCCTGATCACAGTGCTAAGGAGGACATCTTTCAGGTTGGCACCTGTTTCACTGACATTTCCTCCTTTAAAATGTCGTTTCAAAAAAAAAAAAAAAAGGTTATCCTGTTTCTTAATTCACACACACACACAAAAATCAGTTCTAAAAAGTAGTACCAGGAAGGGTATTACTAAATGTGTGTACACTGATAAGAAGTTGAAACTGTTGTTGACACCACTGAAAATTAACACAAAGGGAAGAAAGGAACCGGAAACTTAGAACACAAAGTGACGCAATGCGAATCACCTCCGAGGGGCCAGTAGTACTGCATCTGGGAAGTCCTTGTGGACCATTCCACTGACATTCTGAAGTTAACCTGAGTCATCAAGAAAATGCCAGATTACATTCACTTAAAGCCTTTGTCTCAGAAGACAGGAAAATGTAAACTGATTTTAGCAAGGCCTTCACCTTTGGGACTGACATTTACTGTGTAACTGTATAATGGCCCAATCAGTGCCAAAGACAGTTTGTGGATTTCATCTCAATGATCAATGGTCAGAATGAAAAAAAAGTAATAAAACAAAGTACTACAATCCAGTAAGTCATGCTGATCCAATCTGGCTGTCGTTTCCACGTTTACTCTTAAGCTGGAAAATACATATCCCAGACACCTATTCCAAGTGTCTATATGAGCCAATCTGAAGAGATTAGAAGGTGGAAAGAAGAAGGATAGTTTTTTTTTCTGTACGCTGCACAGTCCTGCGAGCAGACCACCAAGAGAAACTAGAAGTGGTTGTAAGCTAAATGCGGTGTCCAGAGGGCTTAAATGCCCTTTGAGAGACAGGAGATTCTGGCATTCCAACTCATAGTCCACGGTGATTCTATCAGTTCAAGAGCAAACATCTAATCACGGCCGTGGCACAGTAGCAGAATCCTGGCCTCTGGGAAAGGACACGTCCTCTAATTAGTCTTTGCTTTTCTTTGTATTCCATTCTTCCTCCTTCCTGCTCTGAATCGTTCCCAACACCAAATTCACTGGTCTCCTTCCAGCTCCAATTTCAAACATGATTTCCATTAGATTTCTGTTTCTGACACAGTGTCAACAGATGAGAAATAAAATAAAATATGACTTATTAAAAAGCAATATTTAATTTGTCTGGAAAACTCAGCCATCCAGCAAAACTATACAAATAAAATGTACCGTTTGATCTCAATTTTGGCACTTGCTGAGATTACAAAAACAATTTAAGACACTGTCAGCAAAGCTCTCCTGGCAATTACAGTGACTTTGATCCTTTCCTGAGAGTTATCATGCCTGGAGCACTAACTTTCGTCATCTCATAACGTGGCCTGGAGAAGAAAGAGAATCTGGACCTAACTGAAGCTTCATGCCTGGCCTCTGGCACCAAAAACAGGCAGGTGCCGGAGTGAATTAACAGCTTCAGCTCAATTAGGAGAAAGACTCATAGTCCACATTCCTGCTGCAAATCAGCTAGTGCTGGGGAGTTCAGCCAGGAAGGGCCAGGAGTATGTAAGGCCGCACAGATGTTTCACAACCTTAATCCTTTCTTTCTGCATTTTTTTTTCTTTTTTCTTTTCCTTTTTTTTAGTTTCTGTTTTTGGTTTGTTTGACAAAGGTCTTCCTATAGCCCCAGCTGGCCTGAAACTTGTAATGCAAACCACACTGTTGTCTCTCACAAAGATCTACCTGCCTCTGCCTCCTGAGTGCTGGGACTGAAGGCATATACCACCATACAAGGGTCTTTCTGCAATTTTTGCAACAAATTGAGATACTGAATCACAGAAATGTTAAGTTGTACTCAAAAAGCCATTACACCTATTTTTCCTGTGTAGACCTATTTTCCACAGGTATTTGTGGAAACCATCCACCTCCATATGTGGTGGCAAAATGATGGAGCATTAATGTGCTGAATTGACACCAGAATAATTGCTTTTTCTTAATGCAGAATTTTCATTTTTCCCATCTAATCAGTCAAGGGTTCCCATTCAAAATATTCCCCTGAGATGATGGGACCATTTCTTTTGAGTGGTTGAGTGTATTAAAAGAATTCACGGTACCCATTGACACTCTTCTACTGCTATGCAATAGGAATGTTTCCTCACCTTTCCAGAAACTATCCTATATATCATGTGAGCAATACAGAAACATCAACTCACAGGGGGAAATATTTGTTGAATGGCTATTATACGCAAAAAAGCATAGGAGAAAAAAATTATAGCATCTACCACAGGTTAACATGAATTTGAATGTTCCCTCAGACTTTTTTCCTACCTATGTATTCAGTCAAGTAGGATAAACATTGTTTCTTCGACTGTAAATGGAAGCAGAAGTTATTGAGATATATTATTAGAACTGGTATGTGAATACTGCTGAATATTATGTTCTTAAGGCCATGTAGTGATCTAGATTATAACAGAATACTTATATCACAAATAGAACAGTAACACAGCATCTAGATGTGGCCATGTACATGTACCTATGCACGAGTATTTGTTTAAAGTATTTGGACTTGCTTAAATTGAACTCTTATTGACCTATAAAATATATGCCTCTTTCCATTATGAAAATTTTAATCTCCTGTAAAAGGATTGGCATAGCACCCAAGATTGTTGCCAATTATTGATAATAGCAGGACATTTCATGTCCTATGTTAAGGGTGATCACAATATGCTACATCTAAGTGTGAGTGTCATGATAGATGTTGGCAGAGTGAAGGAAACTATTTCTCTTTTAAAATAGTTTTTTATTTTATGTGTATGAATGTATTGCCCACATGTATGTGAATGCACCCATGTTGTGCAATGCCATGGAGATCAGAAGAGGGCTTCAGATTACCCTGGAACTGGAGTTAAGGATGGTTCGTAGCCGCCATGTGAGTGCTGGGAATTGAACCTGAGTCCTCTGCAAGAGTAATCAGTGCTCTTAACTGCTGAGACATCTCTCCAGCCCTGGAAACTATTTCCTTTGAATAATTTTAATTGATTATAGTGTATTGGGAAATGTTAGAAAATAAATATTTGTGAGAAAGGTAAGAACTCCAGAGCAACTGTCTATTCACAGATTATCAAATAATCTGTAGTATCTGTGATAACACCTTGGGATGCCTAAACTCTTTACCCTGAAAAACAAGGCGTAACAACAGATAACTGAGGAGCTATGCACCTAATACCTGAAGAACCACTGAATCTACAAGTAGTGTTTGCAAGTAGCTTTGAAGGATCATATTTGCTCACTAAAATACTAGTGTGATCAACTGGTGATAGATAATTCCAGCTCATCTTGAATAAAAATGTGCTACTTTTAAGTGGATTTATTTTCACCTCTACCTGAGATTTACCATAGGCCAAATCTACTTGGAGAGGATAGTGTTTAATTTTTATTTATATTTTAAATTATTTATTTAATAATCACATACTTAGAAGAAGCATTTCATTAC
>NW_008360320.1:11226591-11228574 GCF_000622305.1 Nannospalax galili
AAAACTTGTTGATTTTTTTTTTGTGTGTGTGTCTGTGTGTGTGTGTGTGTGTGTGTGTGTGTATCACACAGAACATCCCAAACCATCTTATGCAACTAGACACCCACTTCCCAGGTGGCAACCTCCCATATCCTGCCTCCCCCAGCTAGAGCCCTTATACTCTGATATCCCTGCTACTCTCTACTGTGTTGTCAGTACCATCAGCCATTCCCCACTACTTGCCCTTCTGGTGAATCTAGTCAGCCTATCTAGAGGTCTTAGTTTTAGGAGGGTCAGCTGTTCCTCATCTAGGAGCAATCAGTTGTCCATATTCCTTTAGATAAGATTGGGGTCTGTTGTTCATTTTCCCAGTTCTATGTTGGGTTACTCTCTGGGAGTCCCTTTGGCCACCCTGGCCAAAAACTCAAAAGAAGGTATCTCCTATCTGGCATTGTTACTTGTTATGTAGCCTTTAGCTATGCATATGGACTCTTAAGAAATTATATTGGCCCCTTTAATTTTTGGTTATACTTTCCTTTTGGGTGTTTAAGGCCATACAGTTGGCCCAGATAAACCAATTTACTTTTACTCTTAAGGTCATTTAGGGATCTGTTCCTCAGGGGTCATATGGGCTTGGAAGGAGCCCCTGGCTCCTTTCTTTTACCAGTTCCGCCTATGTCAAGATAAGTTAAAGTCCTGCTCGACCATGTTTGGCTTCACTTGGAAGTTTGGAGGAATTGATTCCTCTGTGCTGACCCTCCTCTTTGTAGACTGGACACTGGTTCAAGTCCATCTGGTGGGGTCTCCTCAGACTCCTTGATCAAGACGACAGGTGATCTACCACAATTACAGGACATTTTGGGAGACACACATAGTCCCCTGGAACTAGTCAACCTAGGAGGGCAAGTAGCAAATACTGTCCTTTATGTCCCTCTGACCAAATTATTATAGGCCTCAAAGTATGTCTATTAAACATCTAAGAAGGTTAGTTCCACCAGTCTGGTACTTTTAATTACTGTTTGTCATGTAGATAAATCTTGGGCAAAGACCAATTGTTCTCAGATAACCTAGACATATATTTCTTGATCTGCTATGTATCATCAGTATGTATCATCAGTAGGTTGTAGGAGTAATATGCTTCCCTCTGGTTTTCAAAACTGGCTAGGCATTATTTATCTCTTGCAATGTCTCACCTCTCCATCATGGTTTTCCCACTTAAGGTGCCCCCATTTCCCCCCTTTCTCCCTTACTAATACCCTTCTCCTATGATCCTACCTCTCTTGAGCTCCTTCTTTGCCTTTATCCCTTAGGTTCCTTGTATACCCATCCCTCCCTGCTCCCTTAAACTAACCCGATTTTTATCCATATCTCCCTCCCTTATTAAGGCCTGTTTCCTACTATTCTTCTCTTTCAGGTTCTTTCTTTTCCTTTACCTCCCTGTTTCCCTTCCATTATCCTGGTTCCCGTAGCTATGTCTGGATACATATTCACTTATCAGAGTTTGGTTCTAGGATCCACATATGAGGGAGAACATATTTCGATTTTTTTTTTCTGAGTCTGTGTTACTTCACTTACTATGACAGTTTCTACTTCCATCCATTTATCTGCAAATTTCATGATTTCATCTTTCTTTACTGCTGAGTAAAACTCCATCATATAAATGCACCACATTTTCATTATCTACTCATCAATTGCGGACACTTAGGTCACTTCCATCTCTTAGCTATGGTGAAAAGAGCAGCAACAAACATGGATGTACAAGTGTCTCTGCAATAGGATGAGTTCTTTGGGTATATGCCAAGGAGTGGTGTAACTGGGTCAAATGTTAGCTTCATTTGTAGTTTTTTAAGAGTTCTCCACACTGCTTTCCATATGGGTTGAACAAGTTTGCAGCCCCACCAGCAGTGGATGAGTGTTCCACTTTCCCCACATCTTCTCCAACATTTGGTATCATTTGTTCTCTTGATTTTAGCCAGTCTGACTGGGGTAAGATGAAATCTTTAA
>NW_008360320.1:11229410-11232064 GCF_000622305.1 Nannospalax galili
TCTGATGTCTTTCTCAATCTTTTTTTAAAGGTTTGAAATTTTAATTGTAGAGTTCTTTAATGTCTTTGGTCAGGTTTATTCTGAGATACTTTATTTTTATTACAGCTATTGTGAAGGGAAGTGTTTCCATGTGCTCTTTCTCTGATTGCTTGTTATTGGTATATAGAAAGGCTATTGACTTTTATAGGATCATTTTGTAACCTGCCACTTTACTGAACATGTTAATAATTTCCAGGAGTTTTCTGGTGGAACTTTTGGCATCTCTTAGATATAATATCATATCACCTGAAAAAAGGGATAATTTGATCTCTTCTTTTCCAATTATTACTCTTTTAATGTCCTCTTGTCTTATTGTTCTTGCAATCCTGTCTTATTTCTCTAGCAAGAGTTTCAAGCACTATGTTGAAAAGGGGTGGAGATAGTGGACATCCTTGTCTGGTTCTTGGTTTCAATGGGAATGCTTCCAGTTTTTCTCCATTTAGAAAGATGTTGGCTGTGGGTTTGTTACATTTGGCTTTAATTATGTTGAGGTGTGTTCCCTGTAGTCCAATTCTCTCTAGGATTTTGAATATAAAATCATGTTGAATTTTGTCAAAGGCCTTCCCTGCATCTATTGAGATGAACATGTGCGTCTTGTCACTGTGCCCATCTATATGATTTATGATATTTATTGACATATATATTGAACCATCCCTGCATCTCTGGGATAAAGCCCACTTGATCATGGTGGATGATCTTTTTGATGTGTGTCTGTATGTGGTTTGCAAGTATCTTGTTGAGAATTTTTGCATCTATGTTCATTAAAGATATGGGTCTATAGTTTTCTTTTTTGGTTGTAAAAAAAAAGCTTTGGTATTAGAGTGATGCTGGCTTCATAGAAGGCATTTGGAAGTTCTCCCTCCATTTCTAATTTTTGAATAAATTAAGTAGAATTGGATGCAGATCTTCTTTAAATGTCTGATAGAATTCTCCTGTAAATCCTTCTAGTCCTGGGCTTTTTTTAGTAGGGAAGTTTTGTATTACTGTTTCAATTTCTTTTTGTGTTTTGGGTCTGTTTAAGCTGTTAAACCTTTCTTGGTTTAGTTTTGGTGTTTCCCATGCCTTTAGATATCCATCCATTACTTTTAGGCTTTCAAATTTAGTAGCATATAAGTTTTTAAACTATTCCCTTATAATGTTCTGTATCTTTCTGGTGTTTGTGTGATGTTTCCCCTTTCATCTATGATTTTGTTGATTTGGAGGCGCTCTTTCTTTCTTTTGGTTAACTGAGCTAGCTGTTTGTCAATTTTGTTTATCTTTTCAAAATACCAGTCCTTGGTTTTATTGATTCTTTGTATATTTTTTGTTGATTTAGGCGCTCTTTCTTTCTTTTGGTTAACTGAGCTAGCTGTTTGTCAATTTTGTTTATCTTTTCAAAATACCAGTCCTTGGTTTTATTGATTCTTTGTATATTTTTTCTTTGTCTCCATTTCATTAATTTCTGCACTGATTTTTGTTATTTCTTCTTGTCTGTTGGGTTTGGGTTTTGTTTGCTGTTGCTTTTTAAGTGTCTTGAATTGCAATGTTAAGTCATTTGTTTGTGTTCTTTCTGATTTTTTGATTTAGGCACTTAGAACTATAAACTTCCCTCTAAGGATTGCTTTCAGCGTGTCCCAGAGGTTTTGTTGTATTGTATTGTCCTTTTCATTTAGTTCCAGGAATACTTTTATTTCTTTCTTAATTCCTCTATTGAGCCATTCATCATTCAGGAGTATGTTGTTTAATCTCCATGTGTTCATGTGGTGATTAGGGCTTCTTCCGGTGTTGATTGTAAGCTTTATTGCATTGTGGTCTGATAGAATGCATGGAATTATATCAATCTTTTTGTATTTGTTGAGGGTTGTTTTGTGCCCCAGTATATTGTTGATTTTGGAGAATGCTCTATGGGGTCCTGAGTAGAAAGTATGTCTTTTGGTGCTTGGGTGGAATACTTGGTAGACCTCTGTTAAGACCATTTGATATATGGTATTGTTTAATTCAGATATCTCTCTGTTAACTCTCTATCCTGTTGGCTTACATAATGGAGACAGTGGGGTTTGGAAGTCCCCTACTATTAATGAGTTGGGATTAATCTGGGTCTTAAAGTCCTGTAGTATTGTTTTTATGAAGTTGGGTGCACCAATGTTTGATGAATGTATGTTCTTGATTATAATATCTTCTTGGTCAATTGATCTTTTGATAAGAATTAAGTGGCCCTCTTTATCTCTTCTGATTAGATTTAAAGTCTATTTTGTCAGATATTAGAATCACTACGCCTGCTTTTTTCTTAGTACCATTTGCTTCGTATTTTTTTTTCCATCCTTTCACTTTAAAACAGTGTCTGTCCTTGAAAGTGAGATGAGTTTCTTGCAGACAACAAAAAGATGGATTTTCTTTCTTAATTCATTCAACTAGCCTGCGTCTTTTGACTGGGAAGTTAAGTCCATTGATATTCAAAGATATAATTGGAAGATATGTATTGGTTGCCATCATTTTGATTACTGTTTGCATTTTTGTCTATTTTTTCTTCCCACAATTATACCTTTATTTACTTTCTTTCTTTGACCCTAGGGTATACTTATTCCTTTCTCCATTCTTGGGGAGTTCAGTCCATTGATATTTAAAGTTATTATTGA
>NW_008360320.1:11232518-11249575 GCF_000622305.1 Nannospalax galili
CAATACCTGCGTATTCCATTCTTGTGTTTTCTTAAATTTTGCATAATCTTTGATTGAGTGGTCTAGTTAGTCCACTTAATCTTCCAGTCTTGATACTCTGTCTTCCATTTCATTCATCCTATTGGTGAGGCTTTCTCCTGTCCTTTCTAATTGGCTTACTGAGTGTTTCACTTCGTTTCAGCCTGAATATTCTTCAATATTTCTAACTATTTTCTGAATTCATTCAGAAATTTATCCCTATCTTCCTTCAGTTCTTTGATTTCTTTGTGTGTTCTTTAAATTCACTGAGTTATTTTATCATGTTTGTAGTTGTTCTTTTGAGTTCCATGTCCTACATTATCTCTAGGGCATTCTCATTGTACTCCTGTAGAAGACTATTGGTATTTGGTGGGGATATGTTGTTTTGGTTTTTCATGTTATTGTTTTTTCTCTGTGATTTTGACATGTGAATTTCTTTTGTAGTTTATGACTCTTGTGTGATACTCGGGCTTTCAAGTTTAGTCTTGCTTCTTTTATTTTTGAGCTTTATGTGTCTTTGTGGTTTACTTTTTGGGTATGAAGAGTTGGTTCGTCTAAGCTTCTGGTTCTCTCTTTTGATTTTATATTGGAGTGGCCGGATTCAGGAGTTCCCACAGAGGCCCAAGTCAGATGAGGATCAGATGCTCTCAGGCTTTCCTCTAAGGTCTGGATCCCTCCAGGAATGATTTTGGACTCAGGAATTTTGGGGTTGGACTGGCCTGGGAGCAGGGTCCAAGAAACATGCTGGTCTAGGGCAGCTGGCGGCTGTGCTACCCAGACATGCCTAGGAAAATGGGGGTCGGAAGCAGCCCCAAGGACTCCTGGGGACTTCACTGAGGAGCTGGATTGGTCTGGATGCAAAGGATCAGGACGAGGAAAGAGGCTGGCAGGTGGTGCAGGCCCAGGGAAGCAGAGGGAGGTGAGGGTGGGTCCAGGCCCAGAAGCAGTGCTCCTGGGGACCCAAGAAGGAACTGAGTTGGTCTAGATGCCAAGGATCAGACAGCAGTGGTGGTTCCCTGGTGCCTGGGGTGCCAAGACAAGGAATGGGAAAGGACTCAGGCTAGGAGGAGAGAAAGCAGGGGAAATGGGAGAGTCAGTGAGGCTGGGGGAGTCAAGGCCAGGAAGGCATCATCCACTTACCTCCTTACCTCGGAGAGAGAGGCCTGTGTGTAGGGTGGGAGAGAGGCCTGCAGGTTGGGTCAGAGAGAGGCCTGCGTGTCGTGCAGGCCCAGGGAAGCAGAGCAATAGTGTTTATTTTATCTTACATCTCTCAGTTCATCATGGAGGGAAATCAAGGCAGGAACTCAGAGTAGGAATCTGGAGATAGGAGTTGAAGCACAGACCACAGAAAAACACTGCCAGCTGACTTGCTCCCCTGGCCTGTCCTCAGCCCGATTTCTTATACAACTCAGGACCGCCTGCCTAGGGGTTGCATGGTCAGGAATGGACTGGGCCTTCATACATCACTCAACGTGGCCATGGGCCAATCCAAATGGAGGAAATGTCTCAACTGAGGTTCTGTCTTTCCAGGTGTGTCACATTGACAATGAAGCTATCTAGCACACTTCTCATCAAAGAAATTGCTTTAGGTATCAGACAGAGGCTCCTAAAGAGATCCTTAACTGATTAAACAAAAGAGAAAAGTGTTAGTAGGATGATCAGCCCTAATTATTACTCTACAGCACAGTGGTTGTGGGGGCTCAGGGAACATCACTGAGGAGGGAGTAGAATATATATGTACACATATACATACATATATATATATATATGTATGTATATGTGTATATATGTGTGTGTGTACTGTGTGAAACAATGATAATTATATAAGAAGTCATGAATCTGAGAGGGAGTAGCGTGGAAGGAAAAGTTGCAAGGGGAAGGGTGGAAATCACATAAGTTCAGAGAACACATTTTATGGAAGAAATTCTCAAAAAATTAAAATATTGAAAAACAGAAACAAATCAAGAAATTACATAAGCTCTTTGGTTTTTCACCAGTTTTGTTGCTACTGCTGCACCATGAGGAATTTACATAGTATAGATACTTGCTTAGTAACTTTTGCTACAGAGGCAGTAAGTTCCTAATACTTCAAATAAGCTTAATGGTGTTTTGATTCTGATAATTAAAAAAAATCAGAATCGCTGGGCGTGGTGGCACATGCCTTTAATCCCAGCACTCAGGAGGCAGAGGCAAGCAGATCTCTGTGAGTTCAAGGCCAGCCTGGTCTACATAGTGAATTCCAGGAAAGCTGAGGCTACAGGGAGACCCTGTCTCAAAAAGACCAAAAAATAAAAAATTAAAATAAAATAAGAATCATGAAATAGTTCAATATCAGGGAAACACAAAAGTCAGTGTTAGCATTCACAAGATAGCAAAATTTAGAAATCTGTCAAATTCAAATTAGTGGAAAATGTATTTGAATATATAAGTACATATGAATTTTTGTACTATGGATTCTTTTATTTGACCTTCAACCAGCGATTTTATTATTTTTAGCAGACAGATCAGAGTAAAAATCAATTTAACTTAATAAACAATTTTATCTTCAATAGACTTATGTATGGAATCAAATCTATTGACCCCAAGATTACAACTTCCTTTATATACTATAATTAAATTGTTCTTAAAAAATCTGAATAACCAGTGTTCCTCCAAACATTAAGGAATTTAATCCAACATGTTTTCAAGTTACATACTACGATATAGTTGAGAAAATATTTTACCAGCTTGAATGAGAAAAATTGCCTAACTATATTTTGCGATTAAAAGAGTGCTATAGTGGATCACTGAATAAATTAAACACATATAGGCAAAAGAAAATTCAAAACAATAAACTGAGCAGAAATAAAATACTTGGAAAAAGAGTGTTGAGTTTTACTGTAAGCTAAATCATACCAAAAATGTTGAAATATAAAAATACTAGTGATGTATTGACTATTTGTCTATTGAGTCAAACCGGTAGCTTATGATTTTTAAAACTTAATTCAAAATGATTGTCATGCTCAAAGAGACCATTAAAGTGTTCATTTGTCAGTTTTTACTTGTTGTAAAAGTCATTTTTAATATTGACAAGGCTTAAAATGGGAAAAATCAGACATCTAGTGTTTCTGCCCACAGCTCTGTGTATCACTCTTGGATGGTCCTTGATGTCCCAGTCATATGGTGTCAGAGTGGTTTAGGCAACACGTTAGCAAGGCTGTGGTTAAGATAACACTAATACACAAATTAAAAATGATATCTTTATACATACATTCATTAATTAATAGCAGCAACATAAAGTAAGTAAGACAAGGGATGAGAGACAAACTTCTCTGTGCCTCTTAGAATAGGTAGATGGTATATTGATTTAGGGAAATGGCAGTAGTAATTTCTCCTGTAGCATCTATGACCAGTCTAGTCTTGGGTAGTTGGGAAGAACTGTAATTCCAGGAATGAAGTCCCTCATATTGAGCAGTTCATAGGTCATGTTAGACAGTGTTGGTTACCCGGATATAAAAGTGCCACTGCTGCACTATTGGGACCACCTGGCCAGACTGGGCAGTGCTGTGTTCTAATGCTTTACAGCAGAGTAGGACTACTGATTGCTTTTCTCCTTTGACTGCTTTCATAGTACCTTCGGATACTAAGAGAACTGATCCTCACAGATGCTTCCAGGTTAGTACAAGCTGTATTCATCAAGTCTGAAGTGTGCGGTGTCTTCAACAATAGGGTCTTAAAATCGAGTTCTGGGAGGCAATTACGGTCAATGATATTAGCCTATAATGTTTTAGGGGTCTCTTGAAACCCCTGTCCACTCAAAGGGTGGTTTCCTGTGCCTAGTACTGGGCTGTTTGTTAGATTGTTTATGTTTTAGGCCATACAGAAAATGTCCAAGAGATTGTTCAAAAGGAATGGGGGGATGTAAGATGTTTAGCTCTACTGTTGAGAAATACATGTAGCAAGTCATTACTATGGAAATTTACCATTTTGTGAATACTATAAATGTTATGCCTCTTGCGTGAGATTTGTATCATATTTTATTCATATGAATTTATAAGCATACAGCAGGAACTTAACTGGTGTTGGATAGTTAATGCTGATATGAGAAAATACCATGAAGTGGGAAATGAAGAGAGTCTGAGAATTTAAGAAGACTCAGTCGAGAGTGAGCTCATTTAAGCAGCAATTTTGTGTTAAAGAAGCTAGGTGAAATTAAGTGATCACAGTCAGGGAATTTTGAACTTCTGTAACCATGTAACACCAGCCTAGGCACAACAGTCAAATGCACAAGACTGTAGGAGTGCCTTCCTGCAAAAGAAGGCAATTTGGAATAAAGAAACTCATACCAAGAGATGTAGTGATTCTCCCAGATATAATGCAAATCTGCAACAAGAAGGAAATACAACTTAGGCCTGTCACAAACCTCTAAAGTTAGGATTGTACTGACCATTTCCTCAAACTCCTATGTCACTAGATAATGCAAGTAAGGATGCTTAATAAATGTCATTCATAACTAAAGTCAGTAAGTAGATTTTGTTCTTAATAAATACATGCAGATGTTGGTATTTTATGAACCACCCATTTCTATTAAATATGTTATCAATTATTGCTTTAATCTGTTCTATAGAAGTGATTTTTAAAAAGATAATAGGCAAAACTATTAGAAAAGTTGAGCAAAACTTTTTTTAGGTTTGGTCTATTTATATTACTATTAATTCATGTTATACTGACAAAGATGATATGTACCCTCTTTGTAACATTAGAGTTTAGAAGAGATATATGTTCTTTATGTTATGTTTCTGGTATCAGGTTTCTACTATGTATAATTTCATTGCAATGAGTGGAGCTCTGAGTTGGCTCTCATAATGGGTCAATGATTCTACATTCTTTAGCTTTCTTTAGATATAGAAACAACTTAGTGACATATAACTAATTTACTCAGAGGCAGATAATCAGCAAAGCAGTAAGGAAGTCAGGGGTTGAAAACTTAAATAGTGTCCTGAATAGACCACATACAATTCCTGCATGTTTAACTAGCGCATTATTATTTCTCATGTAAAGCACTTGCTTGTGTTCTTTTTAGTAAAATTAGAAGGCTCTTTTAAATGGTATTTCTATTTTGCATAAAAATACAGTAGTGCTAACCACACACTAACAAGGAAGAAATCATCTGCATAAATGAAATAAAACACTGCTCTCAGGAAGAAGACATGATATACCTTCTTATTTTTTTCAAAGTTTATTTAATTTGAGAGGAAGAAAATCTTATATAAAACATCCATTGGAACCAGTGATGGTCCTTCATGGCTGTAATATCAGCACTTGGGAAGCTGAAGCAAAAAGACAGCTGTGAGTGGAAAACACCGTGGGTAAATGATGCATTCCAGAACAGCCTGGCTAAGAGCCAGAACTTGTCTCATAAAAATAAACAAATCAGGGGGCTGGAGAGATGGCTAGGTGGTTGGGAATGCTGGCTGCTCTTGTAGAGGACCCAGGTTCAATTCCCAGTAACCACATGGTGACTGACAACCATCTGTAGCTCCAGTTCCAGGGGATCCAACGCCCTTTTCTGACTTCCACTGGCATTGATCGACAAGTGCACTTACACACATGCAGGCAATACATTTATACACACAAAATAGTAAATAAAATATTAAAATAAAGAGTATTGAAATCTGTTGTTGCTTTTGGTAAGTTGCTGGATTAAAAGCAAAAGAAATTCCTTCTCTCTGAATGTCTTAGCAAACCCTCAACTCTACAGACACAAAAAGAGAATAAGCAAAAGCAAAAAGATTAAATCAGCTTCACTTCGGTTTTCTGTAAGGTTAATTAGTTGCTGCTAATTGCACCATGCCACAACCAGAGACAGAAGCAGTGTCTGAGATAATGCTGTGGGAAGGACCCAGGAAAAGGAAGAGTAGGTGAATTTCAACTTTCAGAATTTGCTTTCTACTTCCCTACGTTTAAGATGCAAAAAACGTAACACATCCTAGGAAAAGCACATATCCTGAAAGAAGATGCAATTAAGCAGTTTTTAAAAAAAATAAAAACTCCTTGGTAATTACATGAGTATCAATTAGCCAAGTGCAAACTTGGCAAGTCTTTGTTTATTTGATCGGTATAGCAGTCACAATCTATGATTCACTCACTGAAATTCATTTTGAGGGTAATAGGTACAGTCATAACCCAGATGTATTATCATTCAGCTCTTCATAGACTTTCATGCTGGAAATGAGAATCGTAGTGAAAACACATAATTTATAAAAGGCTTATAGTGTACCTGGCATTGTTCTAGGAGGCCTCTGACTCATGAAGAAATTGCTTTTTACCCATTTTTAGTGAAGGAATGGAAACAGAGAGGAGCCAAAGGCTCATGAGGTTTATATGTAATTGTTCGAAAAGAGATGAGCCACTAGCCCATGCTCTGACAGCAACTGGGTTTCATGTATCTCAAATGCAGACATTGGAAGAGAAGTTGGTCGGAAGATCAGCGGTAATCTGATGAACTGATACCAAATTTTCAGTTTGGGCAGTATGAAATCTGGGACAATTTTAGGCACAGAAAACAACAACAGAAATAGAAAATGTAACTTTTCCAATTTATACTCTTCTCATACTCATAATCTACAAGATTCTGTTTAAAGGGCCAGCATATATTTCTAATAAGAAATACACGTAACGTACGAAGATGATGGAAACAACTTGACTTTTCTGTATCCATTTGTACTCTTACTTCTAATACATTATCAAATTAAAACCTATTTGGGAATGCAGCAAATTTCCTATAGATACTGAATAGGGATAATTATGCACTTCAGAAAAATGAGATCATCCTAAAGGAAAAAAAGGTTAGGTATTCTAGTGTTTAATAGAGAAAGACTATGAAGCAGTTCAGAGTCAATAGAACTGAATCTACATTTGCATTGCTCATTCCTATTTGAATAAAAAACAGTTTCAGACTCATCTGAATAAAATGTAGAGAAATCCAATCACTCAATTTTAATGTTTTTATTGTGACAAAATGCAAATGGAACAAAAATTTTCATTTTTACTAGGTTGCTTGTATAATTCAAATAACATTTCTACTCAACTTCAGAAGCTTTCTTATAGTATATATATTTATATAATTAATTTATTTTTATTGAATTTTTTGTATATTTCATACAGAACAGCTCAAACAATCTTGTCTTTTAAGTTGAAAACATCTTTTAAGTTAAACATTAAGTTAAATTCTTAAGTACTAAGAATTTAAGACTTCAGACTTTGCTCTAAATTTTAGATAAAAGCACTCACTTTCATTCCTCTGAGGATTAGCAAGCTAAAATTGCTTATGTTTATATAATCTCATCATTTCGTGTTCAAAATGTGTCATTATCATTATATTCATGTCATTGTTTATCAGTTACACATGCAAAGGGAAATGTTTAGCAGGAGTTTATTTCTGTTTCCACAACTGTAAAAATCCTACTGGAACTTCAATTCAAAGCTATGTTCAGGTCACAATAGAAAAAAGAACTTTAATTTGCTAGAGTTGCAAATCATTTGGGGATTATTGAAGTAAAACATGTTCTGCATATAGCGTGATATTCATTATTTTAGAGAAATGTAAACTCCGGTTTAGGTGCTTTTACCTATAAGGTAAAAATATCGGCAGCTGGATCTGTTGACTGATAATGACAGGATATTATCCAGGTGAACATGTCAACTCCAAGAACCCATGTTCAGAGAGCTTTTTCACCAGTGTCCTCAGAGTTACCATTGAGAAGAGCAAACAGATCACATTTTCTAAAAATGAAACAATCCTATTGGTAGGAAAAACGTGTATGTTTTGTTTCACTTATTATGCCTAATATAATCTCTATTTGGCTTGATATTAAAAGCAATGATCTCCTAACAAAGATAATGTGAATCCTCTGTCTACTTTCACTTTTGAAAGGAGTTTGACATTTCATTAGAGTTTCTTGACATTATTTCTTTTATTTATTCTTATTTTATATGTGTATGTGTTTTGCCTATATATCTGTAAGTGTGCCCATATCACACAGTGCCCATATCACACAGTGTCCACAGAGGCCAGAAGAGGGTTTCAGATCCCCTGGAACTAGAGTTATGAATAGTTATTAATCTGGTTGTCTGTCGCCATGTGGGAACTGTACCAGGGTCTTCTGCAAAAGCAGCTAGTGCTCTTAACCTCTAAGCCATATCTCCACTTCCTGATCCTTATACAATAATTTGAAGGCAAAAGTATTGAGATCATACTACTGCTCTTGAACCAGAATAATGATATTCTTTCATAATTACTGTTCTGGCAATATTTGCAAAGTTTTTGATCTCCTCTGAATCTTTGAAGTGAAAATAGGTTATTTACCAATATTTGTATTACCTAAATTCAGACTATTAGCCTAATTTACTGTTTGTCTATGTGTTAAATTTAGAATGCTATTGCTAAGTCATTCAGCTATTTGTCATCTGGAGAGTTTTTAACCAAACAAAGGCCATTTTATTACCCTATCATGGTCCTACATTTCCTTCCTTTCACATGTTTTAATACCGTTATCTCAAATTTGAATCATGTTTCAGGGCTGAAGTTAATTATTTTGAAACTTTGTTAATTAAGCTATGACTCAAAATCAGAATATATATTTGTATTTAAATTGGTAACTTGTGTTAAATTCTATTTTTCAAAACTTCCCAAAGATAGAGCAGCACGAATTTTCAGGACCGTATAAATGTATGTGTGAGGAGGCTGGTAGCCGCGTGCCTCAGGTTTCTGTCCTGATGACATATTTATAAGTCTGTAAACGAAATCAGGACCTCTAATGTCTTAGGTAGAGTTTGTACTGGAGTGAGTTCTTTCATGAATGTGAAGATGCTTTCTAAATCACATTCCCCTGAGCTCCTGCTATAACACATTTTTATCAGTAGCAAGCCCTTAATACAATCCTCGAATACATTATACACTGCCACATAAAAAGAAAGGAAAAAATAAGAAAGAAGGAAGAAAGAGTGGGTCAGAAAGAAAGAGAAAGTGTAGAAGAAAGAGAAAGGGAGTAAAAGAGAAAGAAGGAAAAGAGGGGAAAGGAAAGAGAAAGGGAGTAAAAGATAAAGAAGGAAAAGAAGGGAAAGGAAAGAGAAAGGGAAATAAGCCCACACCAACTTTTTGGAGGTGTGACGTGACACAGAAGACAGGAGATGGCATGAACCCTAGTCTAGCCTTGATAGAGAAGTGAGATTAGACCACTGTTGGGGACACTGAGAATCTACAGAGTATACCAGTCAAGCACAAGTGAGGATGCTAAGCATCCACAAAGTAGCACAAAGAGGATACACATGAAAACACGTACCAGAGAAAGGAGAAGAGAGGAAACAGCAAAGTACCTGCATCAAAGTCAACTTGGCCCAGTCTTTGCTGCCATCTGGTCATCTCTCACCTCTTTCTGTTAGGGAGTGCTATACCACGTCCCAAGGACTATTCACATTAACTAAAAATATTTCCAATTTCCTCGTGAATTACAAATCCTTCTGAATTAGATTGCTGTGGAAAGCAGTGCCACCACCTCTTAAGAGCATCATCCTATCTTTTCATTTTTCACCCTGATTGGCTATAATTTTTAAAAATGTGAATGAAATTAGTCATTCATCAGCTCTCTAAACATATAATCTTACTGGAATGTGGAGAAAATGCAAATGAAATGTAAACCTTGTTCAGCATAAAAGAAAAAGGGTCCTCCTGAACAAAGTACAGTATTGTTCTGTCTCTGACCTTTATTGTTCATATATCTTGAGCTAAGTGTTGAAGTCATGCTGTCTTATCCATAGACTTGGCCTTATTTTAGGACAAACAGGATTTTGTTTTGTGAATAATGAAGGTGAGAGATGGTGCAAGTTCTGAATATTGTTCAAGTGATTTAATGTAATTTTCAGGTCAAAGTCCAAATGCTTTTGTTCCCTTAGATTACAAATATGTAATACATGAATACTTCTTGCTAAAAATACCTTGTCCTAAGTCTTTCTCTAAGATCCTAACAACAGAGTTCTCCGAAAAGATAGTGAAAATTTTAATTGTGTTTTCAGAGTTCACATTTAATTAAAAAGGAAAATGTTTCACAGTTGGAGGTAGAATATTGAATTGGTATAATTCATATTTTCTGAAAATGCCTTTCAAAGATTCCTTCCATAAAGGAAACTGAAGAAAGATGTACTCTTTGTACTGCTTCTATATTGAATCAGTCATTTCTGAATACCATGTTTATTTTGATTCCCTATATACCTGAAAGATAGAATTTCCTGACATCATTTTATCAAGTTGAAAAAGTATTAGTGCTTTCTTTCAGACTGGATTCCCAAAGAATTTGGACCACAAATTTAGAATTCAGTTAGCCATTAGCCCAGTGGAGACTTAACAAATTGTCTCCACACACACACACACACACACACACACACACACACACACACACACACACACGTTGAGAACTCTACTGGTTTAAAATATATCTATTTGAGGAGGAAGCATAAAAAGTTACGTCATGTTAATAGGTAGAGGTGATAAACATTACCACTGAAATCTACCCAATGACTTTATATACATACACAGGTGCCAATGATCCTAGTGCAACTGATTATGACTAGCAATAATCAGATACATACAGATTAGAGATGCATGTGGCAACATCTCAGTGTTATTAGCAAAAACAATGAGTCTTCCTGTAAGAAACAGTATATTTTAAAATGAAATGAACATCTTTTTTAAAGGTTAAAAACATTCAGTTTTATGTCTTACAGAGCCTATACTGAGTTCAATATTGTATAAGGGTATTAAATCAACTGTAAACCTAAAAATTTTATAACCACTTTTGAAAGAGATGTATCTTTGCTCTGGAAACTGTTAATGAGTATGTTAAAGCTCTAATGAAATTCTTCTTCTAAAAAAATAAAAAATAAAATACTTCTATCAAAAAAATATAAACATCTACAACCTAGGATACAGGCATAGCTATAGAAGGGATCAATGTTGGTTAGAGAACTTTTAGCAACTGAAAGCATAAAAAGACATGCTAGTCCTAACACAGCAAATCCCTGTTTTCTGCCACGGGTTTCCTCGTGGTTGAAAGGCTGAGGGCTATGTTCCATGTACACAATCAGGATCTTTGACAGATGACTGAAAGCACTATCATTTTTGAAGATACGACTTCCAGTGTTTCCTTGGAGGAGGAAGGAAACGAGGCGAACAATATGGGTAGGGGATCTGGAAGAGAAAGGCATCTCATATTTCTCTTCTTAAGACTGTTCACAGGTTCGCACATAAATGGTAAGAAACCTTACAATCATAGACTTTGGCTGAGCTACCTAACATCAGGAAAACAGAGTACAGAACTTTGATGAATAGTTTATCATTTAAAAAATTTTTAATTTATTATTGTTATTTAATGTGTATGAGTATATTGCCTTCATGTATGTGAGTGCACCCATGTCGTGCAATGCTGTGGAGGTCAGAAGAGGGCTTTAGATTCCCCTGGAACTGGAGTTAAGGATGGTTCATAGCCACCACTTGGGTGCTGGGAATCGAACCCGGGCCCTCTGCAAGAACAGTTAATGCTCTTAACCACTTAGCCAACTCTCCAGTCCCACATTTTCATACAGTATAATTTGATAGCTGCTATGTGGGTGCTGGGAATCTAACCCAGGTCTTCTGCAAGAGCAGTCAGTGCTCTTAACCACTGAGCCATCTCTCCAGCCCTTAAATTTCCTTTTTTTTTTTTTTTAACTTAAGTCTATGCAATGCTTTTAGAATACCTAGATAATCTATTGGAAATGTTACTCCTCAAATAGATAACATATGAAGGCATAAAATACTGTAACAAACTTTCTTTGGAATCCCCAAGTTTCCATATTGTTCTTTCTAGCATGTGTCTCCGCCTAGCGGCTTGTGTGTTATTTGGAAAACACAAATCACTTTATTTAAATTCCTTCCTTGTATTCTTCACTGGCTTTCTTGAACACAGAATAAAGTATGAATCCCAAATCAAAGTTGTGCTGATAATCAGTTTCAGACTTAATTATTTCAATATCCTATTTCTCTTTCTCTTGTTCTCTGTTTCTATCTCTTTTTCACTTCCCTCTGACCTACACACATCTCAGGATGTATGACCTCCCTGTGTCTTCTGCTGCACTGCTCCTCTGAAACATCTTTATATGTTAGACTTATCAACATCCAGATGCAATTCCAATGCTCAATCTTCAGATATGTGATGACCCTAGATAAACAAGTATTCCTGACACCATCAGCTCTTCTAGGATGAGAGCCTGCCCCTTTAAGACAGTGCTCACTCTTAAAAGGCTAGGTCCCACAGCCTGAAGAGATCAGGCCAAGCTCTCCTGCAGCTCTCACTTGGAGAGAGTTAAGAAGCTCTGTGCTGTGATTTGACAACTCTGAGTCTATGGTGCCTGGCTCCTCCATGCTCTGTTATATACTTTGCTGAACTGAAAGTGTGCTGTGAAACTTCTGCACCGTCCTCCAACTTACAAAAGTCTGGTATTTCTTCAGTTCTTGGGATTGCTCAGGGGACCTTCTCTGAAGAGGCTCTTCTGCCTGCCCCAGCATCCCTCTCATGATTGTTCTTTCTCTCTCACCTTATCTTTCTTATTCTTACATTTATTTGAGACAACAACTGCCCCCCCCAAAAAAACACCCAAAATCTTTTGGGGGAATTTCATACATGAGGACTGTATTTACAGTATTTCCACGTCTTCCTCTCCACCTAATGCCTCTCAATTTCATCACTTCTTCTTCATTAATTACTATATATAAAATCGTCTGAGTCCATTTAGTGGTGCTTCTGTATAAGTATTTAGCCTGACCACTTGGGATTGGATAACCCGCCAGGGAGCTTGTCCCTGGAGAAAAATGGTTCTCTCTGTGTCAAGGGCTTAGTTCTTGCTTGTATCTGTTCATGTTCTCGCTCTTGATGAAGCTCTTCCCCAGGATTTTTTAAGAATATACTTTAATTTTATGTATGTGAGTGCTTTTCCTCCATGTATAGAAGTGCACTGATGTGGTGCAGTGCCCACAGAGGCCAGAAGAAGGCGCAGTAAGAAAACCTGGGTCCTCTGGAAGAGCAGCCAATGCTCTTAACCACTGAGACATCTCTCCAGCCCATCTCCTCCAGGTTCTCAAGGGAAGCCTTTCCTTCCTTTCAAGAACACCATCATGTTTGGCCTATTTTACCATTTTCAGTCTAATGCTTTTCCTTCTACCTCAAGGCCTGATCCTGGTCTTGAGGCTATTTTTCCTAATGAACATTTTCTGAAAGGAATCAGGTTATTTTTACCCAAACTGACTATAGCTGTTCTATTATTTCTACGAATATTATATTTCATAAGTTCTATGATGTATGAAATCATAGCATTGCATAACTTACCTCCACCAAAATAGTCTTTTCTTATTTCTCCTTTTATAGGGAGGGAACTAAGGTGAAAATCACAAATGACTTCTCTATAAGCCTAGAGTAGCCAGTGGTCCATCTAAGGAACAGTAAGGAGCTTATAGAGAGTTCTTTTATCTTATGAAACTATTTGGAGAATAAAAGATATAATAAGCTCACATGTGTCTGTATGAATTGGTATTTCTTTTTTCAGAGAGAAGAAAATCTGCTATGTGCTAAGTGGTAGAGGATTTAGCTTTTAAAACAGTATCAGTATGAGAAGACGAAAATACCCATGTGAGCATAGTCCACCATGTGCTGTAGTTTCGAGCAGCATACAGTCATTAGACATCAAATAACATTAAGAATCAATTCCTTAGCCACTCTGCCAGGATCTGGTTCTCTAGAACCAAAAGTGCCACGTGACTATTTTGAGAACAGTACAGAGAAACATTTCCATCATCCAGAAAGTTCTATCTAATTGTGCTGGTCTGTGAGTTTGTATTTCTAAAACTTTCCTCTGTTTTTTGATCTTTGATTCTGGATGGCATGATTCCCTCTTTCTCCCAAATAATTTATTCTTAGAACTATCTTTCAGTCCTCCACAAGTTATTAGAAGATTTGAATATCAACAAATCAGTTGAGGTAGTGTAAAATTACTGTAAATCCACAAAGAAAATTGGATTATTCAAAATATGTGCTGCTTTAATTTTAATCCTTATGAAAATTGCAATTACATTATATTGTCAGTTAAAAAGTCATGCCATAGATATAAAATTCAAATGGTCATACAAAACCTTTCTAGAATATCTTGTAACTTAGGAAATGTTAGGATGATGTCTTCTGTGAGGAGATAGAACACTGGTCATTTGATTCCCAATTACCTAAGCCAAGTTTTCTGATGCAAGGGAAACATTCACCTGTCTCCAAAGTAATGAATGTCATTTGAAGACTTCTCAAGAATATTGCTATTAGTTGAAGACTATGTAAGAGGCTTAGCTTCATCTTCTGCTCTATAAGTGATGATAGATTTTTTCCCACCCACTCATACTGGAGAAAGCATAATTTAGGGTTTTCAGTAGTTTGGACTATTGCTTCAATTATGAAGGTGACTTCAAATATAAGAGGATTCTTTTTATCATTCTTATAAAAATAAACTAATGAAGTCATAAGGGAGAACACAGATGACAGAGTAAAAACCAATTACAAGAGCTGGAACATCTTGTCAGAATTAATATTCACTTGCTAATGGTCACAGTAATATTGTCATTTTCTAGGTTTGGATGTGCATGGCTTGCAAACCCAGCGCAGTGATTCTTTTCTGATCTCATTTAGTGAGCAGCTCTGAGGTCCTGTCTGAACAGTAGCATTGTTATCTTAACAACTAGACATTTCCTGGGCATGGCAAAATGGCTCAAACAGAGGAGTCCATGCTTTGTTACTCAGACACAAGTGAATCTTGTGTTTCTTGAGATGTAATTTGAAGGAGAACACTAACTAATTGGAAGAAAGTAGTCTGAATGCCACTCTCAATGCAAGTACAAGGGAAGGACTTTGCTTCTCCCAGATGCAAGAAATCTGGAAAAGGATGCAGACATTGTTTCGTGGCGAGTCCATCATAAGCAGTTGCTTCCACTTAATGACATTTCAAGCATCCAACTGTGGCAAATAGATAGAAACTAAATGGAGGCTTTTATACATTCGTATATATTAATGGTCATTCGCTCATGAGACTGTCCCTTTAAGAGGATGATCACTCCTAGAGGACAGACCTGAAGAACTCATGCCACACCCTTCCTTGCACTTTCCTTGAGAGCTAAGAAGCTGCTCTGTGTTGTGGTTTCTAAATCTCCTAAATTATGATTTTGTTCAGTATCTGGATCCTCTATTCTTCTTGTCACAATGGCCATGCAAAACTAAATCATATGGTGTGAACATTCTCCTGAGCCCACCACCCCCGCCAGATATGTTCCTCTGTATGAGATTTTTTTCATGCTTCTCCTCTTGACCTGTGTCCTCCTGACATGATGTCTTTCTCTCACTCTCACATTAATGGAAGCTCCTGTCTGGCTTTTAAGTGACGCCTCCCCTTTCCTTAAAGGTCCTGCTGTTTTGTTTCTGATACATTGTGCTGTCCATCTCTAATGCTTTCCTATCTGAAGATGGGATCTAGTGTAGGCGTTTCTCCTAGAAAAACCTCATTCCTGCGTTCCAGCTCCTGTCACAAATCAACAACTGTGTCTCTTCTTTCCTCTGTGTCTAACAGTGCTCATCACACGATTCAGGCTTTAGTCCTGTGGTGAACAAATCCTGAAGCACTCACTTCTTGGCTTTGACTTTTTCTAAGACTTTTCTATTTCTTTGCTTTCTTCCAGGTGTGAAATCTAATAATTATCACTAATGTTTAGATGGTGGGTGGTGTAAGAAAAGATTTAAAGAGATATACGGGCAGGAAGAATTGATTACTGGTATATAATTTTATCTCACTTATTTATCCTCATTATTTATAGCAGGTAGACTTAAGTACAAGTTCTTATGAGAAGCAATTATTAGTTTATAATTTTTTATGGCTCTCTTAGGTCTTTTCTTATCATGTTCAAGACTCAGAAAATTTAACAACTAAGTTGGCTGGTTTCTTTCTAATTTGGTCTTCCTTCACTTGAAACCAACTTTTCAGCATTTACCAGGAGAAAAAAAAATTTTTTTTTCATAGTTCATGCTTTTATCTAGTTTCTTAGAATGCCAGAAAAATACTATGCACATATACACATGTAGTATATCTACAAATTCCATACCACATTCCCCAAATCAGCATAATAAAACAATAGTGATGTCCAATTCTGAAACAAATCTGTAAGTACTGAAAACTGATGATGAGGATTCAGCAGTTAGAGCACGGCTCAGGAATGATTTTACACACGTAGATTCCATAATCCCATCTTATTGAGTACTTTGAGATATATGAGAAACTGAACTGACCGCCTTTGTCATTAATTCTAAATGGCTTCAGGAAAACTGTGGTTGACCTGCCCTGCACTTGCACACTTGAAGAGAGTTTTTCTTTTAACAGCAGATGTATAGAAGAAAACAAAAGATTTTAAAATGATGTACAAAATGATTTACCCAATTAGTACACTGCCTTTCTTATCCTGTGGATAAGAAAGGTAATGTGTCTTAGTCACGTACCTATGAATTCACCCAAGTCAGTGACAGACATTTCACGTTCAATTTTCTTGTCACTATTACCTAAGCAATTCAGTATAAGGATTGTTCTCAGAGCATTAAGTCATATTTAGTAATGTACGTAAACTAGAGGTGACAGATTAAAAGCATACAGGTAGATATTCATAAGCTACATGCAAATACTTGTAGATACATTATTAAACTTTTAAAGATACTCATTGTAATGTATACATCCTCATAGAAGTATTTTTTAAGTAGAATGTGAATATTCCAAGAATTATATGCAAAATTTTTATGTCAAAATTCTGTTTTAATGCAAATTAAATTCATAGATTGCTTGGTTTGTCTTGTATATTCCAAAATAATTTACTAAAAATTGATGAGAAAGATGACTTTGGAAATTTCAGTAATTGGTGATATTCCCCAATGGCCCAATTAAGCAGAGAAAAGAGATAA
>NW_008360320.1:11249743-11263100 GCF_000622305.1 Nannospalax galili
GATAAGCAGAAGTCTATTTAAGCACTATCCTTATTACAGTTGTAAAAATTTCCTCTTATTAATACTGAAAAGACTCATCTGAGATGAGAACAAAAGTATAAATGAATATAAAAATATGTTGAAGGTTCATTTGAAAATATTGTTTTGTTTTAGAGTTGTTCAAAGACATTTTTTAGACATTGAGCAGACACAATCTTACAATTTGGAAAATAAGCTGTGAGTAATTCTTTTATATAATAGATTTTACTGTTGGTATGATAAGAATATTGAAAATAGAGACCACTTCATGTTAGGCTTATAGGAACTACTGAGAGAGTCAAGCAATAGACTCAGATGGGTGCCAGGTAGAAGTCGGATGGGCCCTTATCCCAAAAGGCAATGCTGTGGGACCTGATGACTGCTTCCTTCCTTCTTCCATTTGCTTTTTGAAAGCTTTTAGGGCATTAAATCCAAGCAGTCCTTTCATGTAGATTGTTTAATCTCTAACTTATGAAAACAAAATATCAGAAAAAGTATAAAATAGCACTGGTGTTTTTAGAATAAGTGGATTATAGAAGCATCCTAGTGACAATTGGACAGATGTATATGATAGAAATATGATTCATGATTTTGAATGCTCCTAATCACTGTCTTCATTTGAAGAATTAATTTTAAAGCCAATTTCTGAATCACATTAAGGAATTAATATACTAGGAAAATATATGTCGATTTACACTGTCGGGTTACATGGTGGTGTAGTTTAAACATCACACAGCATTAAAATAATTCATAAGTATTCCAACACTGAGTAAGAGTTTGAAAAAGAATATCTTTAAGGAATTTTATTGACAGTACAAAAGTCTTTTAATTGTCTGTATTGTATTTAAAAACTTGACAATTGTCTGTAATATCTGTTCTTAATATTTTTACATTCATTTGTTTAGTGGGGCGGGGCAGGGGCTTGCATGCCAAGATATGCACGTGGATATCAGAAGACAACTTGTGGGAGACTGTTCTGTCCTTCCACCACGTGAGATCCAAGAGCCTAACTTGGGTGGTCAGGCTTGGGGCAAGTACCTACTGAGCGTTTCCCAGCCATTCCCACTCTGGCTACTTTTGTCCCATGTGTTCTTGAGTTTCTCCTCCTTCACACACATTCCTTTCAACACTAGCTCTCTTCCTGTCTTACTGCAAACTAGTCTGACAAAGATCAGCTTTATCTTCCATTTACTTGGAGCCTGCATAGATGACACACCCTGTCTCACAGAGACTAGGAAGTGGTGCTGAATATTGACTACACAGGAGTCATTATTGCTCTCTCACATACATGCACACAGATTTGTATTAGAGAGAATCGGTTAGTTATGAGAAGGTCATTCTGTTTGCTCAGACCAGGTTCATAAGGCTGATCTACCTTAGAGCAGAGAGCTATTTGTAGGTGACTTATTTGTCAGGTAGCCTAGTAGAATTCTTCAGGTTGAAAAGTATATGAGTTGAGGATGAAAAAATGAATGTTTACAGGTAGAATTAATGAATCCTCTCCATTTTAGAGGGAATTGAATCACTCCACAACGAAGATGTTTATTTAACTCGGCATTTTTCAAAAATTTAACACCAAATATTTGCTTTTTTATTGCACTACCAGTTACTACACAAATTTAGTGTTCAGCAGCATTTTCAAAATAATGTTCTAAGTGAAAAAGTCAAACATAGCTATGCTTAGTTCAAACCTTTTCATGTATTTGAATTAAAGCAGGAGTGGGACAGTCAAGGACTGCTGAACAAAACAGTCATCAGTCACGTTTGCTTCAAATGTTATGGGTCATTTTAGAACCTAAAGATAATAGAAGTGTTTCAAGAATTTGTAAAATACATTTTTTACTTTTTCAGACCACTGGTTTTGGGTTCAGTATTACTACAAAAGGGAAACATAGCCGGGCATGGTGATGCATGACTTTAATCCCAGCACTTGGTAGGCAGAGGCAGGAGGATCTTTGTGAGTTCAAGGCCAGCCTGGCCTACATAGTGAGTTCCAGGACAGCTGGGGCTACAAGGAGACCCTGTCTCAAGAAAAAAAAAAAGACAAAAAAGGGGCGGGGGACATGAAGGTAGTATTTCAGCATAAAACTGAAACTCTGCAGATAAGTAACAATAGGTAAGTGGATGTTAGGGTGATGACCGAATCAAAACATTAAAACCTTTGAAAAGCATTGGTTTCAGGAACATCAGTATCTTTAGCATTTAAATGTTTCAGAGATTAACTAATGCCTTCAGGAAGCCTAATGGATAAGGCTTCACTAGTTGCTTGCTAACTCTGTGCAGAGTAACTAATCCTGACTCAGGACAGTTTAAGGCCTGGTCAGTCCTAAGCAGCCAATACAACAGTGTTGATGAAGAGAAACAGAAAACCACCTCCTCAGCTTTGAAAGTAGGTCAACTAATCCTGTTAATGCTTTACAGCTTCAGGGTCCCCAAGATGCTAAAAGGGTGGAAGGAATAAAAAGAATCAGAGCATGCTGCCCTGTGGTCTCTCCTCCTTCAATCCATTTATATGGTTTGTTCTGAGGCTTTGCCTGCTGGCAATCAAGACGGCCACAGAGCTTTAACAGGTAATAATGTCCTTGTCTTTCCACAGAAGAGGACATTAGTGATTAATTACCAACAAGCAGACAAGGAAACCTGAAAATTCAATTGAACCCGTAAAAAATGGAAGCTATACCAAACACAACTGTTATTTCTTTAAGCAAATTATTTGTATTAATTTTATTAGATGCCAATACCAGAACTAATGTCACTTTGGTCAAAAGTTTTCCAGCAAATCATCAGCATTGGTGTCATTAGCAATTCATGGATTAGTCAATGAAAGCAGGGGTACAAAACATGATGGGGTGTATGCCAAGTTTCTATAATGTAGTTTTGATAGGTGGAGGAGTATGGCGCCTGCATGAGGTAGAGCTCATGATGCTGTGTCAGGTGCATTTGCTGTATCACCTTTTCATGAGATGTGATGAAATATACTACCTCATATTAAAATAAAATGTGAAAAACGGATAAGTAATATAATATTATGTGAAATTTATGTATAAATTGGGGAAACAAATTATGGGAGTTCTGGAAAAAACTACAAAGGTAATTTGTATTTAGTTACAGATCTGATCTTCACTCCAGTAACACTCAGCATTAAGGTCTGTCATTTCAAATTGCATTGTTGGAAAACTGAAACACTAGATATCAGGCTACATGACAATTTTATTTCCTTTAAGGAATATTGATAATGGATCAGCTTTATTTATTCATGAAGCTACCAAATAATGCAAGTGACTAGTTTTGAAGGTAGATTTTTTTTTTTTTTTTTTTTTTCTTTTTGAGACAGGGTCTCCCTGTAGCTCCAGCTGGCCTGAAACTCACTATGTAGACAAAGCTGGCCTCGAACTCACAGAGATCTGCCTGCCTCTGCCTCCTGAGTGCTGGATTAAAGGTGTGCTCCTCCACACCTGGCTTACAGGTAGAATATTTTTAAATGATATTATTCTTGTTTTTTCTATAAAATAGATACTTACACCTATATTATCTTGGTAATTTATTGATATTCATCTTCAGGGCCCAGATTATTTCCTCCCTCTTATACTATAATATGGTTTTGTGAGGAGAGTGCAGAGGATTGTACTCAGTGCCTTGGCATGCAAGACAAATATTCCGCTCCTAAGCTATACCCCAGCCTTGACACTGACATTCACAGCAAGCAGAGCTATGGTATTTAATTGGTAATAAACTTTCTCCGAAAATCCAGTAGTCTGACTATGTATTATATGCATGATACTTATCATTAAATCTTCAAGAGTCAGACTGGTCATGGTAGTGCACACCATTAATCCCAGCAGTTAGGCAGTAGAAGTAAACAGATCTCTGTGGGGAATCAAGGCCAACTTGGTATACACCAGCCAGGGCTACATAGTGAGACCCTGTCAGACAGACAGAGAGAGAGAGAGAGAGAGAGAGAGAGAGAGAGAGAGAGAGAGATCCTCAAGAGTCAAATTCTTAAGCTATTTACTGGTCTTTGACCTTATTTGAGAACATTATGGGATGTACCACCACACTAGGCCTAATCTATAATATGTAAGTGCTATATACCAGCATTTATCTGCAAGCTTTGTAAAGGCATTATTTAATTATGAATCAGAGAGTTTTATACCCCTTTTCTCTACTATTCATATGATATGTGTTCAACTATTTTGTAATTCTTATAAAAGTCAAGGTAGACTATAAACCCTTTGAAGGGATCCTCATGGTTTAAACCTCAATGTACCTTAAAGTCTGTGAATATACTTGAAGCACTACTAATCATAGGGTAAATGCGAATAAAGGTAGCTGGTGAAATGTATATAAAGGCTGCTTTAATTTCCTCTCTTGTTTGACTTGTATATATATTTTATCCTTACACACTTGTGCATAGCACATGTGTGTGGAGAGCAGTGAGATCTTCCCTGTGTTTCTCAACAGAACTGCTGCTGTTTTCCAGTTGATGTGCAATGTCAATCAGTATAAAGTATCTAAGCTTGACTCTTCTCAGATTAAAGCTTTGTAAGTTTTTGACAGTGACTGATGTTGATTTAAATCAATGAAGTTATCAAAATACATTTATTAGACAGACTAGTATAATGTCAAAGTAAAGAGATATTAAGTAGAGTATTAGATTCTATTAATAGTTTTTCTTTTCATATGTAAATTCCCTTTGAAATTAGAAATGGGCTTATTTCAGCATATAAACAGCATTTAATTTGTCAATTAAATATATTGATGAAACATATAGGGAATACAATAAAAACTCAAAAGCAGTATCAACAATTTGAAATGAGAAATATTTTTTAGTATAATAGTTTAAGCTGAAAGTTATAAATGCAAGATATAATCATTTAAATATTGCTTTGATAAATTCAATTAAATTATATTGCTTTGGAGATTCAGCATAGATAACACTGATTCATTGGTCTCTATTTGGTAAACTACTGGATATATCTGGGACCCAAAATTTATTATGATTATATACAACATAGTTTTTATCTGCTCTCAGGCTGGTACTAAAATGACATCAATTAGATTTTAAATTTCTTGTAAACTGTAATACTAAAGATAAAATATCGAATTTCTTACTGAAGAGTTAAAAATGTATATGTTTAAAACACATGAAAATAGAAACATTTTGGTTTCAAGACAGAATGCTCAGAACCAGTGTCTCAAGCACAGAGCTTTCACTTGCATGCTAAATAATTTACAGGTGTAATTAATTGTTGGCACAATGTTCTGCACCTGCCTTCACCTGCTTAAGGGTTCAGTTTGTCACCTATGCCTAACTTTAAGATTGCAGACTTCAAAGTAACACCTGGAAATTTCTACTTCATAGACTTGAAAGGAAGTGTCCCCATAAATCCTCAAAAACTTCAGTGATAAGTGTAACATTTCTTAAAAGAAAGAGAATACAAAAAGAATCAGTTTTCACAAATGTTTCTGTGGTCAGATAAAGCTGTTGTGTCCCATTCACCAAGCCCTGGGTTCAATCCCTAGTGCTGCTGAAGGATGAGAACAAAACAAAATTCAACCGAAAAGAAGGTTCTGCTATTCTGGAAGAATTTACTAGAAGGAAGTGATGAATGATATAACAATTACATGAAAAGTTACTCCATCAAACATCTATTTCCTCAGTCTTTCAAATTATAGACTTAAAACTTCTTTAAAAAGAAAAGCTGTGGCATGGGGTGATGGCACATGCCTTTAATCCTAGCACTCAGGAAGCAGAAGTAGGTGGATCTCTGTGAGATTAATGCCAGCCTGGTCTACATTGTGAGTTCCAGGCCAGTTGGGGCTACAGGGAGGAAGACCTTGTAGCCTGGTATGGCAGCACACCTCTCTAACCCTAGTTCTAAGGGACTGGAGATAGGAAGGTCAGGAGTTCATGTTCAACTTTGAATACTGTTAAGGCCAGCCTAGGGTACTGAGACTTGCTTTTTAATAGTAGAAAGCACATACTGAATTCAATAATGCAGTCATCTGGGTAAAATCATGGTGACAATAGCACATATTCACAAATATTATGATTAACTGCTATTTAAGAATAATTTTCAATTTAAGGACTATATAGAATCATTCGTATAATTGCAAACATCGGGCTAGTCAGACAAAAATGGCTGAACTCAAGGATTCAAATATAATATAATATTTAACCAATATTGTTACTTAAAATAAACTTGACTCTATGATATATAATAATAAACTGAAAGCGGGATTACTGAGATTTTAAGGAAGGGGAGTGTTGGTGACTAAGTCTGAAGCAGTTGAAGTGTGCTCTGTTCCGATTGCTTCTATCTGGGAGATGAACACACTGACAGAGTATCACTGTCAGAAGAAAGATGTCATGCTTCAGTATAAGAAAGAATTTCCAAAGGCAAAGAGAAGCATAGATTTTAGAATAAATAGAAAACATGTAAAACTATATATTGTAAAATAATAACTGTGGGATGTGTTATACCCTTTTTACTGATCCACTGATGCAGTGTCCCCAGAGCATGTTTTACTGATGCCTTTGGGCTCTCAAAATAATATAAATCATCATCCATACTCATTCACTTATTAATTTTTAATGTTGTCATTGACAAAATCCCTTTGGGTGCCTGTACCCAAAACAGAGAATGATTGTAAAATGAATAGAAGGTAAGTTCAAAATTAAATAAAAGCAGGTCACCTACACATTAGGAAAGACCCTGGTATTGAATGAGGTTAGCAATTCTAGGAACTAGGAAACTAGGAACAGATGGCCTAAAGCAAAAGGTGTATGAAGGCAAGAACGTCCTTTGGACAAGGTATCTTTTGTGGGGAAAGGGAACATCTGTAGAGCAAAGCCTTTTCATCTGTGTAACCCTAAGGAGGTATTTTTTGCAAGGATATTTTATTCATTTTAAACTTAGAAGTGAGTATGCTCATAACTCTCCTTGAGATTATCTGAGCCAAGCAACAGTAAGAGAAACAAAGCTGATATTTGGGACATCTCAGTGCACTTTACATACCTGTGTTTCTTTGATCCTTGCTTTATATTGCTCTGGGTTCAGAAGGATTTGGGGATCTAGAAATTCCTGGACTCCGTAACAATGAGAGGCCTGTGCCTTGTTGCTAATGTGTTTTCTACTCAGACACCACATTCAGAGATTCATCAGATTAAATCACAGAAAAAGAGGTGGTGGGTTTTTTTTTTCCCCTTTTCATAATTTTTCCTGTCTTTTATAATTGGCTTTGGCTTTGGTTTTCAGGAACTTCGTTCCTTGTGTGACCTGCTGTGATCATAGCACAAATGCTAATGTATGGCACATTCTATGACATGCCGTGGTCCTAGCATAAATGCTAATACGAACATTTCCCAGGAATGGGTGCCTCCTCCTCCTCCTCCTCCTCCTCCTCCTCCTCCTCCTTCTCTTCTTCTTCTTCTTCCTCCTCTTCTTGCTATCAATGCTGTTTTTAAGAGTTGTTATTGTTCACTGAAACTGACATATGAAATTCTTATTCGGGAGATGCTACGTGATAGTTTGATACCTGCCTGCATTATGTGATGTTCAAATCAAGGTAAAACTATTTTTGAAACACTTACTCCTTTTGGTGAAAACATTTAAAATCCTTTCTTGAAGTTTTTTATAAATGTGTATAGTACATTATTGTTATCCATAGCCACCCTATTGGATAATAAAAGGGCAACCTTTGTTTCTCAGCTAACAGCAGCTCAATTACATAGCCTTCCTTCGTCCTAGACAATGGCAACCCAGTTCTACTCTCAACCTCTTTAAAATCAGCTTTTTACAACTACACAGATGTGTGAGGGCATTGCATAAAGCTTAATAAGTTGAAATAGAATATAAATGACTACTTTTCAAAATATTTTACTTATTATTTTTATTTTTCTATGTGTGTGAGTGAATTGCCTGCATGTATATCAGTGCACCCTTGTGCAATACCTGTGAAGGTCAGAGGAGGGTGTTGGATTCCTTTGGAATTGGAGTTAGGATGGTTGTTATCCACCATGCGGGTGCTGGAAATGAACCCAGGTCCTCTGCAGGAGTAGGCAGTACTCTTAACTGCCGAGCCATCTCTCCAGCCCCGTAAATGACTATTCTGATGAATGATTTTCCCAACATCTTCAGGGTTTTTCTTGTCTCATTAACTTTTAGTTATGCCTTTTAACTGTTTTAATTTATTTTTTATTTTTGAGAATTTTATATATGAGTACTCTACAATATTTCTACCCCTTTCTCTTACCCTCCTCCAGCTTCTTACATATCCCCCTTCCACTCTTCTGTAATTATAATTGACACACACACATACACACACACACACACACACACATACAATCTACTGAGTCCATTTAGTGGCACTCTTATGTGGCAGTCTGTGCTTCCACATTACAGCTGTGCATGAATATGAGCTTGACTATTAGCACCTGTTTTAACAAAGGTGACCTGAACTGCTTTGAGAACCTGTTCCTTCAGATTTCCCTCAGAATGTGACATCGAACGAAGACCTTTCTCTCTCTTTTATTGAAACTATACATCCAGCATGAAATGGGGAAGGACAAGTGGATCCTTAGCAGAAGCATTTTGCTCTTTCAGACCCCTTTTGATCTAGAACTGCCACACACGCACAAACAGATGTAATAGATTTGATTACCCCTGTTTGCAACACAAATGAGATAATCTTCATTGCTTCCAGGGAACAGAATGTCCCCTGGTCTCCTTCTTCCTCCTACTCCTGTCATGGTCTCTTACTACTTTCCAGGCTTGTGCAGTTACTTAAGGTGATGTACTCAAATAAAAAGACTCAGATCTAGGATTCACAAATAGAAGGCAACATGCAGTGTTTGTCTTTCTGAGTTTGGGCTACCTCACTCAGTATAATGTTTTCCAGTTCTGTTCATTTGCCTGTGAATGTCATGATTTCATTTTCTTTACACGTGAACAGAATTCCATTGTGTATCTGTGCCACATTTCCATTGTCCGTATATTAGCTAGGAATTTCTAGATTGATTGTATTTCCTAGGTAATATGAATATAGCAGCAATGAACATGGCTGAGAAACTATCTCTCTAGTGGGACACCTGCCTAGAAGGGCCATAGCTGGGTTGTATGGACTTTCAAGAGAAGAACCTGAACTCGTGTCCAATAAACACATCACTTGCAGCTGTTGCCAGGGGCTGGCTCTTTGTTACCTGGTGGTTATTTAGTCATGCTCCATTTCTCTTTCTTTTTCTTCTTCATGTATTGGAGAAAGGAACTGCACTATGGTTAAAATTGTAGGAACAAGTTGTGTACCTCACTCTTTATATAGGCGATAAATAATCAAACTTACATCTTCATGCTTACTTACCCTACAAGTAAGCATGCCAAGAGGCCAAATTTCAAATTGAACATATGTAAGAAGTATTAGTCATTGAGCAAAATAGTCTTTGTCAAGAAATGAGCTTTCCTGCCCAGATGGCTCTGCATGTAAAGGCACTTAGCACTAATCCCGACCATCTGATCCCTGATCCCTGAGACCCACATGTGGTGAGGACTGACTTTAGTAAGTTGTCCTCTGATCTCCATATGCAGACACACACACATCCACACAGAGAAAAATGTGATAAAAATAAATGTGATAAAAAATAAATTAGCAAGCTGAGGGGAAGCCAAGAGTATTAAAATAAAGAGTAAACAAAACATTTTAAACTGAGAGAAGCTCTCAAAGATGAAGTGGTGTGAGTATGTAAGACCTCGAGGGGCAAGGTTAGGGAGAATAGTCCTAAGCAGAAAGGGCAGTAACGTGGGTAGGCAAGCACAAATGTGTTGCAAGAATTATAACAGTAATGAAGGCAAGGAATACTAAAAATAGCCTAATAGTGCCAGAATTTGAACTTAGAGATTGTGGTAGAAGAGAAAGGCCTGCATTAAAGTAGAAATGAATAGGAAGTTTGTAAACACGGGCAATTTCCTTGACCTGAGCCAAGGAATGACTACCATAACAGGTAAGGGAAACAAGAGTGTAACAGGCATGGACAGGGGTGCTGGATTGTTCCACAAAGGGAGATGAATGAGAAGGAAGACCTGAATGCCTCCCCATGGTTATGCAAGTGAGCTTGGTTTAGTTGCGAGCTCATTTGCAAAGATAAAAATCTGTGAGAAATAGGTTTAAGCCAAGCATGATGGTGCACACATGTAATCCCAGCATGTGCTGGCTTGAGGCTGGAGGGTCTGAGAGCCACAGAATACATAAGATGTTCCAGATCAGTCTGTGCTACATAGAGAGACTTTGCCTCACAAAGCAATACAAAAACAATGAAAACTAACATAAATGTATTAAATAAATATAAAACAATTTTAGTAAAAAGATAATAAATTGTATTTTTATCAAATGGAATGATGTCAGGAAAATGTAAGAGTGTTATGTTCCAGCAACTATTATTTAAAATACACAAAGTGAAAAACTAACTGAACAAGAACAGTACAAGTTTGCCTAGGAGAGCACTTCGGATCCGAATGAGCACAGGGTTAGCACTGTGAGTAGCGGGTAGAACCCAACCAACTGCTCTTGTCTTTTTTTCTTTTCTTTGTGCTTTTGTGGTCACAGCTTAAATATTGCCCAGACCAGGGTGTATAGTTTTCTGATTAGTAGTTTTTTACCTTAAGGTCTTATGTTCCAGCATCAAGCACTGGATAAATTTCAGTTGTTATTAATGATATAGGGTTCTTTTTTAAAAAATTATTTATTATTTTTACTTTATGTGTATGTGTGTATTGCCTGCATATAGGTATGTGCACCCTTGTCATGCAATGTCTGTGGAGGCTGTCGGATCCTTTGGAACTGGAGTTATGGACCGTTGTTAGCTGCCATGCAGGTGCTGGAATTCGAACCTGGGTCTTCTGCAAGAACACTCGGTGTTCTTAACCTCTAAGCCATCTCTCCAGGCCCAGGATTCTTTTAAATAAAATTTTGTGTGCATATGCATATATGTGTGTGTGTGATATGTTTATAGGAGCATTTGTTCATATGCACACATGTGGACACTGGAAGTCCTCTCTCACTTTCGACTGTGCTGTTTTGAGACAGAATCTCTTGTTGAGCCTGGATTCATCCTCTTGGATAGACTGGCAGACTAACAAGCCCCTAGAATCTGCTTGCCTTGACTCACCACAGTGCTTTTGTCGAGAAGCGCTGAAATATCAGCTTTTCTTATGTGAGTTGCTGGCGATCTGAACTCAGGTCCTCATGATTATTCAGCAAATACTTTGTGCACTGAGCTTCTTCTCAGCTCTAGGATAGTTTCATTTCCCTACACATGGCTAATCCATTTTCTCAACACTTTTTACTTTATACTATATTTTTTTTCCTATGGTGTATTCTTGGAAACTCTTGTAATTCACAACATGGATGGAATTTTAGAAATTATATTTGGTGAAATATGCCAGATGCAGAAATGCTGCATGATTTCACTATTATATTAAGCAATTGGCCTAAAAATATTAGCATAGAATGGGGCTTATAGTAGATAGGGACTAGGGAATGGAGTTTAATTATCAAGAGTACAAAGCTCAGTCAGGAGGCACATTTTTTTAACTATGGAAAATATGCTAAACAATAATTCGTTCTACATTTTAAACTCAATAAGAGAGTAAATTCAAATATTCACACTAATACAGAAAATATTTAAGCTCATAGATGTGTTAATTTCTTTGATTCAATTATTCTGCATTATATTCATGACATCATAATATAATCCATAAATATATACAACTGGTCAAAATTTGTTTATTTATTAAACACAAAGAACTAGAATATCTTTAAGATTAATTTTCAGTTTCATTGTAGACTCTAATTTGGATGAATTTTTAAAGGAACGGATAAAGATATGGAGGCTGTGCATCTGTGGGGTAGAGAGAGTGGGACATCAGACAGGCTCAGTTATACAAGACTTGGGATTGAGGTTGGGTTGAAGCATGGAGGTTCCATTTCTGAGAGCCTAAGAATAACAGCAGAAAGATTAACAAAGCTGGAAGAGATTCAAACAGTAATGTGGAAAATAATGTCGTGGGCAATTAAAGGTAAATTTGTGACACACACCACCAAGGTGAAGCAAGGGGCACATCTGCTGGACAGATGAGAATCTTGTGGGAAACGCGATGCCATATACATTTACTGGAAATCACATCTTCGTGTCAAATTATTTCAATCCTATGAATCTACCATTTACTTAAAATGCTTTTTTAATAATTTTGGATATGACTTTGCATGTGCTTTACATGTGCTTTGCATGTAGAATAGAAATACATTTTATGATGATTGAGTTACCTAGACTAGTAGTCAGGAAACTATTTCTTAGCTAATTATTATGCATTTTTTCTTGTATTTTAAATCCTGTGAAGGCTAGAAAGGCAAATTGGCCAGACTTGAAATTCTAAGCAAAGAGAATAATGAAATACAAAGACTTCCTTTTATGTTGGATTGGGCCCGTATTTCCAAAGCAGCAAGATTAAAACTTATAATAAACAGGAAGGGCACAACCAATTTTTCCCACTGATTCACCATGAAAGTCATAAAATACATTTATCATCAAGGAAAAGGCATTTGTATAAAAAATGGACAAAGGCTTTTTGCTGGGATGTTGTTAGATCATCCACCAAGTCAAAATGGTTGTATGTTTTGTTAATATGTTACTGGAATAAAATAATGCAGCACATTTAGCACTGGATTTTGTGGCCTGCTGCCAGAGTCGGTAGTTCTGCTGCCACAATGCACGCTTAAGTAGCTGCTCACTGATTTATGACTGATGCACCGTAATTCACTGACTGACAGGTAAACAGCTGTATTTGCTAAGTGGACAATAAAATACATTTTTGTTCTTCTTTTTAAATTACTTTAAACTTGAAAGTAAAGTAAAATTACTTATGATAAAACTCCCTCACATAATAAATGAGACGAAGTGCAATTTTAAAAGTCTTAAGCCAATAATAGTAACTAAGGCATGCAAAATAGATTGTGTGAGTTCACAAGTAAATTCATATTTAAGTAAGTGGCTATTAGGGACATGTATGATCTTTAAACAAAAATTTAATTTTCTCAATATTAATATCAAGCTGACGTTGTACTGTTAATAAGGACAAAATTCATTATTTTCATTAATTTATAGAGAACTTCATCACCTACTAACAGTTTAAATGCATAAATACATTACCCACAATGACATTAAAATTTTAATTCTTTATTTTCTTGTCTGTAGCATTTCTCATTTTTATTTGTATAAAATTTAAAGTGTTATTGCTTGATATATATATATATATATATATATATATGACTAGATTTCAATGATTGG
>NW_008360320.1:11263348-11264816 GCF_000622305.1 Nannospalax galili
AAGAAAAATGTGGAGATTTTTACATTAAAATGCAATATTCTATACTTTTTATAACTCCTCTTAATTATACTCCTGCAAAGAATTAAATGGAACATTCTTAAGAGATAAAATTTTACATTACCAGTGATATTTTTATTATTTTAGGTATCTTCCTCCATTAATCAATGTCTTCATGATATTAGAATCTCTTCCTGGTTTTAATAAGGCATTTGTGATTTATTGACTTGCCCAATAGTAGCTACAACTTGACCTTGGGAAAGTTCTATACCTGTACAGAGACTTAAGCCTCACAATTTTGTGTGCAGTTGTCTTTTTTGAGTACCCAGGATGCAGAGAAAAGAAGAGACAGTGAAGGAAGAAGCTAATCTTTTGAAATGGATAATTCATAAAACTAAATCCTGTGTGAACAAATCGGCACCAATTCCAAACAGCTTCAGGAGTTAGGAAGGGTCTGGGGCAGGAAGTGAGGTATTCCAGGAGCAAGATAAGGCCATTGTGGAAGCTGGAATAACTGTCCACTGGACATTGTGAAGTTGAATGGCATCTGCTTGCCACAGGTAAACTGATTTAGCAAGAATGCAGGGTCTAGTGCCTTACTGTCTTCTGTGAAATGCAAAGAATGTCTCCCTCATCTGTACATGCTACTGGAGGGTTTAAGAGAATGGATAAAATGGTTTCTCTATTGGAGCACTATGGAACACTATTAAAAAATCATGATGGTGAAATAAAGTAGCATCAAGTAGGCATCTGGCTGCAGACAGTATGGTACAAAAAATTCTTTTAGAATTGTATTAGTAGTAGCATGCTAGCAGTTTTCCCAGACAGATTGCTGGGATATAGGATGACAAGATAAATCAGAGCACTTGTAAATGAATAGATATTCCTTGCAGAGGCAATCTCATGAAGAAACATTTCCTTGTCCTCATAATGATGATAACAGTAAAAACCACCATGCACTCTTGAGTTATTTTTCACTGCATTGAGGTAACTTCTACAGTGGGGTCCATTGAGTGCTCCTGAACCTGGTGCCTCCTGCTGCTGGTCCACCACTGTCACCCGTCACAGAGGCTCTTTCTTCCAGGTGTCTGTTAAATAACTGAGGAATTTTTGCTTGCATAAGATGGGAAAGAGTGACCTGATTCATTACTCTCTTTACAGAATTTCCACTCCTCCCTAACATACTCTGTGCTTTGGAGCTTATACTATGGAGAAAGAATTTGACCCTCGTTTCTTCCTTCCTTCCTTCCTTCCTTCCTTCCTTCCTTCCTTCCTTCCTTCCTTCCTTTCTTCCTTCCTTCCTTCTTTCCTTCCTTCCTTCCTCTCCCCATCCCACTCTCCCTCCCTTTCAGTCTCTCCTTCTCTTCTTCCTTTCAGGTTAATCTGTGTACTGAAATGACATTTAGTAAAGAGTACTATATAGTAGCTATCATTTTCTTACAAAATATTAACTTATTGGTTTAAAAAAAAA
>NW_008360320.1:11264834-11281800 GCF_000622305.1 Nannospalax galili
CCTTCCTTTCTTCCTTCCTTCCTTCTTTCCTTCCTTCCTCTCTCTTTCTTTCTTCCTTCCCTTCCTCCCTCCCTCCCCTTCCCTTTCTTTTTTCTGCAATAATGCATAAAATCTTGGTTAGTTTCTGTAAAATTCTATTCATCCTAAAAATGTTAGTGTGATTGCGCCATTAACTCTCAGACTTCCTTGGGTCACTGGGATCCTATTCCATCCTGGATCTGACACCCCTCCAGTCATGACATTATCTCAGGCCTCAGTCCAGCCTGGGTCTCTGGGATCCTGACCCACCCCAGACTTGCAGTCCTGAATTCCCTCCCTCTCACTCCGTGCCCCACTCTTAGCTATCAGACTTGCTTGGGTCAAAGGAATCCTGGCCCAGTCCAGATCTGCCTGTCCCTCCAGTCTTGGCAGGGTGAATCATTATCCATTATCTCAGCTCTCAGTCCATCCTGTGTCTCTGGGTTCCTTTACCATCCTTTTGCTGTCCTGGGCTTCCATTTCTGAGACTTCCTTGTACCCTGCTATCTGAGCTCTGTGTGCCCTAGACCTCTGAGTTCTCACCTTAAGCCACCAGCCAACCTATTCACCTAGTGGCCTCCCTCCCACTCTGCTGATCCAGGACTCTGTGGAGTCAGATGGGCAATGTCAACTCAAAACTTGCACCCTTCTCTAACTGAATTGAGACAGTCTTTCACCCTATTTTTACATCAACATAAAGTGACCTCAAAAGTGAACACCAAACACTACTCAGCTGGGCCACAATCCACAAGCTGGGCAAAGCAAATAAAGACACAACAAACATTGAAAAAAATATAATCACATAACATACCAAGAATCACTACTGCACAAATCTAGATGACAAATCTCATTGAAAACAAACAGCATGACTAACCAAGGTCATATGTGTGCTACAGAAATGAAGAAACCCATCTTAATGTCACCTGAGAATGACAGCTTAGCAGATGCACAACATGAATACAATAAAGAGATAGAACCTCTGAAGAAAAGCCAATCTGATAGAAAACTTGAAATTACAAACTCAGAAACTCAAAGGACAAGCTTAGAGGAAAGAAGCAAAAAGGAAGTAGAAGAGATGGAAGAGAAGAGCAGCCCTTGAAGACAAGCTGGGGAAATGGATCGTTCAACCAAAGAAAATGTCAGACCTAAAATAATCAAGAATGGAATATGCAAGACCAAGCAACCTGGGTCAAAGGCACAAAAATCATAGAAGAAAATTTGCCAAAACTAGGAAAAGAGAGACCAATCAAGGCACGAGAAGCATACAGACACCAAGTAGACAGGAACAGAAAAGAAACTTCCCATGTCATAGAATAGGCAAAATACTAACTACACAGAACAAAGAAAAGATGTTGAAAGCTGTAAAAGAGAAAGTTCAAGTCACATATCAAGTCAGGCCCATCAAAATAGCAGCTAGTTTTTCAAGGAGACTCTAAAACTCAGAAGGGTGTGGACCTATGTCATCTGAGTTATGAAAGAATGCAGATTCCAGCCCAGACTGCTAAGCTCAGCAAGTATCAGTTGTGATTGAAGGCGAAAGAAAAGTTTCCATGATAAAAACAGATTTAAGAAATTTATGTCCACAAAACCAGCTCTACAGAAGATACTTGATGAGATACTTGGATCAGAAGATAAGATTAAATGCTTTCAAAAGGGCACAAAAAATAAGTAAATTATCCCAGAAGAGTCAACTAGAAGAAGTCTAAAAAAAGCAACAGTACAACACCAATATAACAGGAATTAGTAAACATTGGTCAATAATAATTCTAAATATTAATGGTTTCACATCCCCCAAAGCCAAAGAATAACTGATAAGATTAAAAAAGAGGATCCATCAATTTGTTGTCTGTAAGAAGAACTTTTCACCAATGATGATTGATGCCACCTTAGCATAAAAGAATAGAAAAAGGTATTCTAAGTAAATAGAACTAAGTAGCAACCTGCATACCTATTCTAATAGCTGGTGAAGTGATTTCAAGCCAGAACTAGTCCGAAGGGACAGGGAAGATCACTTCACAGTCGTTAAAGGAAAAATCCACCAAGAAGGAATTATAATCCTAAACATATATGCATGTCACACAGGGGCATCCAATTTCTCAAAAGAAATTTTATTAGCTCTAAAATTCCACATTGAGTCCAACACAGTGATAGTGGGTGACTTCAAAATCCCTCTGTCACAAATAGACAGGTCAACCAAACACTAAACAGAGAAACCCTGGGATTAGATGCTATCATAAATCTAACAGACTTTACACATACCTACAGAACATTCCACCCAAATACCAGATAATGCACGTTCATCTCAGCAGCCCATGGGATTTTCTCCAAAATTAACCACATATTAGGACACAATGCAAGTTCCCAAAATTTATGAAGATGTGAAATGTTTTGCATCCTGTCTGACCACAAAGGCATAAGGCAAGATAGCAGCAATAATAGGATGGGGGAAAAGCCCAAAAAGTAACGGAAGCTAAGAATGTGAAAATTGGATCATGGGACAAATAAAGAAAGAAATTGAAAAATTGTTAGAATTGAATGAAAATGAAAACACAGTACATGAAAACCTCTGGGACACAATGAAGGCATTCCTAAGAGAAAAAAATTATAGCATTAAGTGCATACACCAGAAAATTAGAAACATCTCATATAAACAAATTAATGATGCATGTGAAAGCCTTGGAAAACCAGGAACAGACAACATTTCAAAAGAGTAGACAGGATGAAATAAATAAGGTCAATACTGAAATTAATGAAATAGAAACAAAGAAAACAATACAAAATAAATCAAAGAAATGAAGAGTTGGTTCTTTGAAAGGATTAACAAGATTGACAAACATTAGGCAAATTAATCACAAAAAAGAGGTGGGGGTGCATTAACAGACTCAGAGATGCAAAGGGAACTATTACAACAAACCCAGAGGATATTCAGAAAACCATAAAGATATTAAAAATTCATATTCCACTACACTAGAAAATCTCAAAGAAATGACTGTTCCTAGATACATATGGCCAAGCCAAATTAATTCAAAATGACATAATTTAAACAGACCCATAACAACCAAGGCGATAGATACAGTAATTTAAAATCTCCCAACTGAAAAGAGCCCAGAATCTGATGGCTACAGCACCAAATTCTATAAAATCTACAAAGAAGAATTAATGCCAATATTCCTCAAATTATTCCATATAGCAAGAAATGAAGGAATACTCCCAAATTCATTCTACAAAGCCAATATTACTCAAATATCAAAACTAGACAAATACCCAGAAAGAAAGAAAATTATAGACCAATCTTTCTAATGAAGATAGGTGGAAAAATTCTCAATAAAACACTTGTAAACCTAATGAAAAAACACATCCAAAAGATTATCTACCATGATCAAGTTGACTTCATTCCAGAGATGCAGGGGTGATTCAACATTCAGATTAACAAATGTAATCCACAACTGAAACAGACTCAAGGACAGAAATCACAAGATCATCTCATTAAGTGCAGAAAAGGCCTTTGACAAAATTCAACATCCATTCATGATAAAAGTCATGGGGAACCTAGGCAAAAAGGGGACATAACTCAAAATAAAAAAGGCAATATACCACAACCCCATAGCCAACATCATGCTGAATGGAGAAAAAGAGAAAGCATTACCACTAAAATCAGGAACAGGATAAAGATATCCACTTTCTCCATTTCTGTTCAATGTAGTACTTGGGGCTTTAGTTAGAGCAACTAGACAGATGATGGAGATAATGATGATACATATTGGAAAGGAAGAAGACAAAGTATCTTTATTTACAGATGATTTGATTCTGTACCTAAAAGATTGTTAAGAGTGTACCAGAAAACTCCAAGAGCTGATAAATACATTTAGCAAAGTAGCAGGATATAAAAGCAACACCCCTCCAAATCAGTAGCATTCTATATGCCAACAACAAACATACTGAGAAAGAAATCCAAGAAACAATTCCATTCAAAATAGACTCAAAATCCATAAAGTATCTTGGAAGAGATCTATTAAAGGAACTGAAGTACTTATACAATAAAAACTTCAAGAAATTAAAGACGATGCCAGGAGCTGGAAAGACCTCCCATGATCATGGATCACTAGTATTAATTTTGAGAAAATGGCCATCCTACCAAAAGCAATCTATAAATTCAATGCAATACCCAGTAAAATGCCAATACAAGTCTTCATGGAAATTAGAAAAATAAAAATTTCATGTGGAAACACAAAAAAGCCACGATAGCCAAAAGAACCCTGAACAATTAAAAACAAAACAAAACAAAAACAAAAACAAAACCTGCTGGAGGCATTACCATTCCATAACTCAAATTATACTGCAAGCTATAGTAATAAAAAGAGAGCGGTACTGGCATAAATACAGACACATTGGTTAGTGAACCAGAATTGAGGATGACCCAGATTTAAATCCACGCATTTGCAGCCACCTGATCTTTGAGAAAGGAGCCACAAATACACAATGGAGAAAAGACAGCATGGTCAACAAATGGTGCTGGTTAAACTGGGTAACTACATATAGAGGAAAGAAAGTAGATCTATCTGTATCTTTCACCATACATAAAACTCAACTGCAAATGACTCAAGGACCTCAACATAAGACCCAATCCCCTAAGAAAGATAGTGGAGAAAGTAGGGAATACATTGGAACTTATTGACAAAGGAAAGGACTTTCCTAACAGGCCTCTTGCAGAGCAAACATTAAGTCCAACAACTGACAAATGGGACCACATGAAACTGCAAAGCTTCTGGACATCAAAAGACACAATCATTTGAAACTTACAGAATAGGAAAAAATCTTTACCAGCTATATCTCTGACAGAGATTAGTTTCTAAAATATACACAGAACTAGGAAATCTAAACTTCAAGAAAATAAGTGACCCAATTAAAAATTTGGGCAAAGAGCCGAAAGGGGCATCCTCTAAAGATGAAATGCAAATGGCTGAGAGATACTTAAACATGTTCAACATCTGTAGTCATCAGGGAAATGCAGATTAAAACCACTTTGAGATTTGATCTTACTCCAGTCAGAATTGGTAACATAAGAACTAAAAACTTCAAATGCTGGTGGGAAGGTGGAGGAAAGAGAACTCTGATCCACTCCTGGTGGCGGGCAAACTGATGCAGCCACTATGCGACCAGTGTGGAGACGCCTCAGAAAGCTCAACATTCATCTAAAATAAATAAGTAAATCAACGAACAAATAAATAACTCAAAATGTGATTCTTTCACACTACTTGGACATATACTCAAAAGACTCAGTGTCTTACAACAGAAATACCTGTTCACATATGTTCATTGCTGCCCTTTTCACAATAGCCAGAAATTGAAAACAACCTAGATGTCCAGCAAATGATGAATGGATAAGAAAGGTGTAGTAAGTAGACACAATGGAATATTTTTAGCTTTTAAGAAATGAAATTATAAAATGCACAGGTAAATGGATGAAACTGGAAACTCATTCTGAAGGAGGTAGCCCAGACCTCGAAAGACAATCTTGTATGTTCTCTCTTACAGCTTGATGCTGGCTGTGAAATCTTAGATACGAATGCTTCAATCAGAAAATTCAAAGAATCATTAGTTGGCATTTGATTAGTTTGGTTTCCAGCACCTCCAAAGAGAAACAGAAATAACAGGATAAGAATCGATATCTCTATGATCCTTGAGAAGACATAAGTTCAAGCAAAATGTTCTATTCAAACTTTTATGTGACATACTTGCAGCATATTTTACAGTTCTTTCATAAAATATTAATTTGATCCTATTTTTAAATAACCTATAGTCAATTTTTTACAAATTAAAAAGTCTATGTTATCATAGGTTATTGTTGCTTAAAATGGTTTCTAATTATTATAATTCATATTTTCACATTAAAACACAGTCAACTTTTCATTTGTTTCACAGTCAATGGTTAGAAAATAATTCCTTATAGGATGCTCTTCTAGGTCGGAAGCCAATATGAAGCATGGGTGTACAGTATGGCTACAAAGGCAAGGGCAAGCAAGCATTTTCTTAACTGTCTTTGCCCAAGGAAGGAGGGAAGATGTTGCAAAAGGCTGCATTATCCACACATCAAAATAGTATGTAGATCAGTAACATTACACTTTTTACCTTATGGCTTTATACAGTATGATGCTAAAGCATTAAGAACTTTTGAGCCTAATCTTCACACAACCTTTTTTAGTGTAAAGCAATATATTGAGGTCTTCAATTATATTTATGAATCCTTCATTTATCTTTGGAGTAACACAAATATACATACCAATATTTATTCCTAGTAGCTATGTTATGAATGATTCTGCATGTAATGCCACCATCACATGATGAGGATGAGCATTTCCCTATTCCAGTTCTAAAGAAACTTCGGGGCAATGTATACATGCTTGTATAGGTAACTTTAAGAATTTTATAGTCATTTATAAAAATATCTTGGGAGAACGTAAATTAATGAAAACAAAGTTGATGTTTTGATGTCAGAAAGATGGATTTTAACAACTTTTACATCCCAAATGAAGGATACCTATGTCAGAATGAAACATGGCTCATCTTCTCCTACACATACTTTCTGAAAAATATTTTGGCTGCATGATTATTAGATAATGCTGTCCTTTAGGAGGAGGATCAATGGTCTGTTATTTCAGACTTAGCCAAAAAATGTACTCAACACTGGGCTTTCCATACAGGACATAATTAGGCTAAAACATATAAAATTATGATATTTTTATAGTTTAAAATTATTGTATATTGGCAGCTATTATGTTTCAATAAAATTTGGAGAGGGCTGCAAGGGAAAATATCCTTTACTAAACATCTCCAAAATACCAGTAGTTACTACAATACCAAAAGCCTATAAGATATATTTAAGATCCAGTTGCATTTTTTTCATGTACTTTATTATGGTAAAATATTTTTGAAGGACAAATATGCATATTCAGAATTTTGAACCGGTAAGAAATCTTATTTTCTATCCACTCTCTAGCAGTAGTCAAAATCAGAGGAGAAAACAGGAGAGGGGCTGTCACATTCCCATAGCCAGCCGTTTGGGAGCCAGGCAGGATGTTGCCCTGAGCCAGGAGTTTAAGGTTCATTTGGGCAGGACCATGAGATGTCAATTCAAAAAAGAAAAGAAAAGAGAGGCACACACACACACACACACACACACACACACGCTTTTTACACATATACATAAATGAAGAAAATTGGATTTTGTGTATTAAAATGTGGACTATTTTCTATGCTTCAGACATGTCAGGGCCCCTGTCCAACACACAGGAAGGCAAAGGCTCATTTTCACAGAAAATTGTTGTTCTAATGACGCATTGAAAACATTATTACAAGTTTAGGAAATTCATTTAAGTTTAATTTGATGACATTAATCTGTGATTAAATCTTAATTATCTCAAAGTAATTTTATAAATAGTTGCTTCAAATGTGGCATTTTGCTGTACATCATGAAGTAACTAAATTAAAAATTTTAATTATGCTGCTTTAGTATTTATAGTTAATTATATTTTTACTTTATGAACAGCTTTTAATTGAGAATTTGAGTTTTAATTTAATAAAAGCTGACGTGATTCAAGTTATTGTTATATAATCTATTCAATTTGGTTATTAATGAATTCATATTAATTTACATTAAGGTAAGGTATATAGGTTTAAAACTATTTCTTCAATTACTTTGAGTCCTCTGAAATTGTATGCAATCTATATATTTAATTCATTGTAAAATGTCTTTAATTTTTAGCTTAAGATATGGAATAACAGAATATTTCAAGATTGCTCCATCCTAATGCTGTGCAGTTCAAAGAAAAATGAAGAATGATAATAATTTCACTTAAAATATTACAGTTCTACCAAATGTGCAAAAAGAGAGATTGAGTGATTGATGATTTGGGTATCTTGAAACTAAAGAAGTATTTGGAAACACTTTATGTGGCATGAAAGATGGGCACATTAGAAACGAGAATCTTTGAAGAAAACCTGTAGATTTTGCTGCCTGAACATTGTCAAATAAAGTACAGACAATGCATGATTTTGAGAATATATTACTGAGAATTTTAATATATTTTGCTTGGAAAAAGCATAGGAAATACTATAGATGAAGTAATGTAGAATGAGATCCCATATCCAATCATGGAACCAGACTACCATGGGGTTCTAGAGTGGTCCCTGAGACTGGGCTGAGCCAGAGTATTCAAGACAGACTCTTGATTTGGATGGCAGTGAACTGCGGGATTGAAAACAAAATCAACTAACATCTGGAGCTGAGCAAGTGACTCCATTGGTGGTGAAGTGCTTGCATGGCAAGTTCGTGCAAGTATGCAATCCCAGCTCTGGGAGGGAGAGGCAGATTGCTAGGTTCACTGGCTAGTCAGCCTGGCTTACTTGGTGAGCTCCAGACCAATGAAAAATTCTGTCTCAAAATAAGAAAGTATGGACAGTGCCTGGGAAAGAGACCCAAGATTGGTCTCTGGCCACCACACACATGCACACAGAGACAGACTCACACGTATGCATACACGCACTCATGCACACTGATGTACACCTGAAAATGCATAAACATACACACACGTGCACACACACACACAGAGTACATCTATACCCAAAAATTCAATTAACGTCTTTGCATCCCAGTGTCTCCATCTATCCAACTACGAACTGCTTGCTGACATAATCATTGGAACATCGTATCAAATGAAATATATTTAATTTTCCCACCTTTTTTTTCTTATGTTCTTAATTTAGCATTTAGAAATTTTCGTGCTGTGTTTCTTTTCGACAGCCCAGCCTAAGATTTTTGAATCAATTGAATCTTGTGCTGCTTCTGTATTTATAAGAAGACCTACAGGTGATTCTGATGTACAGACATATTTGAAAATGGCCGGGTTCATTTTAATTCACAGAAGACGTAAGGAGCTATTAACAAGGGGTAGCAGTGATGGCGGCATAGCACTGAGCTTATTAGTATCACATAAATATTAACAACGGATGGCAGGCCTTATTTGTGGTGATCTGTGTGGACACACTAGCAAAGCCAAAGAAAACTTTGGATACCATTCTGAGTACTATTCTTAAATCCCAAAGCTTATTTGAGGTCATTAGAAACAATTAATACCTTGTCTGCTAGAGTAAACAAGAGCTCTGTTGTGCTTCATTCAGCATAAAAAGAGAGATTGACATCCTAGACACAACCAAGCTGAGCAGGTTTGGAACCTGTGCTTGCGGCTAGCTGGTCAAGTTAGCTGGGGTGAGTCCGATTAACTTACTGATTGTTTTCATTTTGGTATGAAACTGAATGAACGTGAAAGCATTGTTAGGGGAAAAAGGAAAAAGAATCAAGTAGACATTGAATTTTTGATTCAAGAAGAATTAAAAAGGCAATGTTTTCCTTGTATAAAGGGAATAATAAAATGAAATGTTTAAAGAAAAGTACATTTGGTATTAATTTATTGAAAAGCAGTGTTTTGCAGAACTCTGATCACATGAAGTCACAGCTGTGATTCATGCTGACTTCTACACATAATTTTAAGGACAGCATTCTACAGCAGAATGCAGGTAATGATGCTTTTACAAAGAAAACACATCTATTTGAAGGCTTTTATTTTAGTCTGATTTTACCATATAGACAAAAAAACAAAACTAAGTTTCTTGAAAAGCAGCTTGATTAAAAATTACCGGCAGGACAGTTGCATTCTTCCTCAGATCCTAGCTGAAGCACAGTAAGTTTGTTTTTTAAAATATAAACAACAGTGTGTATTCATATCAGTTGATTTGTCAAGCCCATTCTTTACCCCTCATGATCCTTTTAAGACAAACTACTTTGCCATCTTTGCAAACAAGAACTGGTGTTGGGCTGCAAAGAACCTTTTAGTCTTTGAAATTCCCTGCAAGGCTTACTGGGAATGACTTAATAGCCCTCTGAGAGAACTGAGGTTGCATTTTGTGCCACTGCAAATTTAAATCCAGGTCACAGAGATGTTAAATAGCAAATGACACATTTACTGTGCCACCCAGCTGCCCCCTCAAATGCACGAGGACCTCTTCCGAACAGAGTCAGCATGCCAGTGTTAGCCTGTGTCCAAGTGGTTTTGTTTATCAGGGTGATAGTAAGAGAAGAAATTCTGCCCACAATTAAAAAGCTACTTAGCTCAATGGCTAATTCACCCCTGAAGTGTCAAATAAAAGACTTGTCTTTCTGAAGGAGCTATAATCCTGAGCCTCATGAGTGAAAAAATTTCAAGCTGTTCAGTGACTCAGCGTTGAGATTAAAATCCTCACAAAGAATCTGGCTCCCCACGCTAGAAGGCAGAGGTCACAGGATATTGCCATCAGGCTGGTGTAAGTAATCTTTTAAAAATATGTTTTGCCTCAAGAAAAACTTGTTAAAATGAAGGCTAGCGACAGACTTTGAGGTTGTATATGAAAACTGATCTATGTTTGCAAAATCCTAATACAATATTCCTTTTATCACACTGCATTTTCACACATGCTTTCTTAAAAAGATGCTCACTGTTACATCTGTGAATCAATGTCATACTATTTATTAATTAGCATTAAAGAGAATATTAACACTAAGAGGCAGGCTGTTAAGTGCAGACGCTGGTTGCTTTCATTCTTGTGTTATCAGACGTCTAGAGTACTGAAATCATGGGAAAAGAATATGAAACACAGGGCCAGAGAGATGGAGAGATGGCTTGGTTATTAAGAGCACTGGCTGCTCTTGCAGAAGACCCAGGTTTGAATCCCAGCACCCACATGGCAGCTAACAAGTCCAGTTCTGGGGGATCTAACACCCTCTTCTGTCCTCCACAGGCACTGCATGACATGGGTGCACTTATACACATGCAGGCATAACTCTCATACACATAAAATAAAAATAAATAAATAATTTTTTTTTAAAAAAATATGGGGCTGCAGAGATGGCTCAGTGGTTAAGAACACTGACTGTTCTAGCAGAAGACACGGGTGTGAATCCCAGCACCCTCCTGGCAGCTAACAACTGTCTGTAACTCCAGTTCCAAGGGATCCGACAGCCTCTTCTGTCCTCTGCAGGCATTGCACAACACTGGTGCACTTACCTACCTGCAGGCAATACACGCATACACATTGAAAAAAAAAAAAAAGAAAGAAAGAAAAATATATGAAACACACCAGTGAAGCAGGAGAAGACAAAGCACCTACCCGAACATAAAACCTTACCTGTTAGGAAAATGGGAACTGGTCAGCTATGATTCTCTTGACTGGCAAGCATTTAAATGCTGATAAAGGTCTGCTTTGTCATGACTGAACATGAGCGTAAGCAGAGGTTCCACACAGACATGCACATGCACCCACCCACAACAGACCATCTTCTTTGTCTAGTCTGCTACTTCTGCTATTAATAGCACCTCATTTTGAAAATTCCTTAAGAAATTTAATACTCAGTGAGACATGGGAAACTCTCTGCTTAATGCCTGTGACTAAGTTGCCAAGATACAGGAGTTAAGTCATCATTCAAACCAAGTCCAAGTAATAACCTTTCAGGCTCAAGGTCATGGTACACAGTAAAGTGTGCATATGTGTAAATATGTACATATGAAAATATACATATCTATCATGAAAAACATATGCATATTTATATAAAAACAAAGTGACTTTCCTTTTATGTACTCTAAGGCAGGGCTGCTTCTACTTTCTCCGCTTATAACCCATTCATCCAAGAAAATATTATGTGACCCCTAAGTATATAGGTTAATGTATACAAATCAAACATTTGTTGATGATAAATCAAGAAATTTATTTAAAAACAATTCCTGGATATACATACACTATTACCCTTTACTTAAGATGAAACCAAATACAACATTCTTGTTTTTTTATGTGAATATTAAATTTTTATTGAATATTCATTATTACAAAACAGAGCATCCTCAAATTTTTCTCAGTTGATCAATATTTTGATTTTTAAAATCAAAAAATTGATAGTTTGATGTCAATGCTGAGAACACCTCTTCACATATAGTCATAGTTACTAATAGCAGAAGTATGCTTAGGGCCATTTCAGAGACTGCTGGAAATTCTATCCTAACCTGAAAATAAGATTCAGTTAATTTTAATTAATTTTCATAAAACAATTCAGCAGGTAAAAGACAAATTTTAAAAATCAAGCATTCAAACATAATAAAATTAAAAAAAATGTTAATTTGATATTTATGTGTTGAGGAATGACAGAAAAAGAGTAAAAGTTTTTGCTTTTTGTAATGAAACATCAAATCAAAAAACTGTTCAGTAAAAATACTGCAATTTATAACACGCAGTAGTTTGAACTGAAAGTGGGTGTTGTGTGGTACTCCGATATTCACAGTGGAAAGGGCACGTGTTCCATGCTCCAAACAGACACTAGTGAAGTTGACTGATGGAACACAGGCAAGTGCTTCCAGAAACATCTGGATTCATTACACATCTGAATTTGAAATTATTTTGGTCATTATACCTTCAGAAACCTTGTACTGCTACTGAAATTTTGCCATTCCCCATTCAGTTATGTACCCTATACATAACTGCTCAGCATTCAGAGGTGTGTTACATACATTTTTATTGATTGTATTTATTGTCTGACGACTTCATACATGTAAATGCATTCTAGTACAGTCATACATGTAATGCATTCTAGCACTCTGACTTCTCACTTTCTCTTCTCTCTCTCCCAGTCCTGTGAGCGTCTCTCTTCCATACAAGTTCCTTTTGCACATTCCTGTCCTTTGATTTGTATTGTGACCTGATGATCTTAATAATTAATTAATTAATTTATTTATTTTTATTTTAAATGTATGAGTGTATTGCATACATGTAAGTGCACCTGTGTTGTGCAATGTCTGAGGAGGACAGAAGAGGGCATTAGATTTCCTGGAAGGGGAGTTTCAGACAGCTATTAGCCACCATGTGGGTGCTGGGACTTGAACCCAAATTCTGCAAGAACAGTCAGTGTCTTAACTGCTGCTCCATCTCTCCAGGCCCAGGACCCATTGAGCTTAAACAGAAGCATCTGTGGAAGCATGGGTTTGGGACTATCCATTGTAGTCTGCTGGAATTCACCCTTGCTGTGTAACTAAGGTCAACGGAAGTGGCACTGCCAAAATCTATCATTGCCAATAGGTCAGCCCCAGAGTGAGTGGAATAAGTGTCCTATTTGGGGTTTATCACTCAACACTCAGCATTTTTGTTAAAAAAAAAAAAAAAAGTTTGAAGTTTTTCCAGAGCAAGTACTCCTGTTCCTAGCAAAAACAGACTAAAGAAGAAATATTTTCTCCAAGAAGTATTTTTTTCTTGTTGTCACATTATATTTAGGGTATTTGTTCAAACACAAAAACTTCTACATTTTGGAAAAAAAATCTATTTTATGTAAGATTCCGCTATGATATTTTTACTGAGGATGATAAAGAATTGGTTGAGGACTAACTTATTCTCACTCATTCTTTTGAGAATATTTATCTGTGGTTTATCCTTTCTATGTGCAAAGCACGAACCTAAGTGCTTTGAGAAACATAAAGTTGAATCGGACATTTATATATTTATTCTGCCAAGACAGAATTTATAGTCTTTTAAGGGAGATAAGCCATGTACATAAATATCTACACTGCGACAAAAGCATAAACCATAAAGGAAAATACTGATCGATTCGACTGTATTAATATTTTAAAATTCTGAGCATTAAAAATGTACCTTTGTATTACAATAAAAATACAGTCCACACAATGTAAGATAATATTTTCTCAATAAATAAAATCTAGAATATGTAAAGCTCCCAAAAAGAATAAAAAAGATCAACTACCAATTGCAAGTGAAAGGAGTTTATGTTTTCAAAGATTTTCTATTCCTAAACTCAAGCCTCTGTTAAGGTTGGATATGCAAGCCAGATAATTAGGGCCAATTTCATAGTGGGGCCCTCTGCAAAGTTTTGGATAAATTTAAGAAAAGTTAAGAAGGAACAGTAGCATCCCAGAGTGAATGTCAGCAGTAGTCACCAGTCGTGAAAAATTCAGAGAGATGCCACTAGAACCAGAAAATTTAAGTGTAGGGGCTGGGAAAAAATGGCCAACATGAGAGACTGCTCCAGTAAGGGATGTGGCGACCAGAAGCAGGGATTCGGGGGGAGGAGGGGAGTAACCCAGTCCTAGCTTTCCCTGGCCCCTGATTTCTTGCAAGTGTTATTAGCCTAAATACTTAGGAACTAGAACAAGAGAGCCCTACTCTAAAACCCTAAATATTACAATGCCAAGACTAAATGCAGAGTGGAGACAGTGGGGCATTTCCATCTGCTCTCTCTTAAAAAACCTAACTTGGACCTGTAGAAAAGAGCAGAAACGATAGCAAAAATTACAAACAACTTGCAAGTCCATAAATGCAGAAACTTCTTGCTCAAAGCTTAGAATTCTTACAGCGTGTTACCTGTTGCTAGCTAAAGCATGTGGGTTATGTTGTACTTAATGATATATATATTTATTAAAATTGTAAAGAAATTCAGAGAAATAATAAATGGCAAATTTATGGTAGGGTTTGCATCTGAGGGAGGAAGAGGGATGAAAGATTTGGTACATACACTAAAAAACTATTGCTTATCTGAAATTCAAATTTTCTTGTGCCTCCTATATTTTATAACAGTTTTTACCAGGGAGAGATATAGCATCAGATGGCGGCATTACTTTCAAATGATATCTCCCAGCGGTTTGTCTTTTCAGTGTTCTGTTCTTATAGCATCACTAGGTAGGTGGAAGTTATATTTCTTTAGTTGGGCAACGAGACACAGGTGTTCATTTTATTATTCTTTATTGCTTTCTGCATGTCTGAAATATCCCTTAAGTAATAATGGAAATATCTATCCAACAACATAAGAACTGAAACACGTAAGAAAATCCTCTGGATAAAGTGTTTTAGAGGTGAGAAGAGATAGCCCAATTCCAGCACAGGGACTCAGAGGCCCGAAACCTCGAGATATGAATGCGTTGGCTAAGAAAGGAAAGTATATTATGGGAAAAACGAACTGAAGGAGGAACAACGCGGAGACAAGAGTGCAATGTGCATTAGGATGAGGATGGAAATCAAGACAGTATGAATGGTAAGTACAATTCATGATATGCTCACTGATCTAAATAACGTTCTTAAATACTATTTGCCTGACAGTGTGTTGGCGTTTGTGTTTTACTTAATTTGAGACAAAAATCATTTGAGATAAGTATAATTTTCTCAACTTGAAAATGAGCTTCAGACATATGGGATAATTTATGCAAGTTCACAAATGTAGTCAAGTGGCAGAGGCACATTTTGACTCAAATTGTCTGAAGTCAATATGCACTCAAACTCTACATTTACCTATAATAAATTCAAAGTCTGATATTAAGGTGCACAGTGAATCTTCCCATCTCCTGGCATTTTCCTTAATATGCTTCCTGTATTTTCACATTTGATTCTTGTACCACATCTGCCTTAGGTGCTACCTACCTTCATAAAGAGAAATGAAATTAATTTTCCTAAGAATCACTACAGGATAGAACTGGTATTTTATTTTTTATTTATTATTTTTATTTTATGTCTGTAAGTGTATTGCCTGCATGTATGTAAGTGCACCTCTGCTGTGCAATGCCTGCAGAGGTCAGAAGAGAGTGTCAGATTCCTATGGAACTGGAGTTACTGATGGTTGTTAGCCACCATGTGGATAAACCCTTTCCTTACTATAGCCATAATTCATCATCAGCCTATCTGAACACTTAGAATGCTTCACATATAGAAAGAACTCTATATGCCGGTGTAACAAGCAACCAAAAATCACATTTTACATAAATACATGCCTTTTGCAATCTAAAGTAATGATTACACAAATGAGTTAAATTAAGTTTGAGAATATGCCAATGCAAGAATTCTAAGGAAGTTAGATGCTTGCTAGGGTGGCTGGTGTCTTGCTTTGTCAACATTTCATTTGTGACTCAGACTAGGTTACTATTGGGGTTCTTAGTGATGTTGTTATCATCTAATATTGAAAATGCAGTTCCTGTGTGCCCACAAAGTAAAATCCCACTGAAATAAGGAAGCTCAAAGTGTGAGGATTGCCTATAGCAGTGAGGTTTCCTAAGAGGAAGGTAGAAACAGCCTGTAATTTTTGAGAATCTAACAGCTTGTCATTAGTTGTATTTTAAATAGACTTGAACTTGTAAGCAACTGATATTTACTTCAGACCACTGAGCAAGGTTTTAATCAGTTTAATAAAAAAACAATTATGTAAGTAGAGAAGGAAAAATAGTAATTTTTGCAGATCATTTTAGCACAGCATTCTGTTAAAGTGTATGTTTTAGTATGGCTGGTGATGCATTTCTCTCTACATTATAGCAAACACAGATTTTTCATACACTCAGGGGTGTATAAAGTGAACAGTAGAGCATTGTGTCATCTAGATTTCTCCAGTGCATACCAAACTTGGATTTCTTTTCATGAAACTGATATCCTCTAGAGTTAATGAATTTACATGATTTAAATATGTCCCTGTCAATGGGCTCAGTGAAACATAAAAAAAATCCAAACAAAATTCTTATCTGGAATCCCCAAGAGAAGATGGTTCTTTAAGTTTAGTTGCTTATAGGATAATTTAAAAAATATATATTTTATTTATTATTTATTTTTGCATGAGTGTATACCTTTCATGTATGTAAGTGCACCCATGTCGGGCAATGTCCAAAGAGGTCAGAGATTACCGGCAGTTGTTAGCTGCCATGTGGGTACTGGGACTTGAACCCAGGTCCTCTGCAATGCAGCCAGTGCTCTTAACCCCTGTGCCATGTCTTCAGACCCTAGAATGAATATTTTCAGTGTAACTAAGTACTACCTTACTGCCAGAAATTAGACTTTCTTTTTTTTTTTTTTTTTAACAGCATGGAAAATACTAAACCAGAACAAAGAACCC
>NW_008360320.1:11282145-11297200 GCF_000622305.1 Nannospalax galili
AACAGCATGGTACATACTAAACCAGTACAAAGAACCCTTGAAAGAAAATGTGTACCTAAGCAAAGGTTGGCTTACATAGTGATATGTTTGCGGGTGCTGTTTTGAATTCTCAATTGTGCTTACTAAATATGTGTCAGGAGCCTCTGGTCTACTTCTGTTTCTCACGTGCCTTCTCCAGGAGCATGGGCCTTCCTTCTTGAAGAACATTTTCTGTTCCATGCGTATATTAGTTCTTTTCTGGTGAAAACACACCTGAATTCTGAAGTAGAATATCACATTAACTTTCTTGCTACTTAAATAAACATAACAATAATCGATTTGTCCACAGGAAATGCAAAATGATGCTAATGCAGCTGCTGTTTCTTTCTTGCACTGTGACCTTAGCTACCACAAATATTCAGCAATTCATTGAAAACTGGGCTTTAAAACTTTGTTTTCCTCCATTCTTAAATGTGTTTCACTTGATAACTATAGAAATCATAATTAAAGGCATCGATTAAGGATTTAACTTTTAATATTCATGTTGTGGGTGCAATGATGGGCAAAATTAATGCTGGGGCTTGGAGTGAGGGGGTTAAGTAACAAGAAGAAATAACCATAAAAATCACAGCAGCAATAAAGAGAAAATCTAAACACTTTTCTGGATGGATTACCCCTGCAGAGCAAGCGCAGCATTTCTGGGTGATGACTTCCTATCTCGAAAGAACTTGTCTATTATTTTACTTTACTGTACATAAATGAGCTCTGGAATTCACCCCTTGGACCTCTGAGCTTCTCCTATTTGGCCTCTGCTCACCTCAACTTTCCAGACTTCAGGTTGAAAATTATTATGGATTTGGGAAAGACAGAGTTTGACCTTGACCTTTTATCAAAGATTTAGGCAATATAATATAGTACTACACTCCAAGTATTATTTGTAATAATTATTTTTTTGTCTATCATCATTTTGTTACATTTTCTCTTAAAATATTGCCCGTTTAATGTTAAACAATTAGCAGATTTTATTCAAATTCAAAAGGAGGAGAGCATGTAATTGGGAAAAATAGTGAAATGTTATCTAAAACTGAAAAGAATGAAGTTCATGAAAGAAACCATACTCCATATTCAGTGGTCCCAAACCCACCAAATGCTGTGACTTCATCACTGTGACACTGTGACTTTCCATCTTGATGATGTCTCCTCTGCCTCCTTGGTCTCACACAATGAAGCCTTCTCAATATTCCCAAGGCCATCCTCCTTTCCAACTATATATAATTCATAGGGTTAAACATTTTACAGCTTTCTTAATTTCAAGAGCTGTAATACCACCATCCACTGCTGCACTCACTGGATTCCAGAGACTGCCACGGAGTCACGAGCTGCCACATACTATATTTGGTTACCTGGCCACCATTTATTGTTCAAAATTTACAAGTGAATTTCTAATAAATGAAAATTCTCCTTAATATTACTCTCTATGTCTCTACAAAGTAGTATAAAATAACATATTCTTAAATCATGTAGAACTATAATTAAATTTTAAAGTGTTTTCAGTTCAATTTAAAAGGATTAAATATCTAACATTAAAGACCACTAAGGAAAGATCTTGATTATAGTGAATTATAAGCAAATATCATACACTATTTTATTTTGTAAATACAGCTCAATTGAAAGCATATAATAACACTTATTACCCATATTTATGAATGAAATTGATTTCTGAATTTAAACACACAATGTGCATTTTTATGTAGAATGTTTTTTTTCTGACAGGCCTTGCCCTTCTTTAATGATTAAGTTCTCTCATTTTGTTTACAGACTTTGAACTTACTCAGTTCCAATTTTATTCAATAGGGCTGAAGTCATAGGAAGATGAACTTTTTTTTTAAGGAATTTAAAAATAAGCCTCAAATCCCCTACTGAAATGAAGGTTAAGCATATATTCTCATTAGAAAATAAGAAAGAACAGAGTAAGGAATCATGAAGGGATTCTTTCTTGTTTTTAGTTCCAGCACAAACTCTGCCCTTGGAGAACTAAGGAAAGGAGAGGATGCTCTTTCAGCGTCTTTATTTCTTCTGGTAACACCTTGTTTAGTCAGGTGGAGCAGCAGTTTGTTGCTTCGTTAGTAGCTAATATTCTAATTAAATTTTAAATCTTTGTGAAATAATTTTGTGGTGCATTATGGTAAAATTCTGGGTACCAAAATAGATAAAGCCAAAAACCAAAAAGACTTTGAAGGGATAACAAGGGGGAGACAGAGGGTCGTCACTTTCAGGGATTTAACTGGGGCTGTTATTTCACCAATATCACTAAGCAGGGTTACGGCTTGGTTCATGAAAGTTTTTCTTTTTCTGTTATTTTATGTGCATGCCTGTATTGCCTGCATGTAGCTAAGTGCACCTGTGTTGTGCAATGCCCATGGAGGACAGAAGAGGCTGTCGGATTTCCTGGAACTGGAGTTAAGGATGGTTCACAGCCACAATTTGGGTGCTGGGAATCGATCCCCAGTCCTCTGCAAGAGCAGTCAGTGCTCTTAACCACTGAGCTCTCTCTCCAGGCCCTGAAAAGCATATATTGATAAAAAGTATATATTGATTCTTCTCTTCCCTATTGACGTTAAAATGTTACTTTTAGTGGCTGGAGCATTGGTTCAGTTGGTAAAGTGCTTGTTATGCTTAGATAAGACCTGAGTTCAATCCCCAGCATCTGCTTAAAAAGTCAGGTTTGTTTAAATAAGCTTTTAATCCCAGTGCTCAGGAAGGAGACAGACAGACCACTGTGGCTCCTTAGTCAGTCAGACATGTCTAAGAGTTTTAGGCAAGTGAGAGACCCTGTTTAAAAAACAAGGTTTCCATTCCTAAAGAATGATACCCAAGTTTGTTCTCTGGTCTCCACACACATGTACACAAGTGCACATGCTGGCTTTGAAATCACTGTGTGACCAAGTGCAACCTTCAGCTCCTGACTCTTCTGCCTCCCCCTCCCACATGCTGGGATCACGGGCTTGCACCACCACCACATTTGGTTCCACTCTTCCTTAACTTAGTTGTCATATTAATTACACGGAATGTTTCTTTGCAGACTGCTTCATTAAAAGTGAGAACGAATGGAATGTGTTGTAAACTCTTGGCCATGATAGAAAATATATCTTCCTTTGGAGTGCAGTTATTGACATGACCTTTTTATAATAATGATATCCAGCATATACTTCCTAGTAATTCCTTCACGTGTGTCAGCCACATTCTATATTCCTTATTTCAGTGGCATCATACTCTCACCTTAATGGGGAGAAGAAAGCACTGCACTTGGTGACAGCACATGTCTTCACAAGCATTACAGAAGTAGTGAGTTGAGCCTCCCAATCATCAATGCTTTTCACCTTTTAGAATCACAGTGCAACGATGTGGATTTCAACTACGTGTAAGGAATTCTGAGGTTGTTCTTTTAATTTCTGATCTCCCCTGCTCCAAAATAGCACCTCTTATAAATGTTTACAATAAATATTTTGCTGAACTGCTTTTATATATTGTTCTGTTTGTGTTGAAAATTTGTCTAGAATTACACAGGAGTCTAAGCATGCATATTTGGAATGTGTGGGGTCATGAACACAGGCACATGCTAATGAACCCACTTCCCCTTCCTAAATGGTTTTCTCTTTAGAAAGCCGTCCTCTCTGCGACAATAGCTATATGCCTGTCTCTTACAGTCAGACAGTTCATCTCTCTTCCCTTTCTTTATTTTGTGCCATTTTTCACATGGAGTGTGTCATCTCTTTCACTAATCCCTTCATTTAGGTGCAAACTCTCAACTTCACACTACAAACTTGCTTTTAAAATATGGAGCACAATTCCTAGCTTTGAATTTCAGCCCTACTATGTATTTGTCAGTCTGTCAGACTGACAAAACATCTTGTTCCTTGCTTTGAAATGTTTCCCACTCTTGTGCTTTTCAGTGTACCACTAATATATTTTCTTCTTGATTTGCTTTGATACAGGGGCGAAACAGCATCCCCTAGAGGGTTCTTAGTCTCATTCACAAAAGAGTGTAAGAATGAACTCAAATGGAAGCCTTAAGACAATTTTGTTGTCATTTAAAGAAAAGTCCTCAGGGCAGGCAAAGCTGTAAATCTTGGCAGCTGCCTTGAGGAGGAGAATGGAGGGGAGAAGGGGAAAAGCCATGAAACCACACTGCTTCAGAGCCTGCGCTGAGCTAAGGTACTTGCCGCACCACCAGCCACATGGCCAGAAGAAGGAAGCTTTAGAGAAAAACTAAAGAAATACAAGATGCTGGGGCAGCCCGAAGCATTAGAGGAAGCATGATTAGAAAAGAGATATGACGCAGATAATGAGAGAGATTGTGGTTTTCTGAAGAATCAGAAAAGAAAGTAGAACGTATGCTGACCTCCTATCTGCAACCAGATCCGCAAGAACAGCGCTAGGAGGCTGCAGTGATTCCTTCTGGGCAGGAAATGTTCCCGATCACTTTAAACCACTAGGTATTCTGCTCATCTCTTTAGCATAACTTAAGATGTTCCCGTCTACCTAGGGGTGGTCCTATGACCAGGTGACTGACCAGTGAAACCCGGAAAGGTGGCCTTCATACAGACTAATGATTTTATTTTTTGACCAGTTAATCTTACGGGGCTTTTCTGCTACTCTAAGGGCTTTACAAAGGCACTTTTATTTCAACTTGATCTTAATGAATCTGATCTGTGATACAGCAGTGATAGTATATACATGATTATGAGTAAAAGATCATTGCCCATTTTTTAATCTGGATCATAATTATATATGCAGAAATCTCCAGATTCGGACCTGTTACCTACTGCATGATGTTCAAGTGTTTTGCCATTAGAAGCCCCTTAATCTAGTGCATACCCTGTCTACCAAACTTTTCTCTCATTACTGCTACCTAGATTTCGTCCTTTTATCTTTCCTTGCTCAGTCTCATTCATGCCTAATGCTGAACCCCAAGACTAGGCACCTTTAGATTATCTGAGCCTTTTAAACTACAGGCGCATTTTTCTTTTGAATGTATTACCTCTTTAATCATTCAGGATTTCTCTAAATTGTTGCATTTAATGAGCCCATGTTAGACCAGTAAAAGCAGATGAGAGGGTATTGAGCATGCCAATGATCTCTATTCAGGAGAAACACTCAAAAAGATAAAGAGACGGAGGTCCAAAGCAGATAGGGAGCCTTCTGATCTCAGTGTAGATACAACTTCCCGGAAAGTGAGAGCTGATAAGGAAAGCAGACAGGACAGGGGCAGCAATGCCCTTGTAGCAGGGGGTCGGCAAGACAACCATCCAGCACAAGAACGCTGCAGAGGTACTCAGTCCTCCAGTGAACTTCATACCTATATGTTTCTATCTGACCTTTGGAAATGCAGTAGAGTCTGCCTTTTGCTAACAAGTGGATTAAAATGTCTTTTGGTTTCCCATAAGTATATTCTCCCTCAATAATGATTAACTATTTGGACACTAAAGAAAACTGATTAAAATAATGTTTTGGGAACTATTCTTTTCTGAAATATAGCTTATAGCTTTTAATTTGCTATTATTAAGATTTGGGAGACAGACGAAGTTCATTGATTTCTGTCTCAACTTTGAGGTAGGGAGGCAGAGAATGAGGAAAGAAGCCAAATAGTTGAGTTTAAGATGATTTGCTAAGTAATAAGTAAAACTGCATAGATATTATTTTTTTCTGATAATCTTTTTATTTTTTATTTTTTAGAAGAAGCATTCATTACAGCTTTAACATACTCAATAACAATATCCAGAGCAAAGATACATCTTTTTCAAAAGTAGCTATAAAATTTTTAGGTTCACAGTTGAATTAATACAGTTATACAATATTGAATTCAGTATAAGCCCTGTAAGACATAAAATTGAATGAGTTTTTAACCTTTAAGAAAGATCTCCATTTCGTTTTAAAATATACTGTTTCTTACAGAAAGACTCATTGTTTTTGCTAATAATACTTAGATGTTGGCACATGAATCTCTAATCTGTATGTATCTGATTATCACTAGTCATGGTCGGTTGCACTTGGATCCTTGGTACCTGTGTATGGATATAAAGTCATTGGGTAGACATTAATATTGAGAATAGTTAATATTTTAAATTATGCTTTATATATTTTCCTTCAAAATTCCAACCATTTACCACAATTACAGATATTCATTAAAAAATGAGCTGAAAACATCAGTTTCAGTGACGTAATAATTCTTTGTAAGTGACAAATTCATTCAAACATGTAGAAATGTTTTAATCATAAGAAAAATAAAATTAAAGTGACTGTTAAAAGTTGACATTGACATTTAAGTTTTTAATAAACCATTCTGTATGTGAGAAATGTGGACTAGTAATTTGTATCTGCTGGAGCCCCAGGAATTCTAGGTAACAAACTGCTACTGCAGTAGATAGTCCAAAGGGACATTAGTGTCCTTCTCATTAAAGCAGAGTGGACAAGGATGATAGAAAATCATCAAGTATCAATGTTAGCTTTCATAGACATAAAACACAGCACAAAGACAGTGGAAAGTATGAAAGAAATGAGACTAAGAAATATAACAAAATCCGGAATTTAAGCCAAAAATCCAAGTCTGGCATAGAACATGTGAAAAGCCACCAATGGATGTAAGGAACCTGCCTCATGAAGTCCAGCACAAATTAATTTTCACACTTTGAATCAATGATAAAACATTTTTCAAAGATTTAGACTTGTTGACAAGTAACAGAGACTAGTTGAAGCAAATTGACGTTAAATAAAGACACATGGTATGCACACATACATCTGCCTACAAGAGCATGTGAGCATGCATGTGTGTGTGCCTTAGACACAGAAGGGGTTGCACAGTATGTCTCCTGGGATTTCCAAACGAAAAGCTGCCACTCATCCCTGCCTTTCTGCTCAGCTTCTCAAATGTCTGCTTTTGAATTTTCTCGCTGCAGCGCTCAGCATCCTGTTTTTCCATCTGCTAACATTTTGGGTGGATAATGGCAACTCCACAGCTTGGAAGTTTGTAACTCTGTGTCAAAATCCAAACATAGCCAGGGATGCAGGAGCTAACACCATCTGAAGTCGGCTTTCTGTAGGAATCAGAACTTCCTCTGTCAGTCTGCACTCTAAATGCAATTGGTATCCACTTCAGTAACATATTGAAAAGAAGCAAACAGTTTCAGAGACTAGAAACTCCGGGTTGTAACATTTGAGAAGTTAATGAAAGGATATTCTGCCTTTTCAGTAGCATACCAGGGACAGGGGCACACTCGAAGTTGAATGACAATAATTAAACCCGTTTAAATTTGCCTTACATATATCATGAACTGTGAGAAATTCTAAACAATGCCAGTAATAACTGTAATGCTGAGATGACGGCTCCCCAACTCCATCTCTGGTATGTCACTGTCTCTTCAGTTACCTTCCTGAAGTGGGATGCTGGATTAGGAATGCAGAAGTCCTGCCCATTGAGCTTCTTTCTTCTACTGAGAGGCATGAATTCGTACTTCAGCTATGGTTAAACTGTACCTCTGGCTATAGTAAATGAACAGTGGATAAAGGAACTTGGTAATAGATGGTTTTTCCCTAGTGATTTTCACTATTAAGGAGTTACAGTGAATAACAGGAGGAGTCTAGGCAAGGGGAGGAAGTAGCTAACAAATGCAGTGTCACTTGGCTAATGGTAAATCATAGCTGCTATTTGGTAACTTAAATATAACACTGTTATTACCTATCTAAAGAATAGTGCTTCAGAAAGCAAACTCTTAAACAGGTCAGAACCCTAATGTGAATGCATTTATTTTACTTTGCAGGGGGTGGAAAGGAGAAGTGTAACATTAAAAGGCAAGATGCAAATTGTAACCGTTTTATGAAATTGAAGCCTAAGAGCCATTGTTAGAACACTTTGGAATAACTATAGATACTGGAAACCTAAGTATTTAGAATCCACCTAGTAAAGATATAGGTTAATTAGAGGTTGCATACATAAAAAAAAAATTAAGTGTACTTTTAAAAAGATTGTCTCCAAAACAAAGTTAATAAATACTAAAACAAAAAAGTTAACAAAAATGTTTCAGTTTGTGAACTCTCTTACCTACCTGTTTTCACTAAAAATCGACAAAACTTTACAGTCAAAATCTAATGCTTATGCATTAGTGTTTATTGCATCCTGTTATTTCTGGATCTAACGCTGAAATCCTTCTAGGGAAAAATATTGCAAAATTCAAATTTAAAAAGTTCATTTGATTGAGAAAACAATCCTGAGATACCCCAAAGTGTATCTGGACTGTACCTTACCGGCCTGCATTTGAAAGGCATACTGCTCAGATGAGGGGAACAGGTGCCATTTTCTGGGAAGTCTTTGGCCTCCTGTTCCACTCTGTTCTACTTACAGCTCACAGTAAAATCGTTGTCCTATTTCCACTGTAAAATAGAAAGCTTCCTAAAGCTTTGATTCTTAATAACACAGCACTCAGAGACCCTGAGGTGTAAATGGCCATATGAAATAATGTCAGATGATACTGAGCACCTGAATTCCTGTTTAGAAAACTTATTGACAAATGCAACTGTCAATCAGTTGAGATTGATTGGATTGTAATTTCAGGTTTCTTTCACTAGATGGCATGGAACAAGAAAACACGTTCACCAGGGTATGTTCTTTTTAAAAGGTATGTTTTCACCAAGCACAGAGTACATTTTCAGAAAAAACTAAATAAAAGGTACCGAAAAGAGGGAACTATAAGCGATCAACAGTGACCACCTAGTTTTAAAGAGTTCTAACAAATGCACAATTTACCAACAAAAACACTGACTCTGGTCCTCCTGCCTTCCCTCTAAGACTTGGTATGTCACTTGGTATGGTATGTTTACTTCAGTGAATTGGCCATTGTTTAAAGAACATCAAATGTCTGCATAAGGAGGAGGAGAAGGTGACGACTAATCTCAAAACTACACCTACTGGATGATTTTAGCTGGAAAACTTCAATTTAAATCAACGGATTGTCTGCTACTCAACTAGCAGAATTTTAGGATTGTTCAGCAGGATCCTAAGTGCTCAGGCCAGGCAGCAGGTAGGACAGGGAAGGGTTAAATACCAAATCTGAATCATCTTTACAATACTTGCTCAGAAATTAAAGTCTCAGAATATTCCAGAAAGGCATTAACATTTATTGATTAAGCATTATGTAATATTCCACATTCTGAATTTACTTATTCTAGACTTCCTTACTAAGGAAATACATGCAAATAACTCTTTTTGCTAGTCTACAAATTGTTTAGAGGCATATATCAAGTAGAATCCCACTGTTTTAAGCACAGTGATGTCTTCTTCTCAAACACCCTGACAACTTCATCATCGCTCTGTACTGCTGCTGTAAGCCTTTTCTGCTCTCCCGAATTACAGGCTCACTCTCCTGATGCCCACGCCTGAAAGGCTCCCACCCCATTCTAATCCAGAAACCTACTTTCCACCACCTTCGACTGATAACTTCAACAGGGCACAGTGGTGGACTTCTGACTCACGCTCTTCCAGCAGAAAGGAAATTTTCTCTGAGCCTCCTTTATTTTGTTTTTTAATTTAAATAAAAAAATATTTATTTTTATGTGTATGAGTGTATTTCCTGCATGTAAGTGCACTCATGTGCTTCATTGCCTGCAGAGGTCAGAAGAGGGCACTGGACCTCCTGGAACTGGAGTTACAGCAGTTGTTAGCTGCCATGTGGGCGCTGGAAACCAAACTCAGGTCCTCTGCGAGAGCAGCCAGGGCTCATAACTGCTGAGCCATCTCTCCAGCCTGCTGAACCTGCTTTAGAATCAACTGACTACCATCCACAGCTGACTGAGCTCCCTGGGGAGAGTGTCCAGGTCTGCTTTTGAATTAGCAAATGCACCTCAAGCAAGCACGTCTTGTACACAAACATTATCAACACTAGTTTACTAACTCCTGGAACTTAAAAATGCTTAACAAATTTACCCAGCAATGTTTCAAACTTGAATTTCATGTTGAAAGTTATCAAGTATAATATTTCAAGACAAAATACGCTTAATTTTGTTTATTTTCAATAATCCTGATGATAGTTCTTTTATTTGACTTAACTAGATCAGAACCTCTTTTTTGTTGTTGTTCGTTTTTTCAAGCCGTTGCTGGTGTCTGTTCTCAAACAGAAGCCACAATATTATGTTTACAGAAATGACCATGTTCCATGTTGAAAATGTATTATGAAATCAGATTGCAATGTGAATTCCATAATTTCCCTGTAATTATTTTGTTGGAATGCCTAGATCCATATCAAAGTCCACTGCTTTTTCTGTTCTTAAATTCTTTATCTCTTATTTCCTCTTGAAGGAGTTTAACTCTGAACTACTGCAGTTCACATTCTACTCTCTTTGGAAATGAGAGGTTTTTTGTCATTTTTTTTTTTTGCATACACAGTAGTATTTATTATATGGGAATAAAAGGATTTAGAAGCATATAGATATTCAAATTCTTCTTCTAAGGAAATCAGATTTAGTTGTATTATGAATAGAAATCAGGATGCATTTATTCAACATTTACCTATAGCTCCCTTCACACTGTCAATGTTTAAAACATGGTAACATTTCATTAAGAAGCCACAGATACTTTCTCTAATTAGTGAGGAGAATATGGTGAGTTACATACTAGTTGAGTGTTTCCTTGAGATAAACTTCTCCCTGTCCTTGGCGGATGTTTGTGAGGCTGCTGTGCTTAAGTGCTCATCCACTAGTTTATCAAAATAGAATAGAGTCACGAAGGTATCTCTAAATTCCTAAAAGAGCCATGTGCCATTGGATGGTGGTAGAGAACAGATAAAACTTGAATCCCAGGTATTCAAAATATTTCATAAAATAAATGACCTCCCCAAACTTTCCTCTCCCTCTAGCCTTTTCTTTGATGCTATCTGTTCTCAGAAATGTCTTCCTTTAGTCACTGTGGCACCCTATTCACTGCCAAGGTTGTATTGGTATGCAATTCTTAACTGAAGCACAATTAAATCTATCACACATTTATAATACGGCCACAGCTTTCTGTTCTAAGTCATCCTTTCTTACACTGAAGATAGGAGCACTTTAAAAATGTTTGTAGGTTTACCTTCAGATTTCTATTTCACCTAGAATAATTGCATCATGAATTAACGAGCAAAAACAGCTGCATATGAAGTGGTGAGCAACAGAACCTGCCTCAAATGAGGGAGGTAAGGGTCCACGCTGGTGTGATTGTTCTCTGACCTCCACATGCTCAGTGTAGTGTCTGTGTATATGCACTCACAGGACACACAAACAAGCTTACATAATGCACACTACACAGACCCAAGCATACCTACATATACATATTAAAAAGCACTAATAGAGTTGAGTGAGGTGATGCATGCCTTCAATCCCAGTACTCAAGAGGCAGAGGCAGGTAGATCTCTGTTAGATCCAGGCCAGCCTGACTTACAAATCGTGTTCCTGGACAGCTGGGGCTGCAGGATGACACTACCTCAAAAAACAGAAACAGAAACAAAAGGAAAACAAAACCAAGCAAAATCATTGATAGAAAACATAAAGCACATAGGTTTTATAATATATTTTATATAAAAGTATATTACAGCTGGGTGTCGTAGCACACACCTTTAATCCCAGCACTTGGGAGGCAGAGGCAGGCGGATCTCTTTGAGTTCAATGCCAGCCTGGTCTATACAGTGAGTTCCAGGACAGCTGGGGCTACAGGGAAACCCTGTCCCAAAAGGATGAAAAAAAGAGTATATTACATAAAAAATATATGTGAATGAATGCTGCATGAGTAGCATGGAAAAATATTAAGATCTGAAAACAAAGATCTACCAGGAATTGTGCCAGTGAAGAAACTGCATTAAAGGAAGGAAGGTCATTAGGAATATAAAATAGTAGAGCCACTCAACAGCTCCTCACAAAATCTTAAACATAGAATCACAATATGCATCGACATATGCAGGGCTGCCATAACTCATTCTCTTGTTCTTCTGGAGCCCGGAACTCGAACAGCAAGACTGCAGGTGCCACCTTCTTGCTGTGTCCCCACAGAGTCATCTCTCTGCAAATCTCCTGTCTTGACACCTTAAAGTTTTCAGTGGTACTGTAAAGGAGATGCATGAGTGCCATTGTGTTTTATAAATATTTGTGGTTTGTCTATAGAATTTAATGAAATATAAATTTTTATACACATTTTAAAACACTTAAAGATGCTGAACTGTTTTCTAAACTATGATCTTCAAAGTGTAACTTCTCTCAGATTGTCTATATAACTATATCTTTAACAACTACTGACCAGCTTGTTTCTTTCATTCCATGCGTGTCTTAAGTAATGGTCCTGGATTTTTGTCCTGGCTAAGAGTTTCTGAATAGAATTTTATGGGTTTGGGAACATTAGTGTTTTCTCATTCAAGCGGTCCTCTTTTTCTTTTTTCAAGATGTATTTAAATTATACCACTATAAGAGATAGCAGATCTCTAAGGCTTACTTTTTGTGTTAATTTTACTTCATAAATAAAGGGTATTACCTTGTTTGATGAAGGTCATTTTGACATATATTGTTCTTAAAACTTTCTGCATGATTGACTTTAGTCTTTCGTAATAATGCCTTATCTTCGATTACTGTAACATTTGCAGTCTTACTGTCTTCTGCTGTATCTTTTGCAAAATTTCTCTTTAGGTGATTCTTTTTCCTAATGTTATGGATATGTTTCTGTTAAGAGCATATAGTTAGAGGTTTTCAAATAAATCAGCTCAGATCATCTTTGTTAACTTAATAATTTTACTCTTATGTTAGTGATTGATAAGTTCATTCTGTTTCATTATATAAGGTTTGAATTTTCATGTTTTATGTGGCTTATCTTCTAGCACTATTCTGTTTGCATTCTATTTATTCCCACTAATTGGAAAATCACAGTTAATTACTGTACATTTAATATACATCCTAGAAATTTTTAAATGTCCTTCTTAATTTTCAAGTGTCAATATTAAATCCATACTCCTAATTTCTTCCTAAATAGTAAAGAATTTAAAGCAATGACTTCGTCAAGTCTAGTTTAACTTTTATACCTTTTGTCATGTATTTTAGTTTTATTTTTAACGACCTAACACACTATTGTTAAGAAGCTAGTGTGTTCAATGCTTTGTAGCCATCACTTTCCTTAAATAAGTACATGCTGATGTTTAGGATTATTGATCCTAATGTCTTTAAATGTTGTAGATTGGTAGGTATACTTCCATAGTATAGTGAAGACATGATTCCTTTCTCCTTTGCTTTCCCTTTCATGGTATAGAAATTGTTCACTTACCGTCTCTTCATAGATGAGACCACCCACTGATGTCCCATCTCAGGGTGACCCAGTTTATGCCAGCTGTCCTGAACTCATAAGTAATTGCCTTCATTTCACTGATCAAATTATGTGTTTATTCAATAAATTATGTACTCCTTTAACCAATAAGTAGCCTAGAGTTTTTTTCCTTTCAAGATTTATTAGATCTTCTCACTTAAAATCTTTTTTTCTTTACAGTTTCTTTCAAAGTTTCCCATACTGTGTGCCAAGAATAACTTTTTTTTTTTCAGAGCTGAGGACTGAACCCAGGGCCTTGCGCTTGTTAGGGCAAAACTCTACCACTGAGCTAAATCCCCAACCCCCAAGAAAACTTTTATTTATCAGCTGTTTTGCTTGATGATCTGTAGTTTGATGCATTCTATCACTTTTGAATGTTGTTGCTAATGAATTCTCTTCTCCTTCCATTGGCTTCATCAGTATTTTCATCATCAGTCTTGGCTGCACTGCTCCTAAGTTTCATATTTTCCATATTTTGTGTCTGCATTCTATGTATTCTTATACATTTGTTTTCCTGTTTGTTCATTATCTCATTAACGTTGCTATGTCATTAGGTTTCGAAGAGTAATAATAATTTTTAACTCTAGAAGAGTCTGCTTATTTTTTACATATGGCCGTCCATATTATGACACATTAATTTTTGGTTTTTATTTCCTTCTATGTTATTTCAACTTATAAATGATAAGATTTTACTTTATGCCAGGTAATTCTATTATCCTAACCTTTTACCTATAAAAGCTGATTATTTGTTTCTTGTTTTTTTGTGTAGTATCACTGAGGATGGCTTGTTTGATTCTATGTGCATGGTTAACTATTTATGTATATGATCATAGTATTTGAATGGGCTCCCAGCAACTGGGAGGCAGAAGCAGGCAGATTTCTGTGAGATGGAAACCAGCCTGGTCTAGGTCAGCTGGAGTTACAGGGAGACCCTGTCTCAAAACAAAGAAACAAGCAACAACAACAAAATAAAAATAAATCACAGAATTCATAAATTTATCTGTGGAAATTCTTGAGACTTGGGTATAAGATAAATCTTTATAAGACCGGCAAACCTATAACGCATTTAAAGCCTAACACTACTTGAAATCATGTTTTAGCATGAGTTATTGCTTGATTACTGATTCACTTTCTTTTTGCTTTGTTCTATTTTTGTTCACTCTGTTAGTAAAACTCACAGTGTAGGAGGCTAGTGGTTATGAATTCCCACCAGGAGCTGTCTTTTCTGTACAGGGCAGTTGGGATACAGGTTTGACTCATATTGACAGTAGCCACACTGTACTCTATCTGTATGTCTTCATGAGAGCTCTAAGACTGTCTTGACAGAAACCTCGGATACAATTTATTCACACAGTAACTACAGGTGTAAGCATAAGGTGTGTTGCTGTAATTCTCTGGTCTCCAATGCTTACTTCTTTGACTTTGGAGTACTTCTTACTGTTTTGCCAACTTAAAAAAAAAATTAAATATGGAGAATTTTTCAAACCTACAATCTTAATCTTAATGGACTAAATTAGGGAAAAATTGTACTTTTTCCTAAATAAATTAGCTCTAACAAAACAACCATTCATTTTGTTTATTTTTTTTAAAAAAACTAGATTTGCATGCTGCTAACCAGAAAAAGAAATAGTTACTTAATGTTCCTAGATGAGTTTAATACAGATAAAATATCTAAAGTTACCTGTTTATTTTAATTTTTAAAAGATACACTGATAT
>NW_008360320.1:11297223-11307110 GCF_000622305.1 Nannospalax galili
TTTTTTATATTCATTGTCATTTGAACTCTACCCACAATGAGAGAATGTAACCCAATAGCTTCATTACAGTCATAGATTAAAAGTCAAGTTGTATGGCACATAATACAAGCTAGAAGAAGTTATACTCTCAGGGCATAATTGATACTGATGCTAATTATGAAGTATAAGAAATAAAGTCCAATGTTATATTTTTAACTTATATAGATTTGCTACATAATGTGTTAATTTTTATATTTGATAGTTTTGGGTAAGCTGATTTGTTCTTTTTAAAATTAAATTCCTTCAAGAAATTTACATGTGGTTAAAAATATGATTGAGGCATTTGGGCGAAATAAATATTCCAAGATGGTCATGAATTGCAAAACTATACAAGCCTGATCTGACTGACATCACTTTTGAGTTATGGAGTTAATGCTTCCTAACAACGAATACTTAGAGTATAATTTCAAATTTCTTTTCTTCTTATGAAATATAGTTGCACAAGCATTACAAGGCTTTAGTAGGAAATCTTTTATGTATGAGTTTGAGTATCCTTTGTAGATCTGATGGAAAATGGAAAATTGAGGGCTTACGTGGATTAAGGAAGGAAACTCAAATGTTTAGGGGTCCCAAGTCGTCACTTAGCTTCTCATGTTAATGAAAGGATATTCTTGCTTGTATTATAGTGCTTTACAATGACAAAGGCTCCAACAGCGTGTGCTGGTATTTTTTAAAAGTCCCCTTTTCTCTGACTAAACTGCTTTAATGTCCTTAATTTTTAAAAACCAGCCCTTGCTTTCTTAAGAGGAAACAACCATACTCTAGAAGTCAATGAACTGAAAGACTCAAGATACATGGAGTTCTATTAAAAAAAAAAAAAAAACTGAAGTGTTCTTAAAGTGAAAATTACGGCTGCCTTTCATTCATTATAACTCAAAGGCATCATAGGAATAACAGTCTCTAGCCTAATCCGCCTCCTTCCTCTGATGCCAATTATCTTCCCAAGGAAAAATTCTGCTCAAACACCTACTAAGTCCCCTTACTTACTGTAGAAAAAGAAAAAAGCAAATGATTTAGATGAGGAAATGGCTCTGCCTACCCGTGTCTGCTGATTTGCTGTTTTCTTTCTCACCATCCATCACCTGCCCCATGAGGCTGACACACTAAACCGTAGTTCCTTTCTAAAGCCTATTCATTTTCAGTTATATTCTTTATTTTCTTGAATGAATTTTCTCTGTACCAGATTTTATCTTAAAAATAAAATTCAAACTTAAAGTCTTTTATACTTATCGAGTCAAATATACAGGCCCAGTTCAAGTAATGGACAATATATTTGTTTTTAAAAACCCAGGACTTTATTTTTATGATGTACTAAGTAGAAGAATTTCTAAAGTCTTGGGTATATGAACTACTATTAAGGCTCAAAGGGAAATTATACAGAGTGCCTTATTTAACTGCCACTCTTGATCTGAGTTCTCTTTCCTTGTCCTGAGAACAGTTCAATCTTTTGCTTGAGATTAACATTGAACAATGAAAAACAGTTTCCTGAGCACCTACCAAATGCATGGGTTTCAGTGTTACATGCTTTAAAAATTGTAACAGTACTGTATATTTCTTCCAAGTTATTTGTAATATGATTGATTGTTTAATCATGTTTTACCCCCCTCCCACCCCATCCCACATACCTACCTTTAGTTTGGAAGCTCATATATCATGAGGGACATTTTTGGGTTTTTGTTTTGTTTAATTAATTTGTTGGTTTTTTTTGTTTGTTTTTTTTTTTTTTATTTGTATGAGTGTGTGACCTGCATGGTATGAGTGAATCCGTGTCATGCAATGCCACAAAGATCAGAAGAAGGTGTCAGATGCCCTGGACCTGGATTACAGACTGTTGTTAACCTCCATGTGGGTCCCGGGATTTGAACCTGGGTCTTCTGCAAGAACAGCCAGTGCTCTTAACTGCTAAGCCATATCTCCAGTCCCTTGTTATTTGAGACATGGTTGTTTTATAGCCTCAGCAGACCTGGAACTGGGAATGTAGATGAGGCTGGCCTCAATCTCCCAGAGAGTGACTTGCCTCTATCACTTGAATTTCTACTGCAGAGTCTAAAATGAAGTTTTTTTTCTCCTTGATAGTAAGAAATACATTTTATGTCTTGGTTAGCTTTAACTGTGAATTTGACGTTGCCTAAGATCATCTGAAAGGAAGCCTCCTTTGAGGAATTTCCTAGATTGGATTAGCTTCTGGGCATGTCTGCAAAGGATTGTCTTGAATATTAATTGGTGCGGGAGAGCCTAACCAGTGGTGGGTAGTACCATCCCCAGACAGGTGGTTCTGGGCTGTGTGGACAAACTGGATAAGCATGAGCCTGTGAGCATGTCAACAGGGGGCTATCAAGCAGTTTTTCTCCCTGGTTTCTGATTCAGATTTCTGCCTTGAGCTCTTACCTTGACTCCCTTCAAGGATGGACTGTACCTGAAAGTTTGAGCCAAATAAATCCTGTCTTCCATGAGTGTTTTGTTTTTTAAAAAAACACTTTTATTTTTGCAAATTTCATGCAGGAGTGTGAAATTTTTACATATTTTCCATCCTTTTCGTACCCCTGTCCAACTCTTCCCATGTCCCCCTTCACTACATTCAATTTCATGACAAATTCTTTGAATATATAAAAAATATATACACATATATATACACATTTGGTGATGCTTGATCACAGGGAACTTGTCCTAGGGAAGACAGAAGTTTTCCTCTTTCAGCTTTGATTCCCTGTAACTTTTCATCTAGAAGTGGGACCCTGTGAAATTTGTCCCTTTCACAACGGCATGTCTTCTGTCCTAGGTGTTTTATCACAGCAACTGAAAGGAATCTAGGACACTTTGCTAGCCTTAGAAATTACTAGAATGATTTAGCATTTTTAGAAAATTTTAGGATATATATATATTCTCCCAATAAGCACAACATCATACATGTAGCATTTATATGTGCATGGGGAATGTTCATGTGTGTTGGTCTTGGAATTTTTTGGGAGAACTGCACAGCATATATAAGAGTTCAGAGCTGTGAAAATGTGTGTGGTCTTTAGGAAACTGAAAGGAATAGTTTCCTGTTTAATGACAAGCATTTGCATTTTAATGAAAAGTAGTTTGAAAATCCATTGGGCATAAATATCAAAATATAGGGAGAGTGATTCTGAAGACTGAATCTAATGAGCTTGACAACATCTGGTAAGTCAGTGTCTTTATCTGAAAAAGGAGAATTTGGCTTAGAAAATTATTTAAATTCTTCTACTTTTAAGATGCCATGATCTTAAATTCATCACATGAAAATAAAGGAATTCTTTTTCTGAAAACTGGTAAAATTGATCTAAACTTAAAAGCAACAGCATAGTTTAACCAGTAGCCACCAGCCACCCCTCCTCCTAATGCACTGTACTGAAGAGGATACATTTTAGAGGTCTGTTAATTTTCTAAGATGAGTGATACATTAATGACCATCACTGTACACTGTGCTGCATAAATCAGTCAAGCAGCTCAGTAAATGGTTCCCAAGTGTTTTGGAAAGTAATGTACCTATGAAGTCCCCATGGAGCGACTTCGTTGGCAGAGTTTTGTCCAATAATTATGGCATTTAGGACACATAAATGTATTCCAAGCTGCTATGAGTCTCCCTTGCTGACTTAAAATGTCAAGTTTTGTTTTTAAAAATGTTAAAATTAAACTAAGGGGAATGTGGCCATTTTAGTGATGCAGCTCAATAGTTGAATCATTAATATCTTTTTTGGAGGGTTGTTCATAACCATTGTGAAATTAAGTCTCAAAGCACTTGCATGGGCCAGAATGCCTGCGTTTTATATTCTCTAAGTTCTTTGGGCTTCCATGTGCAATGCTTTTCTTGAAATGGCATGGACTCTTTGGAAGCAGTTTTAGGCATTTGGTAGATTAAATAATTAACCACTTGTTCTTATGGGTTATTCTATGGGTTTTGTCCTCTGTACGTTTTCAAGGTTTTTCTTCTGTGGGCAGTTGGTGCTGTAGTAATTTGTTTCCTCATTTGTGGTTCACCCTAGCTGGACTGCAGGGTCCCAGAATGCAGAAACTGTATTTATTCATCCCTGGTATCCAAATATAACTGTTGAACTCAATTCATGAAAAATCAATAAGTACTTGTGAAATAAATGATATGATGTAATTTCCAAAATATGTGCTGCACTGTGGGTGCAAGCTTTATTTCCTAAGAAACAAAGAAATCAGATCATGCCTCAGGGTTAAGAGTTTCTACTTTATATTTTGCCTTTGAAACGAAGCGGGGCATGGTGGTGCATGCTTTAAATTCCAGCACTCAGTGTTCAGAGGCAGGCGGATCCCTGTGAGTCCAAGGCCAGCCTGGTCTATATAGCGAGTTCCAGGACAACTGGGGCTTTAGGGAGACCCTGTCTCAAAAAGACCAAAAAAAAAACCAACCAACCAACCAAAAAAAAAAAACAATGAGAACGAGCCTTTGGAGTAACAACTCTAAAACTACAACTGTTCCTAAGGAATAAACCCTTTCCTCTTGCAAGATCCAACATTTAGAGTGCAGGTGCTGAGATAATGGCCTAAGATAATGTGATCGTGCCTTTACAGAAAAGAGTGGTTCAAATAAAAATTTTAAGTCACTTGGCCTGTATAATATGCATGGTTTACTTCTCCAAAGTGAAATTAAATAAGTGTATTGATATTAATGTTAAACAGTAAAAATTATCTATAAGCTGGACTGGTAAGATTGTGTGTGTGTGTGTGTGTGTGTGTGTGTGTGTGTGTGTGTGTGTGGTGACCGTTTGTATTTTGTGCGAGTGTGGATCGTTTTAGATAGTATGATCTCTGTGAGTAGTTGGTATTTTCTGGGAGATTGGATGGCTTTTGGTAGTGAAATTGATCTGAGTCTTAAACTTGACCCTGGTCTATGAGTATCTCTGAAGCATTTGAAAATCATTCAAACCTATTCTTAAGTATTTACTTCATATGTTGGGTGGCTTTGGAGAATTCTTGACTTGTGGCTTATGAAGGTTAGAATTCAGGCAAAAAATGAATAAAATCACAAATATTCTGTCAGCTTTCTATTTCTAAATAGTCCTTGAATATGCTCCATCAGAAAATACCCTTGGCAAGTTACAAAGTAAAGTCAGAGAAATTCCTGTGCTAAACCAGACCAACCTAAAAGAAGTCTATATTTAAGTTGAGACAGAGTGATCCTGACTTACTTTCTTTGGCGCTGCACCAAGAATCTGAGGCCCAAAGCAGAGGGCAGACTTGTTCCAGCATCTCCTCATATCGTATTGCTCTAATCCGCATATCTTACTTTGTTCTATTTCAAGACATACCTTATGCCACATAAGCCTTAAAGATTTCATGAAAATTGCCAATTTTATGCTCCCACATGCCAAGTACTGAGATGTTATTTCAAAGCCAAATCCAGGAACAGACATAAGCTGAGGGTGATTTGGTTTTGGGATGTGATACCAATATATTGAATTTAGAATGTCTGCTTTTAGATGTACATAATGCAGTAGCTGCAGATTAGGTTTGCTAAGTTCAAATATGTTTATTAAAGAACAATAAAAACCATTAGAAAACCATAACATATGCAGTGCTGGGACAATGACAACTGTTCCAGTGACTGTCAGTATCTTCGTTGGGCCTGCATCATGCCTGGGAGGCTGTGGCTCCCATCTATTTCAGTGTGGTTGATGTTTAAAATACATACGTAGTTCATTCAGCAACTTGCAAAAATACAAAGAGCTGGATATAAAATAAACCACCAATCTCTTAAGAAAATCTTTACTTAAAGAGGGAACGTATTAAGTTTAAATCTAGATGCACATAAAAGGTTTTGGGTATTCATTCCTGAACTATATAAATGAGACAAGAACACTCAAAGGCAATTCCAAATGTCTGTGCCTAGCATTCCACAATGGAGAGTGAGTGACTGACCGTAGTACTCTTCTACTGGACTGAGCTAACATTAGGCAGCTGAGAACAAGAATGGGGAGGGAAATACTGTGGGATGCCTGTAGCCTGGAAACATCTTCAGTACACAGAGCATGAGTATTGCCGATATTGCTGGAGTCCCTTAATTTTTCTCTTCTTGAAGGAATGCGTTCAGTCAATAGTTTAAAGCTAAGTTAACTTGAGTTTGTAAAGGTAAGCAGAGCATTTTAGATGGAGTGCAGTGGGCTGCTCCAAGGTGGGAACATACTAGTGGGCTTTGGCTTGTGGATTTTAAAGAAGTTCTATGAATATTTATGAGGTGCAGATTAGCCAGTCCAGGCAAGCCTTTTAGGCAGGTGCTAACAGAGAGTGCTGCAGGGTAGCCCTGCTTCCATCTCTGCCTTGGTTAACATGAGCGAGCCTGGCTCCCTACTATCTGGGGCCTAAGGCAGCTTGAAGTAGAGTCACACATTAATCATCTCTATCTTTGCCCTTAACTGATGAGCTTGCTCATACCCAGCCACAAATCCTTTTATTTTTTTATTTTTAAATTATTTATTTAATAATCACATACTTAGAAGAAGCATTCCATTACAACAGCATTAAAAAATTCAATAGCAATTTCCAGAGCTAAGATGGATCTCCTTCAAAATTGGCTGTAAATTTTTAGGTTTACAGTTGAGTTAATACAGTTATACAATATTGTACACAGTATAAACCCTATATAAGACATAAAGTTGAATGAGGTTTTAACCTTTAAAAAAGATCTCCATTTCGCTATTAAAATGCACAGTTTCATACAGAAAAATTCATTTTTAATGCAATTAACAATTAGATGTTTGCACAGGCATTTCTAATTTCTATATATCTGATTCCGGTAGTAGTCAGGTTCCCATAGTGTAGTGGTTATCACGGGTCGCCTAACAAACCTTTTTCTTTACCTTTCTTAGGGCTTCCCTTCCAACCTTGCCCTTTAAGCCCTAGCATCTTAACATTGAACTCACACATTTCTTTGAGCCTACAAAGTGGCTTTTTAAGTAAAGATAGAGTTTCAGTTTGACTGGATCTTGAGCTAGATGACTGTTCTAGAGTCTACAGCTTCAGTAACACAATGAGGAACATGAGAAGGTTCACAGACTGACAGCAGGAAGAACTCAGGAAAAATCTAGGATTTGCTCCTCTGTCTTTCCAGGCTAGTGAAAACAGGCCTGTGGACAGAGTCGGCTGCTGTACCTTAGAGTTTTGGCTTGCAACAAGTGAAGCTGCAGAGAAGGAAAGGAACATGGAAGTTGTGTGAACAGGTCGCTGAGAATGAGAGTTTGGAAAGACATTAACATGGAATCGAAGTTGATCACTGAATGGGCATTCTGCTCTCATGTACAGTAAGATCCGTGCATGTCAGTTCCACATAGGAATGCTGTCGGTGAACAAAATCTGCACAAACTTTTCTCTGGAGAGTCAGATTCATTTAAAAGATTGATAAAAATGGGCAGATAAAAATATTTTGAAAATAGGGTTTAATTGTCTAAAATTCAAAACTGTTTCTTGTTAAAATTGAAGAAAGAGACTAAGGGAATGATCTGATCAGTGGATTTTATTCTAAAATTGAGAAGACACTCTATTCATGTAGCACATGAGCATTGGAAATAAGTCACAAATAGAAAGTAAAACATAATTTCTTTCTAAACTTATTGCAACTTCAAAGCTTTTAGGAATCAATCAACCACTATTTATAGACTATATAGTGTATACTATACAGAACTAGAGGCAGTGTGTGGGGGGCAGTCCCTACCTCTCAGAGATTTATAAAATAGTAAAAAGTGTTACCCTCCTATGGTTAATAACAGTTAAATTGCCAGTTGTGTATCACACCTACAATCCCAACACTCAGGAGACTAACAGATGATTGCCATGACTTCGAGATAGTCTGGGACTAGATAATGGAGTCCAGGCCAGCCTGGACTACAAAGTGAGACCCAGTCACACAAACAATTGAGCAACAACAAAAGAGTTCTAACAGTAATCAAATTAACAATGAAAAAAAGCAGACTAATCACTCTCTGAAGAAAAAGAGTGTTCTTAAAAGTTGTAAACATTATTCTGAAATAAACTGGCATTGTACATAATTGTGCTTCATTATAATTCTGGTAAGGATCACTGAGGGAAATATATTTCATGTTTTAGGAGTATCATTATAATAACTTCAAAGAGTCTTGTTATGGGACAATGTTATTGACATATTATGCAAAGCCCAGAAAACATTCAGTTTAAGAAATGAGATGAACTGAGCTAACATAATATTTTCAAAGGAAATCCACATCAATTCCAGTGCAGGTCCTTTGTTATTTTTACATTTTCAACATGCTCAAAGAATAACAAGTGTGAATTTGGCTCCAAGGTAAAACCGAAGTTCGAGTTATCAGATCGCTCACCAGGAGCTTGCTCAAAGGTCTTGGGAGTGGCACAGGGACTAGGCCCCTAGGCTACCTAACACTGGTCATAGATAAGCTGGTACTTGTTTGTGGTCATTATTTTTTTTGTTCATTTACTTCAGAGTTCACAGATACAGAGTACTGTGATTATGATATTCCTAAACGCCTAGTCAATTTATAAGAGTTGTGCTTTTGGAAAGAGTGAATGGAATGTAGTCAGCCTTCTCCCTCGGGGGAGCAAAATATAATAAGTAATGCCTGTGTCCAACAAGCCACAAGATCTGAAGAAATGAAACTTCTGCATTTCGTGTCTCTTTTGGAATTTCTAATCACCTGACTTTCTAACCATGAGAATCTGTAGAAACTCTTTGATATTTTCAGCATTATTATATTTTATTAACATTTGAATGTTTAATTTCTGATATTTTTAAAGACAGCATTCAATTTAATTGAAAAGAGATAGTCTTATATGGTGGTATTTTGTATATCACTATGCTATCATTCATTAAAAAGGCATGAACAAAATTCTGTCCATGATGACCATGATTAGTGTGTATTAATATATATTATGTAAGCATACCCTAGCTGCTCGTTTCTTCATGTTTTTCATAAATCTTTATAACTCTGCCATGAGATGGAAGCCGTTATCCCCCAAAGGAGACTTAAAACTGTTAAGTAATTTGCCAAGGTTATTCTATAAATAAATACTAGGCTGCTAGAATTTAAACCAAGAAGTCCAAAGCCTTTGCTCTTTCCACCAGACTCTGTAGAGGTTACAAATGACCTAATAGATTGCCTTGCCCAGCAGAGCCAGAAATTGCTTCCAGAGGCCTGCCTGCGTTCCCAGCATGAGGTTGATCCCTGTGTGATAATTGTACCATTAATGTGATAGAAATATTGAGCAACTCACATCTTGCTGACCCCAGGCTAAAGTGTAAAGGGGAGAGAGATAATTGTCTCCTACTAGTTTCAACTGGGGTCATTTTCAGAACACTGTCTAGGCCAAATAGAAAGAGTCAGATATAAGATTAGACAAAAAATAACTTTGATCTGTTTGTAAGGTACAAATGCATATAGGAAGTTTTTCATTTAGCCAATGTTTTTTGGGTGTTAAATACCTATTTTGTGACTCAATCTCTAGCCCATCCTGATGTTGTCATAGAAGCATGGCCTATCTACGCACTATAGAACTCTTAATTTATAATTTTATGGCCTTATAATCAAGATCATGATATTCAATTTCAGGAAGCAAATAACTCTTTACCAAAATACTTTTGCCCAGCTAACTGATTTTGGTAACATGTTTGGTATTCGGTTGCATGCACAGCACAGACATTTAAAATTAGATAAAGGCTCTTCCAGACAGTAACCCAACATACTACTGGAAACATGAACAGCAGACCCCAATTCTATCCAAAGGAATACTGACAATGGATTGCCGTTGATAAGGAACAGCTGATCCTCCTGGAACAGGGACCTCTGGCTGACTAGATTTACCAGAAGGGCAGA
>NW_008360320.1:11308016-11319159 GCF_000622305.1 Nannospalax galili
GCATGCGAACTTACATAATACCATACATTGAGAACGGAATAAATTTATCAAATGGAGTAACTTTGATTTATTAATCTAGCTTACACACTTCCCATTGTGACAACTATTCCATGTGGTAAAAGCTCACTTGTGGAATATGTCATATGCTATTTGTGTAGGTGGTAATTACAAAATCAAGATGAATTATGCTTTGTTTTTAAAGACTACAAAACATGCATCAGCCAATTAATACAAGCACATCTCTTGTACATCGAAGAGAAAAAGGGAAATAAATCTTTTTTCCCAGTCTTTTATCTGTCTCTCTCTTCTCATCACAGTAGCACTATCTAATAAAGACATGTGCGTTTCCATAGGAAGACGCAGCCTCTGTACTGAGCCAGGGGATGCTAACCTTCCGTTTCTTTCTTATGTATAGGCACTCCAAGGTCTGACAACATCAGTCATTTTTGGAGCCAGTCCTTGACTCGGCTCTGGATATTGCAATATGAACAATCTTTTTTGGGACGCATTGCCAAACTAGGAATTGTCTGGCAAAAATGGACTGAGTGCTTAAACAACAAATATTCAGCTTTAGTGTTTTGAACTTATGTTAAATAAATGACTATTTATGGTTTAATTCAGAAGTTCTGACGTTTTTTTAAAAATAAAAATGATTATTACATATTTTATTGTCAAGAAAAATCTGAAGTATGAAAAAAGATTATTACAGATATTAAAAGATTATAAGTTCCTATATAATGCATTATCTTAAATCACATGAGTATATGAATTTAAGGGTAAATTACCAAAAGAGAAAACTGGCCATTTCCTTTGGTAGAAAAACAATCTGAAATAACATTGCCAGACCTATACACTGGGCACAGTGACACAGACAGAGCAGTGATTTTCTTAGAGATTCGCAGTATGAAAACTAGCACCGGAGAGCTTCGCCCGCGGAGGTGGCACGCACCGCCAACTTGGTGTTTCAAGCAGAGCTGTTACAGAGTTCTTCTCTGTGTCTTCACTTCTGCCCGTTCATCTCTGGTTTATGAACATCTGAGCTCCATGCACCCACAGTTAGACAAGCAATGAGGTCCACCCTGCAGGCCTGGACTGTACCAGTCCAAGGATAGCTACGATGTGACCCATCTCAAAATTGTAAGCTTACTTAAAATTGTATGAGATTTAAAAAAATAATAGTAAGTTAAATTCAATAAACAAAATTGAATTTGTTTTTTGATAATTTCACACATTTACACAATATGTACTGGCTACTTTCAGCCCCGTGGGCTCCAGTGTCCCAACTACCCCATCTACTGCCTCCCCTATTCCCTGCAAATCTATTTCTTTTTTCATTTCTTCATTTTTCTTTTAAAATATATTTTTATTGAATATTTATGTGTTTCATACATAACATCTTAATCATCCTTATGCACCTTTACTATCAACATCCTCCCAGAGCCCCGCTCCCATTGACTTTCATGCTTCTGTCATTTATGTTAAGGGCTATTGAGTCAAGTTAGTGTTCCCTGACCTCCCTCAGTGCAAGTTCATCTGCTGGAGTCTAATCAGCCTATCTAGAGTTACTCCGTTAAAGAAGATCAGCTCTTCCTCACCCAGTAGTAATCAGATGCTCAATAGTTCTTCAGCTAAGATTGGGGCCTGCTGCCCTTTTCCACAGTTCTATGCTGGATTTTTGTCTGCTTGAGTTTGCATGGGTCTTGTGCATGCTGACGCCATTTCTGTAAGTTCGTATGAACAAGGTCCCAGGTGCTTGTAAAGCTCCATTTCCATGTGGTCATGCACCTCCTCCCTTAGGAAGCAAATCTATTCCTTACTTTCATGGCTATTCATTTTGTTTGGTCACACACTGAATTTAACTAGCGCTCTCTCTGTGATCATGGGTTTCAAGTTATCCATTGGAGCTTGTTGGGTTTAACATTGGGTATACAACTGACAACAATGACTCTCCTCAGAATCTATCAGTTGCCAATAGATCATCAGTAAAGGTCCCACGAGTCCCTCTCCCTTCAAAGAATCATTACTGATAGTGCCAATCTTGTGGGTGCAGATACCAATTGTAGGTTCATGATTGCAAAGATTGTGACAAGAGGACTGCATTTTGCAGCCCTTCACTCCATCTGGTTTTTACACCTTTTTTCCCCTCTCTTCTGCAGTGTTTTCTCAGCACTAGAGTGAATAGTGTGAGTACCTTGTTTGGGTCTGAGCCAACAATCGTCAATCATTTTCAGCATCTTGGGCAGCCACGAGTCTCTGTGTTCATTAACAGTGACTGCAAAGAGAGTTTTCTCTGTTTAAAGATGAGAGTAGCTGTTGTCTGTGGATAGAAACATTGAAAATGAGAAGGTGGTTTGACACTATCTCAATTTAGTTAAACAACAGTATGAAGTTCCCCTGTTCAGCCTATGGACTCCCAGGCACAAGTTTAACCTGGTTTCCAGTGCAAGGCTTGAAATCCCTCCCACAGAACAAACCTCAAATCCAATGAGTGAGCAATTGGTTGTTCCCACAGCAGCCATGCTACATGGGTACCTTAAAGATCATATATTCCTTTAGTCTGCTTTTATTGTAGTATGCTTTTGTTTCTCCTTAGGGAATTTTTTTGTCATTCTTGTTTTGAGCCACTGTATCCCTGTAGAGCCAGCTGGCCTGGAACTTGCTATGAAGTCCAGGCTGGACTCAATCTCACAGAGGTCCACCTGTCTCTGCCTCCCAAGTGCTGGGACTAAAGTAGGGTGCCACCACACCTAACTTGTTTCTACTTCAATTTTAACAGATAGTTTTGCTTGGTATAATAATCTGGGTTGGCGGTTGTATCATTCAGAACTTGAAGTACATTTTCTCAAATACTTGTGGCTTCAAAAATTTGCATCAAATAATAATATTATTTTGATGGGTCTGGTTTTAAAAGGGGTTTGAAATGTCTGTCTTTCAGCTTTCAATAACCTTCTTTAGTCTCTGTTCAGTGTTTTAACTATCATATGTTGTAGGGAGCTTCTTTTTTGGTCCTGTCTATTTGGTTGTCTATACATAGATGGGTTGGACCTAGATGGATTTTTCCTTCTGTAGAACCGGAAATTTTTCTTCTATGATTTTATTGAAAATATTCAGTACACCTCCAGCATGGAATTCTCTACTCATAATTCATAGATTTTTTTTCTTTTTACTGTTCTCCATTGTTCATGCATATTCCACTCATGAGCTCTAAAAAATTATCACTTTTGTTTTGTCCTATAGCTCATTTTCCTTGTCTTCAAGTACGGACATTCTGTCTTCTACCTGATTCACGCTGTTCTGGAGGTTCCCTGAGCCATTGCTTAGACTGAAGGAGCTTTTCATTTCCTGCTTTGTTTCAACGTGGCTTTTCTTTAGTGTTCCCATCTCTCTATTGAATTTCATTTTATTATCCAGGATTGTCCTTATTATTTCATTCATCCAATTGTTTGTGTTTTCTTGGACTTCTATAATTCTATTAATTTTATACCTATTCTCTTTAGGTGGCTTCTTCTTCTTCTTCTTCTTCTTCTTCTTCTTCTTCTTCTTCTTCTTCTTCTTCTTCTTCTCCTCCTCCTCCTCCTCTCCTCCTCCTCCTCCTCTTGACAGTGTCTCCTTGTAGCACCAGCTGGCCTGGAACTTGCTATATAGACCAGGCTGGCCTCTATCTCACAGAGATCTGATAACTAATACCTCCTGAGTGCTGGTAGTAATGTTATGTGCCACCACGCTTGATGAAGGTAGATTTTTTTTTGTTTTGTTTCTTTGTTTGTTTGTTTGTTTTCCTTAATGTTTTGAACTCAGTGTTCGGCTTATTATTGTTCCTTTGGACTTGAATTCCATCAAACTGTTCTTGTTGAACAGCATTGCTATGGAATTTCTCATTTCAGGGTGGGGAACATATTGTCTTAGTTTGTTGCTTGTCTTTTAATGTATTTTTGGCTTTTAGAATTGGAATCCAAATGTGTGGTGAAGGACTGGGTATTTGGGAGGTATTCTATGGGGGTTATTCTTTGTTAGCAGTGGCTAGAGTGGGATAGGGCATGGTTTCTTACATGAGCCATAGCCTGGGCAACAATGATCATTTGGATTGGTTGCGGCAAGATGTCTAGTTGCCAAATGGACTGGGATTCTGGGTGGGGCAAGATCTTTTACCAGCTCTGGGCAAAAACAGTCACGTAACTGCCGATAAGGTGCAAGCATCCAAGAGGTGAAGAGGCTGATATTTAAAAGAAATATATATGTTGCACAGGTTTTAAAGCATGAACATTATAGATGACAATGTTATGTGACAATGTCAAGACGTTGCAAAAACACAACATGAATCCTTAGGAGAAAAGAGTACACACAGTTAATGGCCAGAAGTTGATATGGCTCCTAGGGTAGGCCAGGTTCAGCAGGCTTAGGTAATGAGTGCTCTGCCTTGTGCCCAATGTACATAATTTATTTCGGCACGTGCTTCAAACCATTAAATTGTTAATCTATGAGCAATATTTTTATGCACATCTAAATTTTTGTTTTCTTGTTTTCACTAATTATGCCAACATTGCAATCATATGAAAAAATAAAAGCCTAACTTTTAAATTTAGCTGTTTTAATATTTAACTTATATTTTTATTTTTTATGTGTGTGAATGTATTGCCTGCATGTATGTAAGGGTACTCATACCATGCAATGCCCATGTGGGAATTGAACCTGGGTTCTCTGCAAGAGCAGCCAGTGCTCTTAACCATGGTGGCATCTCTCCAGCCCCTGAAATCTAGTTTTTAAGTGTGAGACCAAACTTGGAGGTCACTTGTTCCCCTAGATCTCTCTTGGAACCTTCTGTCCTCTTGAACTGTGCTGATAGATGTCTTGTTGGAACCCTATCTCTGGAATTGTGTCCCAAGTCAGGCCTCATACATAATTTTATTCAGAATGACTTTATTTGGGAAGTCCAAGCTTGGCTCCTCCCTAATGTCAATAAACCATGGAGACTTTTCATCCCTAGTTCTAGAATATCTCATTTATCCAAGGTGTCCAATGGAGATGGGGTGCCACCTTTCAGAACTTTGATGTTAATCCTCAGGCATAACTTCATTCATTCATTCATTCATTCATTCATATATTTTGGGTTGCAGTACCCAAATTGAAGTTGCATAGGAAACGAGATCAGGTGCAAAATCATAAGACACAACTAACAACTTCAACCTCATGTGAAAGAACCTTCAGTGTCTATTCACATTAGTCTACTGGCTTAGATTTCTGAAACCTTTGAATTCTCCTCCACACTGTTTTTTCTCCCCTATTATTAGGGATGAATCAAACATACTTATAACAATATTTTGAATGGAAGCTGAGTTACAATATCTTCAGAATGCTGTTTAGACTTCAGGCCATATCATAAAATGTGAAAGCCACATATTTCCCTGTTTCATCAGAGTTTTATAATTACAGGGTTTGGAGAACTGATTACAAGATTTTTATCATTGTGCGAGTGATCTTTGAATACATTATTTGCTCTCTGTTTAATTTTTTTATTTTAAATGATAAACACTGCTTTTTTCTGTTGATGGTCCTTTATTTTTCATTGTTTTGGTATTTCATACATACATTTCGGTGTTTTGATCAAATTCACTCCTAATATATAATGACAGATTCTGAAAAAATACTTACCAGTTATACATCTGTCAAAGGGTTAGTATATAGAATATAAAAGCTCAAATAACTAAACAAGAAAAGCTTACTATAACTTCATAAAATTAAAATTTATTGATTAAAATTTACTAATGAATGAAATACAAAGCCAATTCAGAATTTGCAAAGTGAGTTCATGAAAGAGAAAGTGAGAGTGAAGAAAAACCGTTCTGAAATGAGGATGTAATTTAAAAACTGAATAATTCAGCAGGATGAAATGAAAAACAAACTATCAAGACTGACAATAAGTCTGAAGAATTGGACCACTTAAGTAAATAATACGAAAAATTTAAAAACTACATAGGAATGGAATATGCAGGAATATGGGACACCATGAAAAGCCTTTTTTTTTTTTTTTTTTTTTTTTTTTTTTTTTTTTTTTTTTTTTTTTTTTTTTTTTAATGCATCAATGACGCAGAGGAAGGATAAGAATCCCAGGTCAGTGAGATGGACCAGATCATCAACATGATTGTAGAAAATTTTCCCAAATTAAGGAAAGACATGACCATACAAGTACAAGAAGCATACAGAACACCAAATAGGTAGGAACAGAACAGAAATTCCTCATAGCATGTTATAGTAAAAACACTAAATGTTCAAAACAAAAAGAGAATACTGACAGTTGCAAAAGAAAAACAATTTACACATAAAGGAAAACACATCACAATTACAGCTGATGATTCCATGCAACCTATAAAAAAAAAAATATCTTCCATGACACAAATAGCCTGAAAAAATTCATGTCCACCAAGCCAGCCCTACAGTGAATACATGAAGCAATAAAAAACACTGAAATAAGGAGTGACCCCAAAGGCTACAGAATAAAAATGAATAAAAGTGTAATAAAGGAAACACAAAATAGGACCAAACACAAACAGAAATTAAAATGACCATAAGCAATCCACATCCTTCAACAATAATTCTAATATAAATGGCTTCAACAACCCCATCAAAAGACACAGACTATTTGAATAAATCAAGAAACAAAATCCATCTTTCTGTTGCCTATAAGAAACTCATCTCACCCTCAAGGATAGACACTACCTTAGGGTGAAAGAGTCCCAAGTGAATGTCACCATGAAATAAGAAGGCGTTGCAATTTTACTATCTGACAAAATTAAAATTAATTAGGAGAGAAAAAGAATAGTATTTCATTTTGATCAAGAGAAACACTGACCAAAAAGATGTTCTAATCCTGAACATACAGACACCACCTCTGGTGCACCCAATTTCATAAAACCAGTACTACAGGTCTTGGAGATATAGATTAATCCCAACTCAGTAATAATAGGTGACTTTCATATCCCATTCTCTCCAATAGGCAGATTAACTGGACAAATACAAAGCAGAGAAACAACAGAATTAAATGATATCACACATCAAATGGATCTAACAGACATCCATAGAATATTATATCCAAGCACCAAAGAATATACTTTCTATTCAGAAGTCCATGGAACACTCTCTAACAATTGACCACAGACTGGGCACAAAACAAACATCACAAACAGAGGAAATAACAACAAAAAAGAAAGCTATAGGCCCAGATCCCTATTGAACATAGATGCAAAAATTCTCAATGAAATACTGACAAATTGCATCCACCATGATCAAGCAGGCTTTATTTCGAAGATGCAGAGATGGTTCAATATATGTAAGTCAATAAATGTAATAACTCATATAAATGGACTTATAGACAAAAATCACATGATCATATTAACAGTCACAGAAAAGGCTTTTGGCAAAATCCATGACAAAGTCCTAGAAGGAATTGGAATGGATGGAACGTACCTCAATATAATTATAGCTATATACAACAAGCACACAGACAACATTGTTCTAAATGGAGAAAATCTTGAAGTATTCCCATTAATATCAGGACCCGTACAGGTCTATCCACTATCCAATCAATATAGTGCTTGAAACTTTAGCTAAAGCAATAAGACAAGTGAAGGAAATTAAAAGGGTACTAATTGAAATAGAGGAGGTCAAATTATCCTCATTTGAAGATGATATGATATTATTCATAACAGATCCCAAAGGTTCCACCAGAAAGCTTCTAGAAATGATCAACATTTTCAGTAAAGTAGCAGGTTACAAAATCAATCTACAAAACCAGTAGCTTTTCTATATACTAATAACAAACAATCAGAGAAAAAGTTTAAGGAAACACTTTCATTCACAATACCCACCCCACTTTAAATCTTTGAACAAAGAGATTGAAGAACACACAAGGAGATGGAAAGAACTCCTGTGCTCATAGATCAGTAGAATCAATACAGTGAAATGACCATCCAATCAAAAGCAGTTTACAGATTTAATGCAATCCCAATAAAAACCCCCATGACTTTCTCTACAGAAATGTGAAATCCATCATAGAATTCATATGGAAACACAGAAGATCTTGCATAACCAAAGCAATCCTGAGCAGAAAGAACAGTGGGTGGATTGCCATACCGAACCTCATCCTATTATTACAGATTATATTACATATTATATATTATTATATTATAGTCATAAGAACAACATCACATTGGCACAAAAACAGGCTTATAGATAATTAGAACAAAATAGAAGACCCAAACTTGAGTGCATGCAGTTACAGCTACCTGATGTTTAACAAAGTTGCCAAGAACACACTGGAGAAAAGACAGAAGGACAGCATGTTCAACAAGTGATGCTGGCAAAATTGCATCACCATGTATAGAAGAATGAAATTAGGCCTGTACCTATCACCCTGCACAAAGTCAACTCCAGTTGTATCAAAGAGCTCCATGTGAAGCCTGACGTTCTAAACTGTTACAAGAATGCATAGGCAGCATCCTACAAGATAGAAGTACAAGAACAGACTTTCTAAATCAGACATTAGTTGCTCAGGAATTAAGGACAAAAATCAACAAATGGGACTTTCTCGAACTAAAAAGCATCTATAAAACAAAGGAAACAACCAATCATGCGAAGAGGAGGCATACAGAGAAAATCTTGACGAGTTATTCATCCGACAGAGGATTAATACCCAGAATTTACACAGAACTCACAAAACAATAAAGCAAGAAAACAAATGACCCAATTAAAGAATGAGCTATGGGGAGCTTGTGGTATAGCTCAACAGTTAAGAACACTGGCTGTTCTTACAGAGGAACTAGGTTTGGTTCCCATCATCTACATCCAGTTAACAACCATTTGTAACTCTAGTTCCAGGGGATCTGACACCTTCTTTTGGCCTCCCCAGGCATTGCAGATGGGTACACTTACATATGCAAGCAAAACACTAATACACTTAAAATAAAATAAATTTTTCAAATGAACTATGAATCTCAACAGAGAGCTCTCAGAAGATGAAATGAAAATGGCTAAGAAATGCCTTCAAAAGTGTTCAAGCAATTAGGGAAATGCAAATCAAAAGTACTTTAAAATTGGAACTAACCCCAGTCAGGGTGGCTACAACTAAGAGAACAATGGCACTAAATGCTGGCCTGGAAAGAGGAACCATCATCCATTGTTGGTGGAACTGCAAACTGGGGCAACCACTATGGGAATCAGTATGGAGAACTCTTAAAACACAAAAACCAAATCTTCCACATAGTCCAATCATACCACTCCTTGGCATATACCCAGTGTATTCTTCCTACTACAGAGGTACTTGCACAGCCATGGTTGCTGCTTCTCTTTTCAAAATAACTAAGAAATGGAGCAACCTAAATGTCCTCAACTGATGAATGAACAATGAAGATGTGGTACATTCACACAACGGAGTTCTACTCAGTGGTAAAGAAAAATAAAACTATGAAATTTGCGGGTAAGTGGATGGAACTAGAGACTGTTATGTTAAGTGAAATAATACATTCTCTCTCATTTGTGGATCTTGCCTCCAAATTGTTAGATGTATGAAATTACATGAGGTAGCAAAATGGTAAGGAACCATGGAGATGAAAGAAAGAAGGAGCTCAAGGGAGAGGTGGGGGTGGGGGTAGGAAGCAGATGTTATTAAGAAGGAAAAGGGGAAGGAGGTATTTTAACTGTGGAGGGAGTAGCAAGGGGGTTATATAGAGAGAGTAAGAGGATAGATAAATAACACTTAGGTGATATGAAAAGCCAGGGGGAAATGTATTAGTTGAAAGTGCTACTGAAAAATACATGTGCAATAAATATACGAGTGCATGTGTATAGTTGAATGATATAACAAATAACAGAATGCCAGGCAGGAGAAACTTCCCTTCCAGTTGTTTGTCAGGATAGTTCAAGAGACTTCCCAAATAACACAGGCTATTGCCACACCCCTTGATTGCCTCCCAGAACATGAAGGTAAGACCCTACTGCTGAAGACAGACCATAGTTTGGACAAAGGACTTGGAGCAGGCAATTGAGCTGAAACTCAACTGGAAGCCTCCTCCCTGAAGACTATATCTCATGTCATAAGGGGAAAAAAATCAAGCAATGGTTCTACCCAGCTGTAAAGTTTAATAAACAACAATGACTGGCCCAGCAAAATATTTCTATTGGTGAAGTAGTGGCACCTTTATCTTGGAAGAAGTTAACAGCTGTCTAATTGGAATTAAGGCCCGCTCAATGGAAAGGGACTCATGTGTGGTACTATAAACACAGCCAAATACATATGGCTGGAGGGGCTATAGATATTAGAGGAAAACCTACTTTTGCCACTTCCATAGATGAACATAATTTCTTACTGTATTCTAAATATGCATCCTTATATTTACAGATGAGTGCAACTTTCACCCCCCATCAAAGAAGCTTCTTTTTGCAGCAGATGGAGACTCTTACAGAGTTGCAGAGAATAAACACCTGAGAAATTCTTAACCCTAAATGACACATCTTCAATGCAACCTCTACACATAGGATAAATACCTCTTTCAGCTCTCACCAGAGAAGCTTCCTTATGTAACAGATGGTGATTAACATAGAAACCCAAATTTGGCCGTTACGCAGAAGACAAGTGGTCACAGAGTGCTTATCCCAGAATACAACACCTATTTCTAACTTCTGCCTCCCAAGGCTTAGGATCAGTGCAGAAGATGATTGTAAAACCAGAAGGGGTGAATGACCACAAGGAAATAGAGTCTTCCAGGCAGCTGGAAAGATACTCATATGAACAAACAACAATGGTGACAGCATGCACAAATCCTATGCAAACTCAAGACAAAAACGTTGCATATTCATAGGAAGTGGTTAAGAAGTCCAACCCAACCTTAGAATCTTTAGGGAACTCATGTCTGCTAGGAGGGAGAGAGACAGCATCTTACCTCATGTGACTCTTCATGGGCCCAGTGGATGGACCCACACTGAATGCCATTTCACAAATCAGACAGTGTGGGCAAGTGCAGTTAGATGAGGAGACTCTAAATACCATCAAACTCTATTGTATGTAAATTTCAAAAATTCAATAAAAAATAAAATTATTAACAAAAGATTAAAATTTTCTTATGCAAACACACACATAGTGTATATATATATA
>NW_008360320.1:11319319-11337327 GCF_000622305.1 Nannospalax galili
TTTACATTCTTAAATATCTGTGAATATATACCATCGTCTTTAAAGGTAATTTAAATTCTATAAGGAAGCAGCTTATTTAAATAAGTTGTTTTATTCCTTTTCAGCAAAGACTCTCAGTCATTTTTCCCCAAAGATCCAAGATAAGTGGGAATTACTCAAACTACTCATATGAATAAATTATGTCATTAAAATGCAGTTCCTTTTACATCAATGTGTTAAAAAAAAGCCTTTGCAAGAATAAGAAATTGCAAATATGTATTAGATCTGAAGCTAATTTTGCAGTTTTTGAAGGAAGGAAGCAATATGCTATCGAAAACATAACTTTCAGGTACAGCATTTGGTGCAGTTATGCACATGTTTGTTTTAATTCTTGGTAGGCTTCATATTGGCCTGTTGAAGAACACGAGACCCCATCAAACGTTGAATTTTCATAGTCACTCTCAATTTTTTAATTCTAATATTGTCAGCATTAAGAATAAAGATTTTAGAAAAGGATAAATTAATACCAAATGTTCAAAGAAAAATTGGAAATTTTGATTACTTTTGAAATGTCACAGTAAAAATCAGAATCCATATTGTACTAGTCACAGGATAAGCCTTGTATTTACTGACCAAGCTTTACTGTTCACTTCTTGACACTCATATGTTAATATAAGTAATATTTAGGGGAAATTTATGATTTTTGAAAGGCCCTATAATCCTGGTGGTTATAGACAAAAGGTCTCACATAAAACTTTGCCATTGTTCATTCCGTCCAGTTTTAAATGGTACCACCATTAGCCAATTACAAATGTAAACCCATTCCGTCCTTCTGTTCACACTGCGATTTCCCCTTAAGTTGCTTCAAATGTACATCCTCAGTTATCCTCATAACTGTGCCTTCTTTTTTATTGTACTTCAAAATTTGGGACCTGTACCTGAAAATGGATTCCACTATAACTTCCATTCCACCACGTTTAATATGAAATGATCAAAAGACTGACATTAACAATGATGATTATTGAGGTTTTAAATAGAACTGAGAGAGAGAGAGAGAGAGAGAGAGAGAGAGAGAGATCAGAGACCATTCTGGCAGTCTTCAACACTGACTGCACAATTGAGTTTTGATGGCGACTTTTAATAAACAGAGAAGACACAGTTGCAAACATGAACTGCCGTCTGAGAAAAGACACTGAAGCCACTTAAAATCCTGGCAATAATAAGTGTTAGCAGGGATTAGAATTCTAGTACTTGAAAGAGTCATGTATTACAAGATAAAATTTTACCTAAGGTTGTGGAAATTCTTGTTCCTGAGTCCGAGATAGCAAACTAAATCTAATGAGCTCATTAGAACTAAGGTAGATGAAAAGAAAAATCTAGATGTATGTTTTTGATATGTTTTATTGAGTTCTGAAGTGGTACATTATCTAATAGACTCATGATCTATTTCATAAACAAAATTCAAATGAGCAAGTTATTGTCACAGTAAAGTGAGACAAAGTGGAAGCACTTTATATACCATCACCTGGTGTGTAAATGATGCTGCCATCCTGACACAAAGATAGGTTACCTGTTGTGATGTTTAATCGTCAATGCTAAATTATTAGATTGAAAATGTCTACTAGATTAGGAAAGCACACTTTGGTTGTGTCAGTAAGAGTCATCGTCATAGAGGATTAAGTGAGGGCTGCAGACCCACCTTGAATATGGATAACAACATCCCCTCAGGGACTCAGATCAAATAATAGTGGAGAATGAGAGCACAACAGTGACCATGAACTCTCTAGCTCTGTGTCTCTCTGTGTCTCTGTCTCTGTCTCTCTCTCTGTTACCCTCCCTCCCTCCCTCCATCCTCCTCTTTTCTGACTTTCCTGATGTGAATTGCTGTGTTACACCTTCCTCAGAATGATGGGCTGAAAGCTCTGAATCTGCGAGCCAAATAAATTCTTTTTGTATTTCAAATAATTTGTAACGGTTGTGGAAAGTCTACCTAATAATGTTTTAAAAATATAAGAATATTGGTAACATCAGGTTGGACAAGAAAACAGACAAATGGTTTAACAGCATCACTATAAATGTTCACTCTTGGGAGCTGGAGACCCACATGGCAGCAACAACTGTCTCTGTAACTCCAGTTCCAAGGGATCCAATACCTTCTTCTGGCCTATATGGGCACCACACCACATGTATACATCTACATACATTCAAGTAATAAATATACACATAAAATAATTATTAAAAAATTAAAAAAGAAATGTTGACTCTTCTACCACCAGTAAACAATTCCTTGGAAGCCAGGGGCTCTGGATAGGCTTGCCTTGCCTAGTTCAATGACAACAGCTTGTGGTTCCCAAAGCATGGGAAAATCTAAAAAGCAGAGGTTAGATAATAAGTAAGAAGTATTATTGGTCTATTATCTTGACCAGTTTCTATACTCCTAATACATGCCTCTCCTTTTTATTAGAAGACCAGCAGTTAAAGCGGAACAACCAATTCTCAAAAAGAAACTAATTCACCAATAAAATAGAATTAAATGATTTGTGAGATAGGAAAACTATGGTTTGTGAAATAGATGTTGTTAAATTCCACAGAGTGAATGTGTTAGAGCATGCTGTCATTAAGGCTTCCAGATATTTGTGTTACCTTGTCCCTTTCCATTCTCCCTCCTATGCCTTTCAAAGAACTGAAAAGTCATTTAATGCCAACTTTATATTCGCAACAGCTTACTTTTCTTCAGTGGTTGTCAAAAATTATTATAACTTAAAACTAAAGTAGATGTGATAAAATCATGTAAATTATTTTTATGTCATAATGTTATTTTAAATTTTAAGCAAAGCATATAAAGCAATTCAGAATGTAAGAGTAATAAATAAATTTGTATAATTGCATAATAATTAAACCAAAGTTTGGGCTGTAGAATCTTTTCTTTTTCCTTTAATACTATTTTAAAAATAAAAGTAGAAACAGACTACACATGACTATCCTTTTGCATTTTCAATAAAACAATAACATAGACACTTTTCATATTAATGCATGCATAACATATATAATATTATTTGCAATACTTTGATAGAATAATGATTTTACCTAACCATTGTGTGATGGCCATGATTGTTGCTTGTTTTCTTGACACTTCATACAATGCTGCAGCAAATATTTTTCTATAAAGACATGCATTTTCAGATGCACTGAATTACATTCTGATACTGAAGATGTTAATGGTGCTAAGTTTTATCAGAGCCCTATAAAGAACAATGAAGGTTTGCCAAGAAAATGAGCTATTCAGTTTTGAAAATATAGAGAACAGTAAGTGCAGATGACTGGAAACCTTCCAGACTCATAACACTGAGGGTATAAGATACAAGATAAGGCACTAATCGGGCAAGCCATTGTGTTCATTGGCTTTCTGATTAATTTACTGTCTGCTGTAACAAGTGCTAAGGAGAGAAATCTGTGCTTCGAATGGCAATGCTTCACTAGAAGTAAAACTTAAGAGTCTTAAGGAATGAAGAGATGTTAAACTTTGTTTCTTGCCGATTTCTACTCAAGTATATGGCGTTTCACTTTGACATTTTAAGAATGATATTTCAGAAAACTAATGCCTACATTTTATAAGAAATGTATGTACACACATATACAACAACTCACAGTGAGTGCATATACACAAATATTTATTATATACATATTCACATTGTATTTTATTTTATATATACTTATATATTAAAAGCAATAACAGCTTTGTGTGTGATCCAAAAGATGAATACCATCACTCTTACCCTGTTTTGAACTGTGGTCTTAAAATCTGAGCTAAGAAATCCCTTTCTCTCATTGCATATCGCCATCATCACTTAATTCCAGTTTTCTACTATTTTAACTATTCTCTTTCAACTCAATTTTTCCATTTCATTTGTATCTTTTCACCTTAAAGAAAATTATGTCTATAATATATACATTTTACTATATATTGTTATATATGTAAATAATTGTTTGTAAATTATACATATATTAGAAAGCCAAAGATTGATGTTTGACATTTTCATCTAAAGAATCAACAGTATTCTCCTAAAGATGCCAACTTCTGCATTTCCACTCCTGCTGACGCCTTTTCATCTGGCACTTCAAGGCAGCAGCTCTTGTTCTGGCTCTTTGATGGTATTGTTCAATGTATGTACAAACACATTTGATTTTTCAGCTCTTGTATTTTTCATGTTCAACATTACTAATTGGTTTTCTTTATGAGTATTTGACACAGCTTTTTGTAGTTAATACTTTCCTTTATCCTTTGAACTTATGTGATGCTCAGTTAGCATTTATATTCCTTTGTTCTGTTAATTTAGTTTTGCAGGTTGTAGGTGTTAGTTTTTAATCTTTCTTTATAAACACTGCCCTACTCAGACATTACTTTGCACTCCCATATTCTTAGAAATTTAATGTGGATCAGAGGACAACTACAACTTCAGTTCTGCATGGTCAGGTTAAGGGTCATTGAATCTAAGAGTGCGCTTTTGTCTATACAAAGATTGTTAGCACTGGTCTCAATGGGAAAACCTACCCTTTATCAAAGGGCATTTCAAAATGCTGGATGTTTTCAGCCTGCAGACTTATGTTTCTGGCAAAATTTTAGACAGAATAAAGGAAACACGTGCTTCACATTTTTCTGATTTTTCATACATGCTGCTTTGCTTTGTACTTAAGCACAACCCACTTGTTCCCTCCAAAACTCAACTAGACAGGGTTCAACAGCTTCTCTGCTTTCCTTTTGTTTTGTTTTTACCATGTTTTGTATTGTGGCAAAATACACACAACATGAAATAGACTGTCTTCATACTATACAATGTACAGTTCAGAGAGAGTAAATATATTCAGTCTGCTACATGTCCATCACCACCATCTTTCTGCAAAATTGCTTTCCGTGTTCTGAAACTGAAACTCTGCGCCTGATAGGAGGGTGAAAGCTGTACATCTATGCTGTGAATACATAACAAGGCAAATGGGGCTTGGACGGATAGCTAATTTGTTGGGCAAGTGGACAAGAAGATAAGTATAGTCTAACAGTATTCACTTGTACAGATTGTCCTTGGCTTTTATTTCCTGTCCTTGATAATAACAACGTTGTCTTTCTTCAAGTAAAGGGATAATATCATTCACATGGAAATTTTATATCATTTATGGACACAAAATGAAAGTCAGAGTAGTCCTTCAATTGCTCTGTGTGTATGTGTGTGTGTGTGTGTGTGTGTGTGTGTGTGATGTTACTGTGTTCTGCAGTAGCATTTTATGTACTCCTTCAACCTATGAAACAATTAACTCACCATTTCCCTTTCCCAACAGCCCCTGAGTTTCTGAACTTCTGATTCACTTTCTCTGTCTGCAGGGTACTGGAATTACAGTGTGTAGCATCACGCCCAGTTAGGTCCTGGAGATGGAACCCAGAGTTTGTATATACATAGCAAGCTGCTTCTTCCATCTTCTGAGACAAAAGCCAGTTCCAGGATGATGGTGCACATTTGCAATCCCAGCTCTTAGGAACTGAAGTAGGAGGATCAAAAGGTCAAGGCCAGCTTCAGCTACTTAGCAGATCGAAGGCCACTGTTATGACCATGTCTCAAAAATAAAACAAAACAAAACAAATGAACAACTACAACAAGGCCAGAAGTAAGACAGTAGTGCTTATATATTTTTTGTCTTTTTTTTTTTTTTGAGACAAGGTCTCCCTGTAGCCCCAGGTGGCCTAGAAGTCACTATGTAGTCCAGGCTGACCTCAAACTCACAAAGATGCACCTGCCTCTGCCTTCCAAGTGCTGGGATTAAAGGGGTGCACAATCACACCCAGCCAATGCTTATATTTTTAATGGAAGCTTCTTGTCACCATTAGCTTCTTTGTGCTTGTGTATAGTTCAGTCTTTAATAACACCGTTTTCAAGAATATTGACCAAATATACAAAATGAAATATTTGCAAGTTATCGTAAATTTCATAGTGTTAGGTGTTTGGTGCTGCAATTATAGGTGAAAATCTCCAGATTTCACTGTATCAGGAGGCCAGAACTGGGTGTGTATTCAATCTGTGGCAACACTCTTCAGTCAGTGCTGCAATTCTATGTACACCAGGATAGCCTCAGACTTGTGATCCTCCTCCCTCAGTCTTTGGAGCCTGAGATTACAAGCATGTGTTACCATACCATCCTTTTTGGCAGTGTTTTTAAAGAGATTTGGGTATGGGGGCTGAAGACATGACTCAGTGGTTAAGAACACTGGACTGCTCTTGCAGAGAACCCAGGTTCTACTCCTAGCCCCCACATCACGACTAATAATTGTCCTTAACTCCTCCAGTTCCAGGGGATCCAATGCCTTCTTCTGACTTCCACAGGCATTGCACAACATGGGTGCACTTACATACATGCAGCATCCAGCATGCTCATGGGCAGGGGGAGGCCACTAGGCACATGAGGAGACTATGGGTCATGCTCATGAGGTCTTCATGGTCCTTGGGCTTATATTTGTCTAACAGTTCTTGACTATTTCTCATAGGGTGGGCAAAGCATGATGATGCTGAAATTCTGATTATTTGGTGTTTCATTTGTCACTTAAAGAGTTTCTGAGCTACATATGTGTGTGTGCATGTATGTGTACAAGTGTGTATGGGGGTGTGGGTATAATCATTCACATTATACATTAAGTAATCATGTTTTTAATCCAATCATCTAACCATTTTTTCCTGTCATGTGACAAATCCAGTGGGTGTTGTTTCTTATTTGCTTTGGGTTTGGTTTGTAATTTTAATGGTGTACAATGTTAGCCAGTATTCTAAAGTGCATTACATATTAACAGTACTACAAATATGTATTTTCATATATTTGAGAATACAAAATATTGTCTAGACTTCAGGGATTCTATTAATAAGGCACTCTGTATATTAATAGCCTTCATTTTGAGTTTAAAAACCATTTACAATCAAAACATGAGTTTGAAATAAGATAATTAATGAAGCAGATCTTAGTAGCTGTCAGTTTGGTGGTGCAGTGGCTATCACCTTCTTTTCTTATATAATAATATATATTTTCTATGTATGATTGTCCAGAAATGAAAATTTATATCTTCTTTTGCAGTATAATCGAAGCAAAATTTGTTTTCAAAGAGAAAATAACAATACTTATTTTAAATATTTAGTCCTATCAAAGTCAAAACATTTTTAAAAAGTAGCACCTTCTCAGACTGGGCATGATGGTTCATGCCTTTAATTCCAGTATTCTGGAAGCAGGAGGGTCACTGAGATTGAAGCCAGTCTGGGCTATGTAGAGAGCTCAAGGTTAGCTCGGACTACAGGGAGACCTCAAAAAACAAACAAATAAACAAACAAAAAACCAATAAAAATGATCAGGTTGTCTTCATTTCTTGATCTGTATGTGGATAGAATTAGTGCATGCAATATATCAAGCTGTAGCTGAAAAGGGTATATTTAAACTAAAAACTTCCATCAGAAATGGTAGCTGTCTGCATTAGCGACAAACCATCTGCGGACAAAGTTTAATTAGATTTTTTGAAAACATTTATACCTGGAATTATTGTTCATACATTAGATTTTCCACTTCATATTTCTAAAGTTTCACTCACAAAAGATGCTAATTTAGGGATATTTTGCTATGACCACCAATATAATAAGTAAGGATTCAGTTGTGACTTTTTTTCTGTATTGCTGTGGCTGTAATTCTGTGTCTTCCTAAGTTTGGTGGTATTTCTGGCAATATGCACAGACAAAATGAATTCCTCCACAGGAAACCAGGAAAGCAAGTTCACCTGCTCTGAATAGAAGAGTGTGTGCATCCAAGCCTTCCGCCCAAACGAGATTGTGGTGGAATATGTAAGTCAATTAATGACCGTGCTCAGAAATCCAAGCACTGGGTATCACTCAAAGGTCAATGCTTTTGGGCTGGAGAGACAGCTCAACGATTAAGAACACTGTTTGTTCTTGCAGAGGACCTGGGTTTGATTCCCAGCACCCACATGGCAGTTAACAGCCATTCATAACTCCAGTTTCAGGGGATCTGATTCCCTCTTCCGACCTCCTTGGGCATTGCATGACAAGGGTGCACTTACATATATGCAGGCTATGCACTCATGCACATAAAAAACAAAAATAATAAACATATTATTTTCAAAGTCAGTGCTTCTTTACTGCTTTCTTTAGCATGTACTGTGGTAGAAGCCCTTCTCTTGAGGCTTAGTAACCTTGGATTGCCTCTATTTGGTTAGTGACTCTACAGTAACCCTCAATAGTTATGTCCCTTCTGTTGTGTTTATTTAGTGATATTCCATAATTACCTGCTATTCTGAAATAGAAACACTCAGGCATAAGGGAGTACACCAGAGCTGTGTACTCTGAGCTTTAAACAGCTGTCAAATTATTTAAGTACGTTGGACAACCCTTCTAATGTCACGTTTTTTTCATTTGTAAAATTGGAAAATATAATATCAGCTTCAATGGACTGCTGAAATTCACATCATAGTATATATGTGCTACCACAGATGGGCAAGTTTGCACATCTTCGGTAGAACACTAAATTGTTAAAAGTACTTTAGTTGGTATTTATTAATTGATATTGAGATGTTTAAAATAGACATACATTTGGCACAAGCATTCCTTTATATAACTTACATAGAAGGTATTTAGAAAGTTTAACATATATTTATGTATGTAACTACATGTTTATATTGTATTTTATATAAGCAAAATAATTATTATTATAATATAAGCAAATAATTTATTGTAGGAAGGAAAAGCAAAATAATACACACTTGTTCACATATTTTACTCACTGAAATATTAACAAAACTTTCTAAAGCATTGTATTCCTTATCCTAGGAAGACAAGGAAATGTGTATTGACTACAGAGAGAGGGCTCTGACAGACCAACATGGATTCTGTCCAAAAACGGCTTTATGGACCAAGCTTATTACAGTTACTAACAGGAGAATGGGTAACACACAGGTAACAATATTACCTGCAGGTCTCCTGTGGTACTGCACCATGGGAATTCCTGCTCCAGTCAATGCTCTACGTTTTTTTAAAAAAAAATATTTAATAACCACATGATTAGAAGAAGCATATTTTTACAGCTTTAACATATTCAGTAACAATTTCCAGAGCAAAGATGCTCTACTTTTTATCAGTGCTGACTGAACTCTTGGGTAAAGGGTCTCCTGAGTCTCCTGAGCACAGGAACCTCCTGATCCTCAACCCTTGTACATCTAAATTTTCCCCTTCCCACTCTCTGTTTGATCCCCCTCACTCTCTCAGGGTCTTGTGCTCCTGACATGGGTGGACAAACGGCATAAAACATTTTTTATCTTGGGTTTCTCATGGTTTATATGATAAGGGAAGATTTACAAAGTGATGGCGTCATTCCAGCCCCGCCCACAGTTTTTTCTTAGCTTGCTAACTCCCTGCAGTGGGCTGCGCCCCTGGCTTGCTTACACTTTTCGGAGGAATAAGTATTTTTCAGACTACAACCCTCTACAAGGGGATTTCAAGAGGCTTGATCTCATGAGCGTCTTGGCCTGCTAAGATATCTCTCTGCTTCAAGAAGGCAATAGCCATATCCAGCCCTGAAGAAACAGGTACACTACACATTTCTAATAGTTTCTCTTTGTTATCTCTTCAACTAGCGAATAAGGTCTGTGAAAGAAGGAAATTTTGCTATTTATTCAATGCCTAGGATACACATTATCACTTAGAAAACATTCTATAGGTACAGTTATTTTAAAAACTGTGTTGACATTTAAAGAAGTTGCAAAGGAGCATTTGTAACACAAGGTCACAAAACAGCAGCAGAACAAATTACATCAAAGCCCATGTTGTAGAGTCAAATTATCTTCTTGTAAACTTGCAAACAATAACAGTTACTTCAGAATTACTTAGATATTTCTCCGTTATGTTTATCTATAATTTCTAGATCTGCTACAGCCCATCTTATTACTTGTATAATAGAAAAAACTGATCACAATTCAGGTTTCAATTTCTAAGCTTTAACTTCTTCATCTAAACTCACAATTTCAGTCAATTAGATACTTAACAGGCCCAGAAGGAAGAAGTCAGACAAGTGGTGAGTTTTAATTAAGGGTTGGAAAAATTCAGTGCTTAACTGGAAAAGTCAACTTTGGGGAAAGCCAAACTATTAATGGATCTAGGAATGAAAGGGAAGACTGGGAAATAGCCCAGGCAGATGCCTTGTGTCATCTGTGACCACTGTTTTTACTATACTCATAGACTAGGTAGTGGGTGCCACAGAATAGGTGATCCCCAAAGCTCAAAATATTTGCTATCTAACCTAAAATGACATTTGTATTTCTGTCATCTAAGACATCTGGAGTTTATTTTAACATATTAGATACTATTCTTTAACCGAATACAGTCTTCTTTACTTCCCCTTACGCAGCCTCAATGTGTAAAATTTGAAAGCATTTACTTAGGTTAAAAAAAATTACTCTTAGGTAAATGTTTGTGGTTTCTTACTGTAATGGAAAATTAGAGATATGGAGAAAAGTGACAGCAATGGAGATAGTGCTTTTGAAAATGAGAAGAAAGGAGTCATCAATTTAGAGTTATATGGAAATTTTATGACTGAACTGACTTCAAAAATTATATCCATATTTGGATTTAAATAGAGTGATTATTAGATTCTGCTGAGCATCAGTATGCTAATTTCAAACATGTGAATGATTTGAAAAAAAAGAGATGCTGCCACAGAGCATTTTGCCAAGTGTGAAAGCTGACCTTTTACTTAAAAGAAACTATTTGGAATGCATACATTCATTAAAATTCATTGTGATGCTACTCTGAAAGTAATTACTTAGGACTCATTAACAGGCTATAAGTAAAGGAAACACACAGTTAAAGCAGTTTAGCTAATTTCATATCCAAAATTCCAGGCCAACTGTGTTATACATTTCATTACACTGATTCTGAAATCCCTAGTTCCACCCCTGTTGAACTACACACATCCATCTATAAATACAATCTGTTTTGAAGGTGTAAGTCTTTTAGTTATTTTCTGAAGTTTGCCAAAGGGGCCTGTGCATCTGCCAAAATGGAAAACATGGGACAATTTTTGTGCCTCTAGGTGGCTTTAAAATGGCATGCTACCATCTGCCATTGGGCATGTTCTAACTGTCAACATTTAAAATGCTGTATCGAGTTCTACAGGATTACAAGTATTCTGACTCTTGTTCTAGTTTGGAGCCATAAAGACAGTCAGTTAAACACAGAGACATACGCTCATCTATACTCTTGTAGAAATATGCTTTTTCTTACAAATCTTAAGAGGAAAATCACTTTGTTGCAATGTATAGCTATACACTGTATATTCACTCATGAAGTGGAAAAGTGTGCTATCCTCCAGAATTTATAAGCTACATGATAGTCATGACTTAATTAAGAAACATCCTGACACTTAGCATTCATTTTAAGGCCAAAAGTGGACCAGAACTCTGAATACATGCCCTCAGAAATCTCTCAGGACTGTGCTTCCATCTGGGCTTCCCTCATTCTTTTATTAAAACAGGATCTCCAGCATAAAATGGGGAAGTAGAGGTCAGGACACACCCTTATCTTCTCAGAGAGTATTGTCCTTTTATTTCAAGGCCTAGATTATTACATACACAATTACAAACTGTCTTCTCATGTTTTCCATTGTTTGCAACGAGAAAAACATGCAGCTTTTAAAAGTGCTTTAAAAGCATGCATATGTTCTTTATTGTCAGTGAAAGAAGGAAACGTCCTGAGGGATTAAGGTCAGGTACCCAGGTCACAAGAGGAGTATATGGCTCAGTGAGCTTCTTTACATTATGAAAAATTACTTTTTCATTGCAAGGTTAGGTGCAAGTCTTTAGTCCAGATTACATTCATATTGTTAAAAAACATTCTTACACTCTGCCCAGAAAGCTGGACCTGAGGGAGTCACAATGTCTTGGGCAGTGTCTGTCTAATATCTTATTCAGTGCAATTAAAAATTTCGGATACATCCAGAATATATAAAGAATTCAAAAAAGAAAGAATCAAGAAACAAATGACCCAATTAAATGATGGGCTAAAGATTTACACAGAGAGTTCTCAAAGGAAGAAATAAAGATGGCTAAGAAACATCTCAAAGAGTGTTCAACATCATTTGTAATTAGGGAAATGCAAATTAAAATCACCTTAAGGTTTCACCATATTCCTGTCAGACTGGCTAGGATCAAGAGAACAAATGATATCAAATTCTGGCAAGATGTGGAGAAAGGGAAATGCTCATTCACTGCTGGTGGGATTGCAAACTCGTGCAACTTCTATGGAAAACAGTGTGGACGACTCTTAAAAAACTAAAAATAAACCTACCATATGACCCGGTTATACCACTCCTTGGCATATACACAAAGCACTCATCCTATTGTAGACACTTGTACAACCATGATTGTTGCTGCTCATTTCACAATAGCTAAGAGATGGAAGCAACCCAAGTGTCCCTCAATTGATGAGTGGATAATGAAAATGTGGTTCATATATACGATGGAGTTTTACTCAGCAGTAAAGAAAGATGAAATCATGAAATTTGTTCAGGCAAATGGATGGATCTAGAAACTGTTATACTAAGTGAAGTAACATAGACTCAGAAAAACAAACGACATATGTTCTCCCTCATATGTGGCTCCTAGCACCAAATCCTTTTAAATTCCAGGTTCTTTTAATAAGATGATGCTATACAGCAGTCCCTTCTGCATGATATAACTACCGTCATCACAACTTTGGCTGAGCCTGATTGTTAAACATAAGTCACAATTGGGCTTGTTGACAGTTGTGCTTATTCATTAAAGGAGTGCCAAGAAGAGTCACTGGGCCCTCACCTGAGTGTCTAGCCACTCTTCCCAGCCAACTAGTCTAGCCTTGGAAGACAAAATAAAAATGAGGAAGAACCCAATAGAGGGATGCTTTTGGAAACCTTTGTCAAGAAACTCCAACAGACTCTCATATGAACATTTGAAAATTGCTCTGTTCTAACTTTTTTCTTGTTCCCTGTCTATAACTTGTAATGCTAATTACTCTTGCCTTTACTTCTCCTTCACATCTCCTATTCACGATTCAAAGACTTTCTTCGTCCCTTAGAGACAGAGTTATGTAATTTGGGAGTCTTATAGATAGACCCACTGAAGGGATACTCCAATTGCCTCACCCTGCATCCCTGTTCACCATGGAAGAAACCAAAGCAGTCTGCATCCCTATTCTCTACTGGCAATTTGGGTAACCCCTTCAGAGGATGACGTGATAAGAATAGGAGGTAGGAATTGGCTAAGCAGTTAGGGTAAAAAACCCCAAAGAAATGTAGCCTGTTTCTTGGCTAAAAGTCAAAATGTCCTTGGACCTGTTAGCATCATATTCTGTTCCAAAGGCCAAAAACGCCAAAAGTATTTGGGATCTTGTATCTAATCTTTAAAAGATTTTAGGGTTACCTCTTCATAGGGGGGAATTTTGGAGGACAGGGGGTGGGCATGGATTTGGTCAAAACACTTTATATACATGTATGAAATTCTCAATAAAGTTTTGGTAAAAGTTAAAAAAATTCAGATACAAAATTTGCAAAAATTATTATATTTTTGTCTGCATACATATTGAATCAGGTATCTGTACTCATACTCTAGGTCATCATCTTTCTTAGAAAAATATCTGTCAACATTTGAATTGCAGTTTACATGAGAAAATATTTTATTTCCTCCTGTAGATAATCCAGTGTCATGAATTACCCATAGGAAGGGAGTGAAGTAAGCTCTTGTCAGAAGCATTCCAAGACTCATATTGTTATTAGGCTTTTGCTATTTTTCAGTACAAACATTGTATAGGTGTTTTGAGAGCTTTTAAATATTTTTATCTTACTGTTTGGACCTGAAAGGAATAAATGTGATATCATCTCAATGAAAGAACAAAATTTGAGGAACACTGAGGTGGCCCGTATTCATGTTCAGAAATATTACACTGTGGTTAGCCTGTGTTCAGTTTCAGAAATATCTAGAACACTGTTTAGTATCCCTATTGACCTTCAGAAAAATGACTCTCCAAGCAAGAGGAGTTGTGACATAATAGGTCATGTCTGCCTGGACACACACACACACACACACACACACACACACAAGCACATAATCGTGGATTGTAAGTTGAAGTTATTTTTATTAAAGTTTAAATAAATAGACATCTGTATGGAAACGTTGACATTTAACACAGATTTTTTTAACACATCATTAATTCCTTCAAGTTTGAGTAATTACTTCTTTCCTCACTGATAAATAGCTTAGCAAATGAAAAAAATACTCAAATTTCCTAAATAGGGAAATTAAGAGAAACGCCTCTAGCTGACTCTATCTCTCTGTCTCTTCCTCTTTCTACCCCACTTCTCTTCTACTTGGTCTGTGTCGTTTCTTTGTCTTAACTGAAACATTTTTGAACTGAAATACTAGTTGATAATAACTCCATATATGAATTTTAGGTATTTTATTAGACTGCATTTAGATATTTTAAAGGCTATTAAATTTTTTTTTTGTCTTTTTGAAGCATGGTCTCCTTGTAACCCCAGGTGTCCTGGGATTCAGTATGCAGACCAGGCTGGCCTTGAACTCACAGAGATCCGCCTGCTTCTGCCTCCCAAGTGCTGGGACAACAGGTGTGCGTCACCAATCCCGGCTAAGACTGTTACTTCTGAAGATCAATTTTAAGATCAGCTTTAAATTCATAACAAAATTGAGAGTACGGTTCAGAGATTTTTTTTTCTATAGATGCCTATGCATTTCATAACCCCATATGCACACCCTCCAGCAGAATGGCACTTATGTTAAAGTAGATGTTTGAAGGGACTGGAGAGATGGCTCAGCAGTTATGAGCACTTCCTGTTGAGGATCCAACTAATTCCCAGCAACCATGTCTGGTAACTCACAACCACCTGTAACTCCTGCTCCTTAGCCCCTTGGATCCGTGGGCACCTGCACTTGCATGGGAATACCCTCCCTTAACACACATACATATATACACATAATAAAAAATAAAATCTTCAAAAAATGGATGTATGAGGTCAGTGAGGTGGCTTAGCTAGTGAAAGAATTTGCCACAGAAGCCTGATGATCTGAGTTCAGTCCCCAGAATCCATAGTGGAAAGAGAGAACTAACTCTGTAAGGTTGTTCTCTGGCCTCCATACATGTGTCATACCATGCACATCATGGCACATGATATCAAAGTGCAGTCTAATAAAGCACCTAAAATTCATTTTTGCAGTTGTTATCAAGTGGCATTGCAGCACAAAAATCATTCAATTGAGACAAAAAGAAAGACAGACTGAGTGGAAGAAAAGTGGAAGGGAGAGAGGAAGAGACAGATGGAGACATTTCGCTTAATATTTTGAGCATTTTTCACATTTGACATGCCTCCCCCTACACCCCACCCCCACTCAGATTTATTGAGACATGAAAGATATATACTTATATGTCTTTGCCATCCAAGATGCTCAACCACAAAATGTATCACTCTGAGTGTGGCAAATTCTCTGAGTTTTGACAAATATATACTGACATGTATCCATCATTATAGTGTCATACAGAATAGTTTCACTACCCCCTTCCCCAGTCTCTGTAATCCACCTGTTCATTACAGTCTTTCCTTCCAGCCGCTAACCATTCACTGATCTTTTTGCTGTCTCTATGACGTCACTTATTGAATGGCATAGAGTCAGATCGTTCATATACAGTGTGTCATCTCAGATTGTCTTCTTCACTTTTAATATGCACCTAATATTTCTACATGTCTTTTATATGACTAGAAAGCAAATTCATTTTTAGTGCTAAATAGAATTACATTACCTACGTATACTGCAATTCATTTATGCAACATCTTAATTGCTTTGAATTTTCATACTTACAGATAAAGCTGGTATCTTTGCCCATTTGTAGGTCCTTATGTGGACATAGGTTTGCACTTCCTTTGGATATATACAATGCAGGTGATTGAAGGAACATATGATAAGAGATAGGTTTAATGCTATGACATTCCTTAATTGTCTTGCAATGTGACTCTATCATTTTGTACTGTGAGTGCATGAGTCTGTATGCCTGTCTCTCAAATGTTTACAGAAGTTGTTCTAGTCATTTTTCTGGATTTTGGACATTTTAACAGACGTACAGTGTTATTTCATTTTCATTATAATTTACATTTTTCAGTTGACATATGATTGGAAGAATTTTTATCTATGTTTATTTGCTATCTACCTATCTTCTTTAGTGAGGTGTCTGTTCAGCTCTTTGGTCCCATTTTAAACAATTCCTTTCCTACAGCTGAGCTGTAAGAGCTCTTCATGTAGGTTGAATAATAGTCTCGTATTAGTTGTTTCTTTAGCAAATATTTCTCCTAATCTAACTCTCACCTCTAGTTGTTCAATGCTATTTGTTAAAATGATCACTTTTCACAGGTTAGTTTACCTGTTTTTGTGCTGTTTTTTTTTTCTTTCTCTCTTATTGATGTATGTGTTCCTTTTGCCAAAGCCACCTGATCTTGATTGTTTAAAGCTAGATCATGATCTAGCTTTATAGAAAGTCATGAAGTGTGGTAAGGGTCATTCAATATTGTGTTGTCAATTCTGCATTTTGAATTGTTCAGTGAGGGAAGTGAGATTCGAGCTAGTGTTACATGTTGGAGCCCAGAAATTCAAAGCCAGGCCTGATTAATCCAGAGCCTGCCCTGTTTTCTATTCGAATACTTTGGCTGGAAACTTAGATGTCAGGATGTCTCCAGCTCCTGAGTGACTCAGTACAACTGGAATTGGTTACTGATTGGCTTCCAATTCCCACCCTGCTTAAAACTTTAAACTGTCATGAGCTTTACTCAATATAATCCTTTGCAATAAAATTATTTGAAAATATATTCCTAAATGAATAATTACATAATATCCATAATCTTCACTTCAATATGTATTCAAGTTGAAGATTTCTGTCATTGGCACTTCTAATATCTCTAAAGGTTTTCATTAGAAACAAATATTTGGAAAATATTATATGATAGATAAAAGGTAAGAGAACTGCATATCACTTTATTATCTAAACAGAACCTTGTTTATTTATCTGGAAGCATTTACAGCAATATCCCTTTGAATGCAGAACATTTTCAATATAAAAACATAATTATGCACCATTTACCTCTTACCTGAGAATTGAAATTAAGTGGGAACCTCAGTGTGTATAATTACTGTTATTTTAGCTTGATGACATCTTTAAACTGACCTTCAAGTAAATACAATCGTCTTTCAATTTCCCTCCCTAATCCATCCTTTACTCTTCTAATACCTTATTTTTGGGTCCTCTTAGTGACTGTGTGTACACAATGGTTGCAGACATTTACACTTCACCTTACTAGCTCTTTTTCTACATTAAAGTAGCCTGGATCCCTCCCTGGAGCGTCAGGCTCAGTACTCACTGGAGTACATGAAGGACATGCTTTTGTTTGCCTCTAGGATCACCTGAGTAGGTGTGCCCATGCTGACCCTGCCTCCTTCTAGTAACTCTTTCTCCCTTAGTGCTGCATTCTTCTCTTTTTGCAAGTAAAAACTTTATTTTTAATTATTTTCTATGTTTTGTGTAGGGTGTAGGTGTGTGGGTATTTACATGTGAGTTCAGATACTTGAGGAGTCCAGAAGAGGGCATCCAATGTCCTGGAACTGGAGTTACAGGCAGTTGTGAGCCTTGAGTTGCCTGACACGGATGCTGGGAACCGAACTCAGGTCTTCTGTAGGAGCCATATGTGCTCTTAACCACAGAACCATCTCTCCAGCTTCTAGATTCCTTTCTTGATCACTCTCCATGTTCATTTCCAAATTCTGTCACTTTTGCTCAGATTTCTCTATGTATTTGAACCGTCCTCTGAAAACTGTCTTAATTCTTTTTTTTTTTTTTGCACCAAATAGTTGACTAGTCCCTTAAAAAAAAAAAAAAAAAGAATCCAGTTTTGTAGATTGGGCCCCCTTTAAATTT
>NW_008360320.1:11337410-11353562 GCF_000622305.1 Nannospalax galili
TCCCTTAAAAAAAAAAAAAAAATGAATCCAGTCTTGTAGATTGGGCTCGCTTTACATTTATGGCCACAATGTTGACAGACATTTTCACGAGGTATCCTTAATAAATTCAGTTTTGCAGTTCCTATGTGAACTTGGCCATGTCTTCTCTGGTTTCCTCCACCCTGTACATTTAGCACAGGAACTAAAGGGACTCTGCTGCAGCCAGCCCTGCACTGTGTGTGCAGTAAGGTTTCCTCTCCTCCAAGTGTCACCTCAGTGTCTTTTCTCCTCAGTGTTAATTCTCATCCTTGGTGGGATTCTTTGTTTTGAGCACACAAATCTACCTTCAAACCCATCTTAAAGAAAATAACTCTGGCCTTTAGATTAATAATAATAACCACTGGCCTTTATATTCCCACTTTCTCTCTCTTAATTGTCTGGTTTGGAGAACAAATATTGTCTGTACTCTACAGATCTTCTTTTTTATTTTCCATTTTTTTCTTTAATTCATTCCAATTCAGAGCTAGCTTTACATATTAACCTGAAAAGTATTTTAGTAAACATGGTTCAGACTTTGCTCAAATCAGTTCTCAAATCTATTTTTTTTCTTAGTAGAATTACCCACAATTTGAAAAGTAACAAAGAATGGCATAATGGTTGCCAGAGTCTGAGTAGAGCGGAAATGGGAGGTTGGTCAAAAGATATAATGCTACAGTTAGATAAGAAGAAAAAGTGCTGATGTTCATGGTACATGAGGATGAATATAGTTAATAACAATACAGTATATATGTCAAAATAGAAGAGAGAATTTAGAGTACTGACAATACCTTAGAAGTAGATAGAATGTGTGCTTAGATGTATAAGGTCTTGAGTTCAATCTCCAGTAACAGAAGAAAGAAAATGAATGTAGGCTATTTTGAATGTACCCAATACAAATAATTAAAAATTTAGGGCAAATGCAAATGTAATCCTTTCAGTAGATCACTATAAAGTATATACCCAAATCATAACATCACATCGTGCCTCATAAGTATGCATAAATTTTTCCAGTAATAGAATTCATTAATAATTTTAAATGATGGGTCCATTTTCTTAGACTGTTTTCTACAGTTCCACATGACCTATATTGGTTATTTTCTCATCCTTGTCACCAAATACGCAATATGAAGCCATTTAAAGGAGCCGAGATCCACTCAAGGAGAGCATGGTAAGGGTAGTATGTGGTGTTGGTCAGAATCTAAGAGTTCTACTGGTAAACTGAGTTATCTTCTCTCTTACTTCATTCTTTCCACTGACGTGTCATTCTGTTCATGACTCTCCATAGTATTCACAATGATTCTCAAATATTGACAGTGAGTCTGGATCCCTACCTTGACAGTCAGGCTCAGTACTCACTGGCTCACAGAGGCCTTCACTGGCTTATAGGACAGACTTCCAAACCTAATAGGTAATTGAAAGCATCAATCCTAAGCCTCTAATCTTACACCCACCACCAACCCTTCTCCTTTAGCAAATGAGACAACTTCATACCAGCTCTGTAAGCAAAGGCCCAAGGCTTTTCCACAATTTCTCCTTTCCTTTCTGTCCTACATTTTCAGTACCAACAATTTTCAGTGACTGAATCACTAAAGTACATCCCTTAACATTTCTACTGCATCAGTTAGCGATCATGTACCGTCGTCTTATCTGGACTATGTGAATGGGTCATTACTGTTTTGCCTTTTCTATCTCTTGATTCTTACAGCCTATGTCTACAATGCTCCTGCCAATGTTTCCTTCTAAACTGTAAGGCAGGTCATTTAATTTCTGTGCTTAAAACCTTAAAATTATGTTTTACCTCACTGATTCCCAAATCCAAATTTAATGTGTTTCTACTTGCACTGCCGTGACTTCAATATCATATCTCTCCTTTATGTTTGCCTTTAAAAGATTTATTTGTACTATTTTTAATTATGTGTGTGTGTCGGGGCGGGGGTTATGTGCACATAGGTGTAGGTAACAATGGAGGCTAGAGGCCTGCGATCCCCTGAAGCTAAGGTTACAGGCACCCGTGAGCCTCTTAACATGGCTACTGGGAACTGAACTTGGGTCCACTGGAAGACCCACACATGATCTTTAGTTCTGTGCCATCTCTCCATTCTGTTCATTCTTGTTCCTTGGCATTTATTTCTTGTCCAGGCCCGATGGCTTCTGCTTGGAGCATCATCCAACAACACTCCCATGCTGGGTCCTGCTTATCATTCATGTCAGTATTCAAATATGATCTTCTGATTATCCCAAACTGGAAGTTTTTCCATCAATGACTTCTGAAAACTAACTACCAAATTCCATTTTAAAAACCCACAGTATTGTATAGTAATTAAAGGTGTTAATTTATCATGTATTTTGCATGTATTCACTGTCTCTTTCTACTGTCACACTAAAAGGTATGAGGTCATTGATGACAATGACTTTATTGCCTAATTCTTTCTTACCGAATGCCTAAGGCACAGCCTAGCACAGTCAGTGTTCCCTAAATCAAGTACTGTGGCCAAATGAAACAGAGTAGGTTAATTACTTTTGATGTTTTTTTTAAATTTAAATGTTCTTTTCATTCGCAACCTGCTACATATTGACATATTAGTTGGCTTTTATTGTTAATATTCACCTTCTTTTCCGTATACTAAAATGGTCCCCAATATTTTTTATAAATACTTTATTGATTGAAAGCCAGATTAGGAACTAATTTACATATTTTAAAATAGTAGAATGGGGTGAGAAGGCTATAATGAGTGGAAACTCTCGGGTGATGCCTGGAATCCAATATAGATTTAACAATGACTTGTCTGGAGTAAAGAAGTTCCTTTAGCTTCTTAAACAGTTTCTTCACTAATCTATAATAATGATTCAGTACTGACCAATTCCAACCTGCACAGATAAGGATGTCTGAGGCTTAATTAAAGTATGTCTGTAAGATTCTTTGATTTCACTTAAAATGTGCTAATACAGTAGTAAAAAATGATCTGCATGTTACTAGATTTTGAAACTTTCCCTCATCTCTAACTGCCTAGTTAACACTAAATATTGAATAATAATAAACCTGCAGAGGGTCCTAATGCAGAGAGGTGGCAGCAATCAGTAACAGATGCCCACAGGAAGGAGAGACCTGGTCTGTAACATACAGCCTTAAAACTGGCTAAAAGTGGGTCAAAACTTGTGTGGTGTTTTATTTGCTTATTTATTTATTTTTGGTAACTATTTTGAGACAAGGCTGCCAATAGGCTTGAGTGACTTGGAACTCATCTTGTATTCAAGGATGACCTTGAACTTCCCAATTATCCTTGGAGAGCTAGGATTCCAGGTATGCACCAACACATCTGGTTTTTTGAATTGCTGGGCATCTAACCCAGAACTCTGTGCAAGCTAGGCAATGACTTCACCAACTGAGCTACAGTTATCATTGAATTATTAATTGATTTGTACTGACAGTTCTAATTTATATCCGTGATGAAACATTCTTCCTTAAAAAGTAATCCTAAATTCTCAAAAATCCTTTTATAGTGCTGCATTTTCAATGATATTTTGTAGCTTCCAATTGACCCATTTTTGGGCCTCATTTTTTTTTTTTTTTGGTGTTTTTTGTCTTTTTGAAGCAGGGTCTCCCTGTAGCCCCAGCTGTCCTGGAACTCACTATGTAGACCAGGCTGGCCTTGAAGTCACACACAGAGATCCTCCTGCCTTTGCCTCCCAAGTGCTGGGACTACAGGCATGTGCCACCACGCCCTGCTTTGGCCTCATTTTAAAATAAATACTGTAGTCTTTGTGGAAGTTGATATAGAGATGAGATTAGTAGGACACTATGTGTAAATCCATGTTGGCTCAGAATCATTCCAGCTCCTGTCAGGCTCAGTCTGAACTTTCTTTATATCGTGCTTCATATTCTCACTTTTAAACATTTGGTTTGGTATAAACAATGATATAAATAAATTGCAAGATAAAGAAATAAAAAGAATTGCAGTTTCTCCAGCTGTGCTCTCCTCTGTGGTCACGTGCAGATTTCATGCTTAAACATGGAAAGTCAGTGAAATAAATTTTAAGATGCCAAATCCAGGATAGTGTGATCATTTCTAGGGTTCGCTGGCTAATGAATTCGTGATTATCTGTCAAAGTTCCACTCACATTTAGGACTTTTAAATAAGTGTTTGTATCTGTGTTTCTTCAGGTGAAAGAACCTTTAGAAACTGAAATTAATAAAAAAAAGTATGTATAAACATACTACCTGCCAATTTTACTTATTTTGCATTGATGAGAACAGATGGAGTTACTAACAAATTTGTGGAAAGTCTGTCTAGAAAAGAGAAGTTTTAATGCTATTAGTTACTTTTCTTAATATGTATATTCCTGCTCAAAATATATTTTATGTGTTATCAATTATTGCTTTATGTACTATATTACTTATTTCTTTTACTCTAAAAATTATTTAGCTATAAATTTTCACTAGGGCAGCTTCTTTTTGTCTGTTTTGTTTTTGACAGTATTGATAATTACAAAATTTCCTGATTATCACTAACATTCATTTTATTAAAATACAGAAGATGATTAAATGGCACCCACTTTACACATCTAATATTTTAGTTTCTACAGATAAACACAAAGATACCTAACGTTGTCCATTTTCTTCTGTTTTCCTAAAGTTTATCTGCTGCATACACAGCTGTCTTCTTACTCATCCCCACACTTAACTTTCCAATCTTCAGAAACAATTGAAATTGTTCAAGGCATTATGATTACTCAATATGCTATGCTTGTGCTACAGTTAGAGCAAAGCCATGTATGTAGTTGGACATTGTGACCCACGGATAAATTCCAGCATTTGAAAAACTGAGACAGGGGATCTTGAGGTCAAAGCAAGCCTGAGTTATATAACCAGATGCTGTCCTAAAAATAACTCCAGACCTGAATATAAGGACAACTTTCATTGCTCTGACATTAAGCTAAATGAATGCTGATTTTAAACATAGAAAACTGATCTTTAGGTTTCTCATCTACCAAGTTATTTCTCCATTTTATTGCCAACAGTTATCTACAACAATGACAGATTCATCTGGTAATTAAGTCATTGGGCTAAGTCTGATCTGAAAATTTTTAGAGACTATAATTTACAATCTACAGATTATACATACAATGTAATGATTAAGTTACCATTTTAAAAGTCTATCCCAGACATTGTGTTGTGAAATGCTTAGCTTATTGATACTGAAAACCTGAGCTATGACTTTTACTTTCTTAAGAAAATACAATGAAAAATGATGGCACTTTCTAGTATTCCAATATCATATGATACACGTGCAGTTTGGATGTTGAATGACCAGAGAAGTAACTACCTGCATTAGTGACAAAGATAATTTGTTGATGACTTTGTTGTACCAATTTTATATAAACAATATTTCAGTGTGGAGATAACCTTTATGCTTGGGAAAATTCTAAAAGTTCAAATGCTTTGGGTTGTATTTTTCAGTTCAAATTATGGTTTACAGAATTCCAGAAAAAAAAAACTATAAGCAATGAACATAAGATGGTGACACAAATAAGCACTCTAGGTACTCAAAATTATCTATAAAAGTATTCATTATTGTCTTTTTTATTGTCCTAAGTGAATGACTCCTCAAGGGACAGTCTTTCATTAGTTAGCACCGTCTAATATTGTATCATATGTAAAACTTAATTTGTCTTATTCCTGTTCTAATAAAGTCAGGAGAAAGTAAAGCACCCTTCTCTATTCAGATCAGCAATTTTCTCTTCCTGCCATTGCTAGGTTTGCCATTGTTGGTGCTCCAAACTTTGTTTTTTCTTTGCATATAAATACTTCTGCTGCATGATAGGAAAACATGACAGAAAGACAAAAAGAAAAAGAAAGGAAGGAGGAAGAAAGGAAAGAATGATGGAAGGAAGATAAAGAGAAGGAAGGAAGGAAGGAAGGAAGGAGCGAGGGAGGGAGGGAAGAAGGAAGGAAGGAAGGAAGGAAGGAAGGAAGGAAGGAAGGAAGGAAGGAAGGAAAGAAAGATGATCCTAGGTGCTTTTAAACAATTGATTACACAAAGTAGCTGGTGGATGTATGTATATTTACTGAATGAATATAGCCATGGCAATATGTTCTAAGAATAATAATAAAAATTCCTTCTTTCACTATTGTTCTTTGTGTCAATACTCCTCAGAGTAATCTGGGATGAATAAACCTATGAAACACACACACACACACACACACAAAGTCTAACTTCACCCTTCTTGTTTTCACTTACTTTAAGGAAAATTTAGTTCATTATTTTGGGACCTACCAGATGCCCAGCTGGAGAGAATAACTAGGAAAGGTTTTTTTGAGATTATTGGTAAGTGGATTATTTTTAAATGTCAGGTTCAATACAATAATTCATGTGAACTTTGGTTATGTTTATTATACTAATCACAATCTATAATTTTGCTATATTTATACATTAAAAATAAGTACTCCAGAATGTTTAATTTACACAATTATTTTCATTTCAGGAAATGATTCAGCAGAAGGCTGACTTAAAGAAATAGAAAGACTAATTTTTGAACCTGGCAGGTTCAAACTGAAACTTCCAGCTTTCACTTGAAGAGGAAGGGTGAAAGTGCTGTATTGCTAGTATGTTACGGTGAGGATCTACTTGGAGAACTATCAGTTCCCACAAAACCCTTGAGAACCATGTATTGAGACACATAGGTACAGTAGAATTGCTAATATTGCTTGTATAGTTGGAAAATTGAGACTTGTACGTACTTAGAGGCAAAATAATGCAGAAATTGTTAACACTGCCTCAAGGGCTACTTTTAGCTTCTCAGTTAGATAACTATGTCCTGTGTCCAGATAAATTACATTGATTGACTGGCTGATTGACAATACAATGAATGCACTGGCTTCTATTTCTTGATTGAAAGGACAAGAATTTGAAACAAATTTTTAATAACTCATATGACTACACACACCACTTAGAACTGAACTAAATTTGTCAATAATAAATATAAGCCATAAAAGATATTCTGGCATTTGAAGCAGTGAACTATATGTCATGAAAATTGCCCTTTGTAATTCCAGGGAGGGTGTTCATCTGCTCAAGTACGATGATGAGAACCTCCTAGGTTGTACTTTGTACTTCACAGCCCAGTAAGACATCTGACTGCACAGTCAGTACAATGCTGTCCAAGCAGGGGGTAGAAATTTCACTTAAAGTGCAGGGAATTGTCAATGAAAACTCAGGAGGTGGCCAGAAAGGAAGAGTGTATCAGCAAAGCTGAAGTGTTCTTGGAAACAAAATCCATTGCTGAGGTGCATTGTCATATTTTGACATTATGCTCTATTTTTATTGTCACAGAGAAGCTCTCACTTATGTTCCATTTACTTATGGTTTTCTGAAAACAAAAACAAAAGAATATTATAACAAGAAAGAGCAAAGAAAATAAACATAATGAAGCTCAGGTCTACAAAATAAAGTATTCGCCAGTATTTTCCAGACGTGAGGAGACAAGTACAATGTATCCCTGTAAAGAAGTGCTGTAATTGGAAATATTTCTAAAGCTAGCTCTCACCTGAATCCCAGAGGTCCACTGTGTGTATCTAGAGTGCTGCATGGTCTGCTCTCATTTATAAACTTGGCAATTGCTTCTAATGGGAAAATAGGCAATGAGGCAGGTGTATGATTCTCATTGCCTGTAGTTTATTTAAATAGTCCATTTGCTTTTCTGTTGAGTTTAAGAAAAAGTATTTACCATAGCATATGCCATATGACAGGATGCATTTGATTCATCAGAAATTGTTTTGTTTGGGAGAAGACAGACTTTGAGAATTAAATCTTGATTAATGCTCCAATTGAGGTAGCCAATTTTGTCAGCATACAAGTAGTCTCAATTAAGGGTAGATTTGTCTCTTCAGGTTTCGAAGAAATGGCCTCTCTCTGGTGCTTCCCTCACATATATAAACATTAAATAGCTTCAGTATCAACTTAGCATTGGTATCTTTGAAGGTGATTCCTTTCTGAGTAATTCATCCAGCTCTCGTGAATCATAAACACATATTTTAGTGATGGAGAACAATTTGTTTGAAGGTATTTTGGTGCAGAGGGCTGTGGCCTGATAATAACGCAGTCAGATGGGGAGTTTCAGTGATTACTTGAATAGACCTCTCTAAGGCAATGATTGTTTTCATTTTGGAATGACAAGGTTGCACATCTTCCATGCTGTGCATCATCTGGTTGCTGTTATCAAAAACCCCTTTATTCTGTAACAAATTACGACAAATAGAAAGGACTTTATCGTGGTGACATGCAGGTAATATCTGCTGATAATAAGGATGTAACACTTGCTGCCACAACAAATGTACTTCCTGCTGGTATGTGTTATGTGATGTTGCCTGCCGTTTTTCTCATTGCCCTTAGATCCAGGGAGCTGTGTATATGGCCTGACAGGTGGACGGAGATAACATATCCCGTGAAGCATTTATTATGAAGCTTACATCATCTCTTATGTGTGAACTTGGATTGATTTCATTCGAATTTTTTTTATTTCTGGTATAATTAATCTCCTACAATTAACAAAGTGTCAGATTGATCATTGACTTTTAATCAGGATAATTTACCACCTAAAGACAGAGTTAAATCTAGCTCACGAGTTAAAGGTTTGTCTTCAGTGAATTTATGCTAATTTCAAAGACCACAGATGTATGATCGCTGTGTTAAAGTGACTTTGCCGTTATTACCACCCAGAAAGCTCTGCTGCTCTGGGCATCCTTCAGGGGGAGGAGTACATGGGTATCACTTGGCTCTATCACTTTCTGGCAACCTTTGATGGAGGCACAGAGCAATGCCAGAGGCAATGAAGGTGTAGGGAGCATGTCACAGTTCTGTTTGAATGAGATAAAAGCCAAAATGTGATCAGCAGGTCTCAGAAGGAAAGGAATGTGACTTGTGATGAATGAAAATGAAAGAGAGAAATCAAACGAATAAATGTAAAAGCTTAACCCATAAGCCTATGCGCCTCAAATGTCTTCATTTAGTTTGTTTGAGATTGGGTAGCCCGACGAGATGACTACTTGATTCAGAAATCATCCAAACAATCACAACATGGTACTCGTCACTGTCAGACTATGTTTTACTCTCTAAAATGTGTATGTGGGGTCTTTTGGGGCATGCAGCTGATGGGAACAATTGAAGGCTTGTATTGACAATAGTTTTGAAACATGCACAGGTTTATTTAGATATTTTTGGTCACTCTTCTGACTGTTGAGTAAAGACAATGTATCTAAGCTAAGCCAGCATATTTGCCAAATAATTCTGGGCAATGTAAGAGTCTGGTGGGTTTCTTTTTAATCACACGGCTTTCTGCCTCACGAAGCAGGCAGTTTGATTTCCTGATTGTGCTTTGACATGCATGGAGTTTGTGTGCAGAGGCAAAAAGAAACCGGAAAAATAACAAAGAAGCAAACTGGCAGCGTTGCGTGGGTCAGTGTAGAACTGGCACTTGAAGAAGCAGGATGGACTTCTTCGGTTGGGTACTTCTATCTAGACTCACTTTTAGCTTCTGTAAAATATTCAGCTCACACATCATTTTGACTGTCTCATCTAGTGCAAAAATTAGATATTGCTGACTCGGTCTTACTTGATGAAGCAATATCAGCCCCAAGTAACATCCTCCATGCTGATTTTCATGTGAGCAATCAATTGGCAAGCCTAGACATCTGAACAACTGAGTGCTAGCATTAGATACTTGTTTATTTTATTTCACTCTGTCTCATTCTGTCTTCAAGCTGTTTTATTTTTTAAAATAGAGTTCCATGCCCTATCGTTCCCTTGAATGATCTTTTGTGTTTTTCTTTGTTTGTTGGGAATAAAGAGCTACTTATACTTAATGGTTTGGAATTTTATTGACAGGTCTAGGATTGTGTATTAAAATAATTTGTCTCTATAAATATTCATGATCATTTGATTCCAGAACAGGAATGCGTATACTAAAAACATGCAATTTATTGACTGATTCCACAGAAATCAGGAGTGATTTAGGTTCGACCTGGTGCCTGATTTTAGCTTGTAGTGATGTTTACGGGGAAGAGTCGATTAGAAATGATGTTTAGGTTCAGCAGAGCTAGCACATTATTAATGTACAGATCCCACTGAGTGGCTGTGCCCAGTACCTCTCTTGAGATTCAAATGTGGGGCAAATCAATTTCTTTTATTTATTTTTAGATGGAATACATTTTTAAACATAACAGTTTAAATCAGAGTTTACAAAATGGGTCTTGAAATTTTGAGTTTAACAGTTCAGTATGATAACTTTTATTTAGGTCTGTATTTATACTAACAGTAATTTAAAATATTGATAAGAAATGTGGGCAGCTAGTATCTATACCTTCAGTTCTATTTGGGTTTCTGATTATTTTGGTAGTATAACTTACATCTTAATTGTCTTAGACTTATCATGTTCTATTTAGTATACCAAATAAAGACCAAATAATTTCATGATATACTATGTTAATAATAAAATATTTGGTAAGATAAATTGTGCGGAATTCACTCACTAGGCAGCACAAGATCTTACCTTATATAATAGTATCAGGTGCATACTCATGGAGGGGAAGGGTAGTTTGACTCCTTCTCACTTTAAATTATAGTTACTTAGGATTTTTTGCTGTCGTTTTGTTTCTATTGAATTCATTACTGTAAATTGTATATGAATAACACTGAAATTATGCTTGTTTTAAATGTATGTGTAGTTTAGGAAAAACTGATTGAGAAATATTTTAACTAAATTCTATATACTTGAAATAATTTTCTTTAAGACTTTCACATATGCTTTAAGTATATATTTTGTCTGTTGGCATAAGTAGACCTTTGAGAACTGTGCTAAGCAACATTTGGAGCACTGATTTTGTAGGAAAATAATGCTTGAAATGTTTATACTATCACAAGAAAAATCCAAATCTAAAATTCTTTTATCTAACATGAAATAATTTAAAATATTTTTAAAACTAAAAGAGGAATTGGCTGACTGTCCAAGGGATCTTTTCTAATTCATGAAACAGAAACCTATGCTCCTAATTTTAAAGTTCAGGTAAGGAGGTGAACGGGTTATAGACTATTTGGAAAATAGAAATGAGTCATCATGTCCAAATTTAACATGCTCAGCATGGTGGCTGAGAAACATTATCTTGAACATGCAGGGACAGATGATTTCCACTTACAATAAATCATTGTTTTTATTCTAATGAAATATAAATATAGATTGCTATTGTTTATCTCTCTTTTATTTATCTCATTTTATTCTTCTGACTGTATGTGTACATGTTTTATGTGTGAACGCATGTATATATGTATTTTTGCCTGTGTATGCTTGTGCTTATGGAGACCAGAGGTCACTGTCTGTTATCTTCCTCAATTGCTCTCTACCTTATTTTTAAGAAAGTGCTTATCACTGGACCTGACAGTGATGGGTTCTGCTACATTGTCTAGACAGCAAGCTCCAGGGATTCTCCTCTCTCTTTCCCAGACCTGGATTACAGATGCTTACTGCTGTGCTTGACTTTTCAAGTGGGTGCTAGGGATCAGTTCATATCCTTGTGCTTATAATGCAAGCATTTTACTGACTGTGCTATCATCTCCCTAGCCCTAGTATTGTTTATCTCTTCAATATCCTGTAATCTAAAACATGATTACATATTCAAGTCCCAAAAATGGAAAACAACTTCAGCATTGGCAAGTTCTTCATTATTTGTAATAACTGTGTCATTCTTTTCTCCTGCTCCTCACCAAAATTGTTCTCCTGTTTAGATACCGACTGCCAATTTGATCTTCAGCTATATTTCCCCAAATGTTAAAATACCCATCAACAAATAGGCTAGCTCCAAAGATAATAATTTTAAGCTATTATATGTTTACATTCATGATGCCTTTAAAAGTAGATCATGCAGTTTCTTTCCTGAAGAACATTCCTGTCCCTATCTCTGCTCTCCTGGATTCTGTTGCATTTACTGGCTGAAAACTGGACACATAAGCAACTTGTATTCACAGCTCACATTGTGTCCCACTCCTTCTAATATTTTTATAATCAAATGTTTTTTTAATTTTGTTTGTTCAAAACTATTTTTTGCTCAGTACACCTTTTTTTTTTTTTTTTTTTTTTTTTTTTTTGAGGCAGGGTCTCACAATATAGCCCTGGCTGCCTGAACTTGCTACGTACTCTCAGAGATCTGCCAGCCTCTGCTTTCCAAGTGCTGGGGTGAAAGGCATGCATCACTGTGCCCAGCTGTTTTTTTTACTTTGATTGATCTTATCTATATTTATTTCTACAATTAGATAAATAGAACTTTTACACACTGATTAGTCTTTTTGTTGGTTGCATATGTAGCTACGAAGACTGTAAGGCTGTATAGATTAGATACAAACTATCTGTATTTAAAATATCTTTCTGTTTTCCTCCTTGTTAGCAGTATAAGCAATAGAACTCCTGGTTTTATTGCTTTCTTAGCTATAGATCATGGCCAGAGTACATTACTGTGAGGTGGTCTTAGTCAAACCAAAATCACAGCTGATCTATGACAACTAGGTACTACAACATTTATTTGAAAAGCTCTGCAAGGTGCTATACTCTGGGTCTATTGGCAGTTCATTGTAACACAAGGAAGGAAGAAAGGGTAGGAGCAACTTTGTTTTTCAGATTTTAGTTAAGACTTTGAGACATGGGCAAGTTTTGTATGCGCACTTTCATGTTTCTTTAATGCAGTTGTTTGGGAATATAAATGCAAGCTCAAAATCTTAGTGTCATTAATAAATGGTTTTTTAATGTGATGTTTGCATTAAATCATGAATGCTTCATTCTTTAATAAAAGATTCACTTTTATTTATATGTGTGGGTCTGTATGAGTGTATGCCATGTATGTGCAGATACCCACATAAGCCTGAAGAGGACATTAGAGAACCTGGAGCTGGAGTTCCATGTGGTTTTGAGCCCCTCAAAGGGGGTGATGGGAACTGAATTTGGGTCCTCTGCAACTACTGAGCCTCCCATGCATGCTTCTTAAACTGAGTTGCATCTTATTTCTGAGTCACATCCTGTATAGTTTGCAAAGATACTGGTGAACATCTTTCAGCTTCCAATACAAAGAGTTTTGTAAAGATCTACATGCGTTTGCTGGAAAGCAAAAGAGAGTTGAGCTTTTGTTCCCTGAGTATTACTCCTGAGACGAGACCCATGGAAATAAGGACATGAAAGTAAGAAGCTCTTTGTTTTCTTTTGCTTATTTGAAGATGACCAGCTTGGTTTGGCTCTGGATTTATGATCCATGGTTTGCATTCATTACTATTTCTTGATTCCTGCTATATAAACAGAGCACATCAAATAGATTTTAAATAGTTGTGCTTTTCAAAAATCACACAAATTATAGGTATTATATTTAAATATTCAACATTTCCAAAAGGGTTTTGTCCACTGAAACAGTCCACAGTTTACTCCAAGGATAACTGACATCCAGCTCTGTGACCAAACCATTGTGTTAACTGGTAAATGACAGGCTTCTGAACTTGGGCTTTTACTGATTCTCAAAGGTTTGACAGAACTAAAGAAAATTTGGCTTACAGATTAGAAAACAATTAGTAAGCATGTCAAATCACTTGTCCAAACTGACACGCTGGTGAGTCCTAAGTCTAATGCATGAGAAATTTTGTGTTTTTTTAAAATATTTTATTTTGTTACTTTTATTTTGTGTATATGGAGGTGTTGCCTGCATGTGTGTAAATGCAGCCAGTACTCTTAATCACTGAGCCATCTTTCCCGCCCAAATTTTTCTTTTTTTTAATTCTCTCACCACTCATCAAAGAAGTGTGGTTCTTTTTGCAACAGATGACAATTATTGCAGAGTTCCATGACTGGTCAAACACACAGAATAAGTGCATGTGAGATGTTCAGCCCTAAGTGACACATCTACAAATGGAACCAACCTCTATACTTAAGACTCATGGAACATAGCAAACAGGGCATAGAGAGAATATTAACGCATTGCTCAACTCCCACCAGCAAAGCTTCCTTGTGCCACAGAGGGTGATTAACACAGAAAGCCACAACTGACCAAAGAGCAGAGAATAAGTGACTTCGGAGTTTCTATTCCCTGGATAGGACTCTTCTTTTGAAAAATATTTTAATTATTATTTTCATTTTATGCGTACGAGTGTATTGCCTGCATGTATGTGAGTGCACCGTGTCGTGCAATGCCGTGAGATGGCTCAGAGGTTGAGAGCACTGACTGCTCTTGCAGAAGACCCAGGTTCGATTCCCAGTACCCACATGGCATCTATTAAACTTCTTTTATACAGGGCTCAGAGACCACTGTAGGAGAGTGGGCAGAAAGACTGTACAAGCCAGGGATGGTGGATGACCATGAGGAAAGAGCTTTCCAGGTGGCTAGGCACTGCTCATACGAACTTACAGCAATGGAGGCAGCACAAGGAGGCCCATGAAAACTCAAACCAGACATACAACAAAGAACTGAGGAAATGGGTCTGACCCCCAAACCTGGCTGAGGAACTATTGGCAGCTGATCTCTGCTGGGTGAAGGAGAAGGCCTTTTCTAAGGGAGTGACACTAGAGAGGCTGACCAGGCTTGCGTGGATGAATTCATACCAACGAACACCTTGAGACACGAACTTGACTGGATAGTCCTTGACATATATGTCAGAATGCACAAAATCTGATGAGGGGCTATTGGACGGGGTACAGGGAGGGGAGGATGTCAAAATTTGATTAAAATGGCCGGGCGTGGTGGCACACGCCTTTAATCCCAGCACTTGGGAGGCAGAGGCAGGCAGATCTTTGTGTTCTAGGCCAGCCTGGTCTACATAGTGAGTTCCAGGACAGCTGGGGCTACAAGGAGACCCTGTCTCAAAAAGACAAAAAAAAATATGATTAAGATGTACAATAATTTAATCAAAATATAAATTGTAGAACAAAACATAATTACATTGTATGAAAATTGCAATAATTCAATTAAAATGCTAAAATAAATAAAATAAAAATTTATTTATATATTTACTTTTAAAAATTTTAAATGTGTTTTCCAATTTTCTTCTTGGAATTTCTAAATGCTAGTCAGAAGGCTTTACTGAACTCAACTTGACAATGAACTTTAAAAAAATCTACATGAATTTGGAGTCCATTTCAAGAAATAAAATTATGAGAAAAATATAGATGAAATTTCAAGGGATGTAGCTCCCTGGTCAAGTGCTTGCTTGGCATGCATAATTTCATGAGTCCAATTCCCAGCACTGCCAAAAGACAGGATTCAGATGTCTCTTATAATCCCTAAGGCAAAATAGCAAAGCTGTGTAGTCAATTTTCTCAGATAACGAGGTTCCTATTGTGACTTCGAGTGGGAGTAAACCCCCATATTTCAGTGTAAACAACATCTGTGTGAATTTCTCAGTACTTTCACCTCTCTATAAAATATCAATTTTAATTAAGATTTTAGGCAACTGGGATATGGAAAATACTGAATATGGGGTCTAGAAAGAAAAAACTGTATGCATTTTTATACCTTCCCCAACCGTTTTCTTTCTCTCTTACGCATATCTAAAACAAGCATTAAAATAGTTCCCTCTTGGAACAATATTGGTGTGGAATGAACATAAGAGTGCAAAATGGAGGGGGTGTTGTCAAATATAAATATGTAGGAAATGTAGCTACTTAACTCTGCTGTGGTTACTCCTCTTATAGCAAATAGGCATAGAATCTTCAATGCCTCCTTTGTATTTCTGTAGATCAAAGTGCACATGATTATATCACATATCATCCTTTCACTATAAATCCACTTCATCGTATTAAATGTTAGATTTTCTTACCTTTCCTCTACATAGAAAGAAGAGACTGCACATTTATCTCTTTATCCCCCTGTCTATCTGTCTATCATCTACTAGAGAGATCCACTATACTGCTTGGGATGATCTTGCTTGAACACTTGGGCTCATAGTTAAGGCCCCTGCCTTAACCTCTCAAGTAACTGTGACTATAGTTACTGACACCACATTCCACTCTTTGTGTGTATTTCATGCAATAAACTTTAGTAGACTTCACTAATCCCTGTAATCTCTTGGATACAATGTTATAAACTAAACATGTACTTTGAGTAATATGGATATATAT
>NW_008360320.1:11353579-11355010 GCF_000622305.1 Nannospalax galili
TAATCTATGATTAAAAAATCAGTGTAAAATGTGTATATTTTACTTATTTCATCATTGCATATTTGATTTTTTTAAATTTTGTAATGCGTATGAGTGTATTGCCTGCACATTTGTAAGTGCATCTGTGCCATGCAATGCCTGTGGAGGTCAGAAGAATGTGTCATGTTCCCCTGTTAATGGAGTTACTGATGGTTGTTAGCCGCCATGTGGGTGCTGGGAATTGAACCCTGGTCCTTTGCAAGAATAGTTAGTTTTCTTAACCACTGAGGCATTTTTCCAGCTCCCATATTTGATTTTTCATATTCTATTGCCTTAATTCTAATGGAACCATTTCTTTGAATGAAATACAATTAATAGAGATCTTAGCCTGTCCAACTAACTGTTAAGGTTCAGATAGCCCTGCCCCCTCACCAACAGGCTCTCAAGGACTTCTCAAGCTCCTGAGAAAAGGGAACTGAGTTGATAAGCACCTTGGTCTTTGAAGTCAAGAGAACGAGACTTTTCTCCACTGTTTGGCCAACACAACAGGCTTCCCCTTTGATCACTAAAGAGGACAGGTTTGTAACAGTCCCGCTCTCCCACTCCTCCCCAACTTAAAAAAAATATATACATCTTTCCACCTTCTCCAGGAAGCAGAAGTCTCCCCCTTAAAAAGACCCTGGCTCATGACCCAGGTAGACATTTTCCCTGACCAGAAGGGAATCTGCCCCATGTGTTCTTTTGCTAATAAACTCTATTCTGCTGGAGTTTTATCTATATCCTGGTGTTTCCTCCTCTATCCATTCATTCTCTGGCAACTTTTTACCTATCACTAACCGTCTACTGGATGATCTTTCCTAGTCCTTATGCTTCATTTATTTTTCTCAGCTCTTTTTTTTTTTCTGAAATTACTGTTTCCACTGATTTTCTTGGTGGAAAATGAAATATCTATTTTCAAAAAAAAATCTATCATGCATAAATAAATATGTATTAGGGCTTAGAGTATATAGTTTAGTTCATCAGTGGAGAATCTGCTAGGATGGATGAGGCCCTGAGTGCCATCACCAATACTGCAAAGGAAAAATAATAAAGAGAAGTAAATGATAGAGAATTTCACAGATTGCAAAATTCTTTTAGTATGACTGTAGAATAACACAGTATTGGGACTGGAGAGATGGCTCAGTAGTTAAGAACACTGGTTGCTCTTGCAGAAGACCGGGGTTTGAATCCCAGCACCCACATGGCAGCTAACAACTGTTCATAACTCCAGTCTCAGGGAATCCAACATCCTCTTCTGACCTCTGTGGGCATTGCACGATATGGGTGCACTTACCTACATGCAGGCAATACACACATACACATAAAAATAATAAATATTTTTTTAAAAAAAGAAACCAGGGTCTAGAGAGATGGCTCAGTGGTTAAGAGCATTGACTGCTCTTGCAGAGGACC
>NW_008360320.1:11355024-11360086 GCF_000622305.1 Nannospalax galili
AAAAATCTTTATTTATATAACAAATAATGTCTGTGTATCTGAAACTACCAAGCAGTTGGAAATAGTTTGCAAAGTATTGATAGGCTATATTATAAATGCTTTATATTTCTAGTAGGTATCATTCAAATCAACTTTACCTATCATGCTTATCAGAGAACATCCTAAAATTAATAAGTCTTTGTTTAATGACAAAGGACACAAGTGAAGCATTTTGTTTTACTTTGTAATTTTATTTCTTAAGAACAACATAAAGATTTTTCAGCTTGTTTCTTTGATTTTATAGTCATTGGGCAACATGGACATTTGTGGGATGAGATACAAATATGTCACATGAGTACATACTAAAGAATGGACATTTGGAAATGGGAGAATGTTGTAGCATTATGGATTGCAAATCATCAGACAGAAAGCAGATTTTAATGTACATTATTCCCATTTAACAAGTTGCCTAACTACTGACAACCAAGTATTTCTCATTGGAGAATTCAGTGATCTTTCTTTCTTCTCTTTCTACTTCATTTCCTACAAACATTTCTTGATGATTTCACTTTCTGTGTTCATCATCTGGTGAAAGGTGTTTTTGTTTGTTCTCGTTCGTTTGTTAGTTTTTTTGGCAGTAGTGAGCTTTGAATACAAGGCCTATGCTGCTCTACACTGAGCTACTGAGCCACATTCTCAACCTCCCATAAAACTTTCTTCTGTTTTGCTTTTGTTTTTGTTTTTAAGAAGAAAGACAAGGGATGGAGAGATGGATCAGTGGTTAAGAGCACTGGCTGCTCTTCCAGAGGACCTAGGTTCAGTTCCCAGCACTCACATGGCAGCTACAGATCATCCATAACTCCAGTTCCAGGGAATCCAACACTCTCTTCTGACCTCTGTGGGTATTGCATGACATGATTGCACTTACGCACATGCAGTCAATACACTCAAACATGTAAAATAAAAATAAAATGTACAAAAGGAAGAAAAAAGGAAAGAAAGGCTATTTGTGAAAATTTCATCCAGTGGCATATTGTTTTTTTAAAATATATATTTTTTTATTTTATGTATATGAGTGTATTGCTTATGGACATGTAAGTTCATCTGTGTTGATGTCAGAAGTCAGAAGAGGGTGTTGGATCCCTTGGAACTTATGTTGCAGATGGTTGTTAGCCATTATGTTTGGTGCTGGGAATCAAACCCCAGTCCTCTGCAAGAGCAGCTGGTGCTCTTAAATGCTGAGCCATCTCTGAGCCCCCAGTAGCATATTGTAAAGTATAGAAGGCTATATAGCAAAAGAAGTCATCTTGTTTTGACATACTCAAACCCAGGCTTCTTAGCCTAATCGAAATGTAAATAGTTCAAAAGGCAGATATAATTTATATGGAAACACCATAGCCATCATTCTATAACTGTGTAAACAATTGTTCTCATTGTTAAATAAACCACTTGTGGATTCATGGAAAACTTGTTGCAGTCTTCCATGGATTGATTTCCACAAGTTCCATAAAGGTGAATATAAGGCCATTGCCCTGATTACTTTCTATTGCTGTGATAAAACTTTATTCTGAGCAAAACGAAATTGTGGAGGAAAGTGCTTATTGTGTTTTACACTTCCAAGTGGAAGTCCATCTTTGATGGTAGTCAGGCAGGAACTCAGGGCAGAAACCTGGAGGCAGGAACTGAAGACAGAGAACAAGGCTTAGTGGCTCGCTCCTCTGGCCTGTGCTCAGTCTGCTTTCTTACACAACACAGGATAACCTGCGCAGGGGTGATACAATCCAGAGTGGGCTGAGCCTTCCCACATCACTCAACAATGAAGAAAATGCCTTGCAGACATACCCAGAGGCTAATTGAATAGAAATTCCCCACTTGACAGTCTGTCTTCCTAGGTATGTCAAATTGACAATGAAAATCAACCATGGAAGCCATGATAGAACCAAATACTAGCATGTCAATATGACATTCTTCTTACTTATCAATGTATGTTACTGAATACTGGATTTATTGTTGACAATCTGTATTGACAGCCAAGACCACATAGCTAACTGAGCCTTTATGCCTAGGTATTTTTTTGTATATATTCATAAGAATGATTTGTGTTGCAATTCCATGGTCCATAAGAGAAGTTGTTGGATAAAATCCTCATGTCATCTCTTACCACCATATTCTGGCCATGTACTTGTAGACATACACGTAAGTTAACAAGAAATGATTTGGGTTTTATGTAAAAGCCAACAAAAATATATAGTTTTCATTCAGTATACATTTGTTTATTGAGCAATGATCTCATGATAGCTAGTGTGCCAAGTACTCATAGTGCAGGGAAAACAGTATCAACACAGGTGCCGGAATGGGCTCTATTCTGGAGGCTCGGAGAACAGTTCACAGGAAAAAGAACCAGCTCCGAGTTCTCTATGTGTTCCCAGGCCAAACAAAGTTCTCAAGTGAATTTCTTATCTAATATCTAAATGATAAGATGGAGTTACTAAGCCAGGCTAACAGGAAAGACTAGCTGGACACAGATGGGCGAAAACCAGAGGCCTGCCATGCATAATGTTCAGGAGCATCAGCTGGAGCCAATGGGAGGTAGGAGAAAGACATTCCTTGTATACTGAAGCTACACGTGTTGTCCTGTGTGATAGTGGAGCAGTGTAAGTGTCCCTGACTAGACCCTACATCTCAGGCTAATGAAGTGAAACGTTTCCTACAAAATGACCATATTTCCTTCTAAATTCTCTCCTTTGCATTCTGATTTATATATTTTTGCCTTTTAAGGGACAAGTACAGTTTCGTGTTTCAAGGCATTATTGTTTGCAGATTACTTAGCATAATTTGAACTTGGCCTTCCTTATATAATAATGTAAATAATGTTCATAGAAATGATGGTTATTGAAACTGTGACAATTATTGTGCAAAACCTTCTAAATAGACCTTTATTAAACCAGGCTAATGGCTGCAGTGCTTACTTCTCCTCTGTGCAGTGTGTGAAGGCCTGGTTGGCCATTCCCTTCATTGGTCACCCTTCCATACAAATCTGGACACACCTCAGTTAACAGCGCTTTGTTACTGTTCTACCCGCTGAGGCTTGTGGCTTTTAGACTTTTTTTCCATGCTATAATTAGTGTTGTCTTGAAAACACATGAGGGAGATATATGAGAAATTGATAAAAAATTTTATTCTGACATTCTTTATCAAAACTTATATAATTTTGCGTGAATGGCATTCTTATTAATGCAATAGTTGGAAATAATTTATTTCTGGAAATCTTTTATTTCCCCTGAGGAAATTTCTACTGTTGGCTGACACTGTTCTTTATCTTTCTTGCTGTAGGATTTCTTCAGCTACTTGGCAATCTTTGCTTACATAGTATTCCAAATAAGGGAAAGCTGAATTGCATGAGCATTTAGTGTGTGTGAGCACAATACCTGTATTGGAAGATTTTGACAGTAAGTTCTGGAAGTGTCTTACTAAAGCTTGCAGTATTCTAAAGTACTAAAAACGTGGGTTTTATTATTTCTTTCCGTATTATGGTAAATTCATTAATTTATTTCCATTTAAATATGTACATCACCATCCCTTCATATATAAATACAGTTTTATATATTAATGAAATGAAAATTGGCATTTTGTTGTAACCATATGTCTGCCTCCTTGAACATTTGTTGCTTGCTATGAAGAGATCACAAAATCTCTCCTCTAGGTTTTAGAAATGGAAGCATAGGTTGCACTATTGGTATCTCTGTTCACCCCACTTTGCAACAACACTTCAGAACTTCTTCCTCCAAAGTGAAAGGAGCAGTTTACTAACTTTCTCCATCCCTTATTGATTGTCTGCTCTCCTCAGTCTCTGAGAACAACATTCTTCTCTCATGTTCTATGAAATTAACTTTTTAAAATACGTCTTCCACATTTGAAACAGATCATGTGGCTTCAGCTTTTAACAGACATCAAGTTCCTCTCTGTGGTAGAACACCATCCTACATCTTTACCTTTTTATAGCTGATGGTTTCTTTGGTGTTGAGAAGATGATGTGCTCATAGAAAAACAAGACATAGTGCAAGATTTAGCTTAAAATGATCCTTATGGTCACAAAATTTGCAGTGAGTATGGCTTCATGACAATAAGTCGTGATCAATATTTTTGGATAAGAATCTTTAGTGAATTCAAACCCAGGCAAAGCTGCACATATACTAGACAGATTGCACTACTGAAGAGAACTGTACCTTCAGTAATTAACATTCCTGCCTTTCATCCAGAGCCGTTCTTTCAATTTAATTTTCTCATACATATGTATTGTTGGCACCTGAAACAATCACATTTAAAAAACAGTAAATACTCTGCCAACAGTAGTAAAGCCCAACTGTTGTAAAGTCCGGGGACACAGTGTCCCTGGATGAGTGATGAGTAGCATAGGCCAAGCCGAGGGAGATGTGTAAATTAGGACACTTTATGTCTGAATAACTGTGGTGTGCCGTTTCGGTTTGCTCAAAACAGAAATGCATTTTTACATAGACACAAGCTCACAATCCCATGGACACGTGTCATGCAACAGATGAGAAAAGGTGATTCAGCGACATCAACCAAAGTCTCCCCAAGAAGGAAGAGTTATTATAGACTGTTCTTCAACTGCTGTATGTTCCATAATCTGGAGGTGGAAGAAGAATGCTCAGGGAAGGATGGAGATAAAAATGGGGCACTTGGCCAAGTGTAGTGGCATACACTTATGATACTAGTACTCAGGAGGCAGAGGAAGGTGAATGAATCTCTGGTCTACATAGCAAGTTCCATACCAATTGGGGCTCGAAGGAGACTCTGTCTCAAAAAAAATTAAGAATCAGCTCTCTGAACAGATGGACTATAGTAATGGCAATTAATAAAGGGATGGCCAAAATACTTTGGCATATTTTGAATTTCACTTTTTAGTATAGTCAGATACATATATATTGGAATGATTCATGTTTGACCTAAATTCCGAGGATATACAGTATATACAAATATATGTATATATGTATAATATATGTCTGTCTTACACAAAGTATATATATATATGAATATATATTTATTTTTTGAGAATTTCATA
>NW_008360320.1:11360412-11364542 GCF_000622305.1 Nannospalax galili
TATATATATATACACATACATATAAGGAAGCTTCTGTCCAAATGCTTTACAACTCTGCTTTCATGCTGCAACACCCACAAAACAACATCTTATCAGAGCTGGGTTTCTTTTTCTGACAAGAAGTCTAGGCAGACAGTTCCCTTTTGAGCATGGCTGAAAGAAGACCATCCTGTTCATTTAGGTGAAAATGAATTTAAATCATTACTTTTCAGCTTTATATTACAGAAAAATCACATCATAGAATTCTTGAGAGTTAAACATTCTACATATCATTAGAGTGTTTATATTTTATGAAGATAAATAAAAGAGAATATCTTTCACAAATGGAAAAGTGCTCAGTCTCTTACAATTACAGCAATCAGAGTCAGACCTTCCCTATTCATAGCCCTGGTGCTCAGGAACATGGGATTGTCAACCCACATATCCCAGAGACCTTCTTAACCTCTGGTTTGATCTCCCTGTTCAAAAGCTTAATAGTTTGTAGAGATTTCCTTCATAGGCATGGACTGGGACAAAACTTCTCTTCTGGTTATGTTTTTCTTACATTAATTTATGTTTTATATTCTGATCTACAGAAGGGTAATGCTGATGAGCAGAGTCCATTAAATGGAACAATGGATCACATATTTGAGTAGTTTTCTTATAATAGTTAGACAATTCTTTGCTAGACACTGGGGAATGTTTGACCATAAGCTTATTTTGCTTTACCACAAGCTTTAGGTTATTTCCTTGACCATATTTGTGCTAAATTCTTTTATCTAGACAAAATTACCAATTTATTGAGATAGAAAAGATGAAGAAATTTTTCTTCTGTACCCTACATTTTCAAATTTAATCTCAATTTATGTCACCCACTGTAAATATGGGCATGTTGACTTATGACTGTAATCCCAGCACTTGGGTGACCAAGACAGGAAAATTGCTTTAAATTTGAGGCCAGCCTGTGCTGCTGAGACCACGTCTTCACACACACACAAACAACACACACACACACACACACACACACACACACACACACACACACACACACACACACACACACATCACTCACTCTTCTGTATATGCTTGCCTAGAGACTTGGCCCTCTAGTTCATGATCGTTCATACTACAGGGTTCTCTTTACAAGCTTGTCACTGCTCAATGGAAACTACATCATCACTAGACCAGTATTTCTCCACAGCTTCTCCATTCATTGTTTGAAAGAATATTCCACCAGTAGCTTACCAGGTGTGAGCAAGGCTGTTGGGCCATTTTTCTGTCTCTGAATCCTATGTGTCATATATGCACCCCTGAAATAAACAGCTCTTGAATGTGGACTCCAGGATCTCTGTTAGTTGTGTCTTGGTGCTGTAGCAGTTTCAGCACTGGGAGTCCTTGTCTGGTGAGAGGAAAAGCTATCATAATTCTTCATGAATCTGCTGTACAATTTTCTGTTATCTATTCTCTTTCATACTGTATAAGAAATTTCACTAATAACAAAGTGAACCAGGCTGCTATTATTGTCAATTTAAAAGCAATATTCGGATATACTTCATAAAATTGTATTTTATAAGCACATAACAATTTTAAAAGGCAATATGAAACCATAATATCAATTCATAAGCATATAACATTTTCAATATTAAATGTGAAATATTCATATTGACCTGAATTGATAATGAGGTCTCTACCATACTCTAGCACACTGACCTTGTAAAACGTATCAACTGCTTCTCAGAAAGTCGGTCAATCCAAATACACTTTCAGGTGATTTTCTGTTCTAATCAGTCATGTCTCTCCTTACTTCTTATTCACCAAGTTGGTGTGATCTCAAGGATGACTTGCTTTCTCTTGTAAATGTTAAAATAGTCTGTGGATCCTGATGCTGGGAATAGAAACAGGGACAATTATCTTTGCCTCTGTGAAAGCAATTCGAGGAAAATCAAACATTGCACAGCTGTGTCTTCACAGTGTCCTTGGGTTAGGTAATCTAAACAAATGATAGTTAAGTTCAGACATTATTGGCTGGTAACCTTTTAGCATGACTCAGTCCAAAAGATTAGTCTGAGAGAAAGCCCACAAAGTACAGAGAAAGCGCATCTTCTAACATAATATATAGAAGATTAGAAAGGATAAAAGCCAAAATAAAAGACATTGTGGAAGAGTGATTATGATGTCACTGAAGTAAGTGTCTTACTTGGGAGAGAACTCTCTCTTGTGGATCCTCCTGGATTCTTTAGAGCTTTAATGATTGGTAAATCTTTTGTTCACTAGTGCTAATATTTGTTCTTGTTTTAACATGTTACATATAAGCTATTGTCTGGTGGAAGAAGGGAGAAATAAGGTTAAGAAAGTTACAGTAACTCAGTCCAATAATTGCATCAGCAGAAGTGATAATTCAATATTTAGTTTCTCCCTGCATTTGTTCAAATGTTTTCTCTGGAAAGGAAAATGGAATATTTCCGTTTAAAAATCTTAACGTGATTTGAATGATTGTCTAATAGTCTCTTCACCTCTTCCAAATTAGTGCAATTTCACTCTTTACTTTGAACCCTTTATTTCTTCTCCCTAATTCAAGACCATCAAAAAGCCCAGTTGTTGTCCCTTCCTCTAGCTTGCTCATGTGTTTACTGTAGTGCTGTTATAAACACAGAAAGCACTGGAACATGGTGAACCACACATATACATTTATGAAAACCTTAGGAAAAAATTTTCCTGTTGCCTAATTCATTTTGAGGGTAGTTGGAGTGGGCATTTAGTGCCCAGTGGCACTAGGATGCTTGGTGTATGTCATAATTTTAGTCACATGTAATTTTCTTTTAGGAGCAGACAGGTATTTGTCCATTACTCTGTTTTGGAAATGTATTCAACAATTTTAACCCATAATGAAAAGAATGCTTACCACTCTGTGCTCAGTTGGGAATACCTATGGTCAGACTGGCTCAGAACTGCCAGTCAGCATGTTTATAGATCAAACTTTTCACGTACTTTTGACTTATCAGCTAGTTAATACTCGTGTCAGGAAAAATTATAATATTATGTTCTTGATTTCTAGTCTATTCCAACATCTTAGGTGTTGATCTACTTTACTGATTGATCAGAACCGGTTTAGGAGTCATCATCCAAGTATTGTGCTTTATCAATTCTGTCTCTGGGATTTTTATGTATATTGCTTGTTCATTGAGGCCACCCATTAATAGTTGTTATCTTTTAAAACTTAGGTTATAATCATTCACATTACAACAATCATCTGTGAACAGGCTCCATATGCTTTTGTTCAGTGGAGTCCATGGTGTGCAAGGAATCCAGACTGGGCTTCTGTGTTCTGTTGTTAGTACCATGACATTCTTAATCATTTTATTCATGAATTTTTTATTTTGAAGTGAGAATTTGTATAGTGGTAAAATATATAGCTTAACACCACTGCAGTATCATTTGTTAGCACTGGTATCCAGGGATGGTTGGATCCCTGGTGACATCATATCCATTCCTGAACTAAACACATTTTTCACAGAGGTCACAATTCTTTAGGGGTCACTTGTCTGCAAGGGACAGAGAAAGATATGTTACCATCACAATGTAACTTGAACAACTAGTAAAAATCTTTAGAACTAATCGTGTACCTTCTCTCATGAAATCTCCAGAATAAACTATTTACTTTATTAACTTTCATTGAATTTCACCTTCATTAATTGGTAGCCTGTTTCCTAGGTGACCTAACTTTTTAATAATTCACAATTAACTAGTCTTAAATTAATTGTATATTTAGAATATCTTTAAAGCCACTTAAATCCCAAAAGGAATTATTCCTTTTTTTAGAGCACTGGTGATTCAAATAAGGACCATACATGATTTGTGTTTTTTAATTGTTAAACACTTGCTCTCCTACAGAGCTATCTCTACAGCCCTTACAGTTTTAAAACCTGTGGTTTTCTTTTAGCTTAAGAGTAGGTTTTTTTAAATTATTTATTTAATAACCACATACTTAGAAGAAGAATTTCATTACAACAGCCTTGACATATTCAATAACATTTTCCTGAGCTAAGATACATCTCTTTCAAAACTGGCTGCAAATTTATAGGTTTACAATTGAATTATTACAGTTATACAATATTGTACTCAGTATAAACCCTATAAGACATAAAATTAAA
>NW_008360320.1:11364637-11392093 GCF_000622305.1 Nannospalax galili
TTTTCACGTGTTTCTAATCTCTATATATCTGATTATTACTAGTCACAGTAGGTTAATTTCCGAGCTCCTTGGCATTGAAGCATGGATCTAAAGTCATCAGGTAGATTTCAACGGTAATGCTTTTAACATCTACTAATTATTAAGGAGCAAATTTTTATGCTTTGAAGAATTAGAGCAAGAGTACATCTCTTTCACAAGTGTGTGCAAGTTTCCAGGTTCACAGTTGAGTTAATACAGTTATACGATATTGAACTCAGTATAAGCCCTTAAGACATAAAATTGAATGAGTTTTTTAACCTTTAAAAAAGATCTACATTTCATTTTAGAATATATTGTTCCTTGCAGAAAGGCTCACTGTTTTTGCTACTAACACTGAGATGTTGGCACATGAATCTCTAATCTGTATGTATCTGATTATTACTAGTCATAATCAGTTGCACTTAGATCTTTGGTACCTGTGTATGTCTATAAAGTCATCGGGTAGATTTCAATGGTAATAATCTGGTCAGAGGGACATAAAGGACAGTTTTTGGTCCTTGCCCTCCTCGGTCGACTAGTTCCAGGGGACTATGAGCATCTCTCAAAATGTCCTGTAACTGTAGTGGGTCACCTGTCTTCTTCATCAAGAGACCTAGGGGTCTCCATCCACCAGATGGGCTTGAACCAGTGTCCAGTCCATAATGAGGAGGGTCAAAATAGAGGACTCATTTCCTCCATGCTTCCAAGTGAAGCCAACCATGGCCGAGCAGGACCTTTGACTTATCTTCACATAGGCGGAACTGGTAAAAGAAAGGAGCCAGAGGCTCCTCCCAAGCCTATGTGACTCCTGAGGAACAGATCCTCAAATGATCTTGAGTAAAAATAAATTGGTTTATCTGGGCCAACTGTATGGCCTTAAACATCCAAAAGGAAAGTATAACCAAAGATTAAAGGAGCCAATATAACTTATTAAGAGTCCATATGCATAGCTAAAGGCTACATAACAAGCAACAATGCCAGATAGGAGATACCTTCTTTTGAGTTGTTGGCCAGGGTGGCCCAAGGGACTCCCAAATAGTAACCTAGCATAGAATTGGGAAAATGAACAGCAGACCAAATCTTATCTAAAGAAATATTGACAACTGATTGCTGCTAGATGAGGACCAGCTGACCCTTCTAAAACAAAGACCTCTAGATAGGCTGACTAGATTCACCAGAAGGGAAAGTAGTGGGGATTGGCTGGGTTGCCAACAACACAGCAGACGGTAGCAGGGATATCAGAGCATAAGGGCTCTAGTGGGGGGAGAAAGGCTATGGGAGGTTGCTATCTGGGAAGTGGGTGTATAGTTGAATAAGATGGTTTGGGATGTTCTGTATGATACACACACACACACACACAAAATCAACAAAATTTTAAAAATGTATTATATTTGAGGAGGAAGCATGGACATTTACCTCATGCTAATTAGCAGAGGTGATAAACATTGCCATTGAAATAGTAGTTTTAAATTTACAGTCCAAAGTATAGTTCTACCTCATTCTTATTTTTTATTCAAATATTTACTACACCTTGGTTAAAATAAGTAAATAACTAAGATAAATTTACATAAGAAAGCAACAATCTCTTTTCTATACTCCCTTTTCATTTTCCAGAGTCAAAACCTCAGAATTACTAAATTAATTTTTTGTGTAAATTAGCATTATAGCTATGAACACTATCTCTGTTTAAATATCTCTCCAAGTTTAATTCTTACCTCAAAAATGAACATTTAGGTTTCTTAGTCTCCTTCTCTTTCTTCCTTTTCACATTTAAAAAACTATTTTAATTCTCTATTAGCTATTTTAGAACTTTAATACTACATCAAACCTGTATTTGTTTCCCTTATATACTTCAAATGGTCCTTCAACTTTCACCTTGTGTTTCAGTTGGATCTTTCAATTATGCCACAAGTCAAGGATGTTCTTTATTTCTAAAATTATAATTTTTTAGATCCAACTTTTGAATATTTTTACCTTCTTAAGAGATTGTAAATATTGCCAATTTAAGTAGTATGCTGGGTCTTTCTTCCTGTGCAGATCCAAAGAAAGACTATATGCCGTTCAAGAGAATATTCTAGCAAGGAAATCTAAATTTCCTAAAACTCTTGTCAAATTCCCAATAAAAAATTACACATTTCCTGCTTTAGTCAACAGTGACTATCAGAAGCTCTTTCTCACAAACCTCACCCATATGAAAATTGTCGCATATCTTATTCGTGTGATAATATATATCGTGCAAACATTTTATGTAAACATATAGTCTTTCTTCACTTATAAGTTCATATATATTTCACATGTATGCGTTTCAGTAGGTTTGTTCTCTGGGCCTACATCTGTGAGACACAGGAGACTCAGCTACAACTAAGACACAGTCCCAGGCCTCAAACTCTGAGGGAAGGACAACCGTACCCTAGCAGATCTGGTCTTTAATGAGAACCTGGACTCTCCCTGCAAATGTCAAAATTGGAATTTAGAGGGAATTATAAAATTTGAAGATTTCATAATTACAATTGCATACCAGATCACTACTTTTTCCCCCTTTATTTTGGAAAACTCTTGAAAAGAAGGCTTTCTGAATCTTAGACTTACATCAATTGTATACTATGTGTAGAAAAGTAAGGCAATAAGGATTGAATTATTTCTCCATTCCAATTAGTGATAAAGCATACTAAAGGTGTCTGTGGCAAAGGCCTTTAGAGAGGGTCAGAAATTTCATTTATAGCCTTATGCAAATTTTAGGTTGAAGATATTCATGGGGTTGAAGAAATGGCTTAGTTGGTAAAATGCTTGCCACACAAATATGAAGAAGGAGCTTGGATCTCCAGCACCCAGGTTAAAGCAAGGTGTGGTAGTACATCCCTGTAATTCTTGTTTGGGGAACTATCCATGTAGTTTTTGTTATATTTGACTTAATTATTCTGGGGATTCCATTTTACAAATATTTATGTGGCTCTGTTTTTTTCATATTTTAACTCATTCCTTATATAGTATAGTTGAAAAATTTAATATATAACAGATATCAGAAACAAATGCCTGTTGCAGGCTACAACTATTTTAAGAAATCTCTATTTAATCCATTGTCTTCAATATAAAACCCACTTTCCTGATACTTATTATGAGAAAGAGTTAAGAAGTATTACATATATTTCTGATAGATGAATACTTGTATAGTTATATAGGCAAAAACAGAATCTTTCAATTTGTTTTAATGATATTTATTGAGCTGGATATAATTTTAAAATTCTTACAATTTCCTATAGATTTAATTCAGGAAAAAAGTAGTGTTAGTTCTCTATATAGATGTAAATGACTCCTCTGCACCAAGAAAGACTTTGTAGAAGTTGATCCTGGTATTTGACAAAAGGCTTATTTTCAACTAAACATCAAAGGTGTTGTGGTACAGGTAGGAGGAAGGAACACATAATCTTTGGACAAGTAGTAGCTGCCTTTCTGTTTCATAAGCATAACTTAATAATCGCAAATAAATTTGAAGATTAAGTAAAGTTTGTGTGTTTAAATGGTATTTGACTATTATTTAAAATTTAAAACATATGCATTTTCATATATTTATTTTAATCATTCATTAGTCAGGAAGGTAGTGTGAAAGTTACCACACACATTAGTTTTGTTTTCTTTATCAATATATCGAAAAAGAAAATGTTATTGTCTTGATTTTGGAATAAATCAACCAGGAATAGCTCTTTGCTCTTTTGCTTTTTTGGAGGACTTCTTCTAGCGTTCATTATATTTATTACATATCCATCATCTAACTGTCCCCTAACTCATTTAAATAGGGTCTTCAAGAGATGGAACTGCCTTCAAGAGGTGGTATTCTGCCTTTCCTTATAAAGTGTTCTATTTTGCAGTCATTTCTGCTGGATGATCACCATGATCTAAGCACCTTTCAGAGAAAAGGTTTATTTCAGTTTGCATTTTCAGCTAACAGTCCACTAATGAGGGAAGTCAGGGCAGGAAACTCAACATGCCAGGAACTAAACAAAAATCGTGAAACCATGGAGCAACACTGCTTACTGCCTTGCTCTATGGCTTACTGTCTGTTGGCTTTCTTTTTCATTTGTTTGTTTTTTGATACAGAGTCTCACTGTAGCCCCAGCTGTCCTGGAACTCACTATGTAGACCAGGTTGGCCTTGAACTCACAGGGATCTTCCTGCCTCTGCCTCCCAAGTGCTAGGATCAAAGGTATGCACCACCGTGTAGCTCACTGGCTTTCTTATACAGCCCAGGACCACCTGCATAGGGATGTTGATGCCCACAGTAGTCTGGGTTCTAATCATCAATCAAGACATGTCCTCATAGACCAATCTGCTCTGGGTGGTCTTTTAAATGAGACTCACTCAGATAACTCTGGGCTGTATCAAGTTGATAACAAGCTGCTAAGATGTATGCAAACCCAATTTGTTATTCTATTTTGTGTTTTGCTTTGGTTTGGACCATATCTTAAAATCTGGTCTGTGTTTGGAAGATAAGAAGCTCTTTCCAGGTATATAGCTAGAAATTAGTTATAGAATTTCTTTTCTTGTCTTTTCTTATCCATTCTAGGCTGTGGAGAGCCTGGCAGGCAGCCATCTTGTGTTCTATAGCTCTAGGTAAGAGGAGCAGTCAAAGGAAGACTGACAGAAAAAAAAAAAAAAATTGTAACTAGATTCGCAAGGGCATTAGAAGGTTTTTTTCCTGACTACCAGTTAGTTCCAAAACTGAGTTGTTTGCTAGGAAGTGTATTTTTAAGAATGCAAACATTTGAGGAAATGTCAAAACAGATTCTGATATATGCCCAGGCGTATGGGCTTTTTCATTCTCTTTTTTTCTTAGATTAAAAAAAAAAAATCCCTCTAAATAAATTGTACTGGGCATCCTGCTCTACAATCCAGTTCTTTATTTTAATTCAGGAAAAATAGTTCAAAAGCCTCTAAGCTATTACCATTGCCTAACCCTTCACCCTTCTGTGAAAAATCCTCACGGCATTAAGGCATCATTCAAAACACCAATCTTCCCTACAGTTTAGCAAAGGCTTTCCATGCAACACTCACTCTCTTCCTCCACCCTGTTAAAGCCTGTGTCTTATCATCTGAGTAGCATCAACTTCTGTCACAAATAAGTAAGACCCTCAATCATGACATTGACAAGCTGAGGTTTTGTAGTCAAATGCAGGTATTGCTGGCTGGCTGGAATCTGCAATTCTAGGTATCAATTATACAAAAACAACATCTTTCTCTTTGATGCCTTCTGTTGCAGTCTAAAATGAGATATGAAACAATGGAGAAGACAGGTTTGCCTCTTATTGACCTGGATGGTCAGTGAGTGATGCTCGGTACTTTATTCATGTGTCAGTGGTGATAAGTTGCTGCAGATATAAGCCTGCTTCAGACATGGATTCCCTTGTTGAATGGCCATTTCCCAGCAAACATTGCACCCATGGCCAGGAAACCTAAATATTTAATGGACAATTAATTACCAGGGCTACCAACATAATGAAAACAAATGATTTTCCTTGTTAAAGTTTAGAAATTATTCTTAGCAAAAAGTGTTTCCCATGCTACAACACAGTAGGATTGTGTCATAGTATGAAACTTTAATTCTAGTGCAGATTTGACTAACACAAACATTTTAAATCCATTTTTATGAGTCTTCACTAAATAATAAATTAAAATATCATGTCTCTTCATTTTCAATTTCATTTGCTATCTATAGAACTTTTTAAAGAGATACCTTTTACTTTTACAGGGCTGTTTTACCTAGATTCAACAGAAATGGCAATGGTAGAACTGGAATTTGATAATGCAATTATAATTTTAATTGAATGTTAAAGCCCTGTTTTCAGGTACAGACATTTGTAGTTTGAGTGGGAGGATGCTTGTCACAGCTTTGTGATTACCCTCCCAGAATGACAAATGTGAACATGGGGTGGGTTAGGAAACTGTGACTTATATGTCATACTAACAACTTAGTTTTTCATTTAGCAATCCTCTCAACGCTTAGTATGCTCCAGGTAAATCACAGTGTCAATTTCTACTATTAAAAATGAGCAGTAATATTCCAGATTAAGAGGAGGAGAAAACTCATGGAGCTTTGAGAACTAAGAGAATTATCACGAGTCTCTGTAAACTGAACTTGGCGCATGTAGAGAGTGACTACACACCTTTTTACCTGATAGAAATACAATAAACAGATATAAAGGACAGACCATGGCCCTCTTTGTCTTAAGTAGACTGTGGTTTCTTTGCGTTTTCCTTTCTCCATCCTAGAGTAATGCCCTGATCTCATTTACTGACTTCTTTATCATGACTGGCATAATTAAATAATTAACTTTTTACATTTGTTATAATTCAATATTGGTGGTGAAGTTAAAATATAATATCAGTTACAATATCAATATAGGAGAACAAATTTTCAATTTTCAGTTGCTTACAGAATCAAAGGAATGCAACTGAATTTATAGTGTCATCATGCTGAATTTCACACATTCTACCAAATAACAGATTCCTAAATATAATTTTAAATATTTTTATAAAAAAGAGAAAACTTTTAAGAAATAAGAGAGAAGATAAAACTATGGTATTTAATTTTTTGTGTTTTATATTACACATAATTTATTGTTTTTTGTTTTGTTTATTAGGAGGTATGCGAGTGGGGTGTGTGTGTGTGTGTGTGTGTGTGTGTGTGTGTGTGTACATGTGGAGGCCAGAACTTAGCACTAAGTGCCTTTGGTGCCTTTCCTCAAAAACTTCGCCACCGATTTTTCTAGAACCTGGAGCTAGGCTGGCTGGCCTATTAATTCTCTCCAGGGATCTGCCTTTGTCAACTGCCCCAGTGCTGGGATTTGAGATGAGCTGCGGAGCCCATCTTTTTACATGGATGCTGGGGATGCAAACTCTGGTCCTCATTCTTGTGCAGCAAGCAGTTACTGACTGAACCCAATTTAATTATTTTGTTGTTGTGGTTGCCCACTTGTTTATTATACATATGTGTATATAATATAAGTGTGTGCCTGTGTGCGTTGCTTGTCGAGTCCAGAGTTTGACATCAAGTGTCTTCTTTTGCTATCCCTTATTTATTTACTTTTGAGACAGGATCTCTTACTGAACCTAGAGTTCTCCATTTCAGCTAGATTCACTGGGTAGTGAGCCCCCAAGAATCACCTGTTTCTGTTCTTCCATTGTAGTAACAGGTGGGTACCACAAGGCCCTGTGTGGGTGCTACAGATTGAGCAGAGGTTCTCACACTTCATCAGCAAGCACTTTAATTGATGAAACTTCTCTCCAGCCCCTAGTTATTGTGTTTTATGCTATAATTGTAAAACTTATATAGCATTTCTGATGTGTTTTTAAAGCAACTTTTATTAAAGTCATGATTCTAATTCAGAATTCCCCCAAAATTTATTTCTCTCTTCAAACTCAATTCTGAAAATTGCTTTGGTGGGAAGAGATGTCTTTTTTAAAATTTGTTTCTTAAAACACATTATATTTCATTGGTGAATACAGGTTAATATAATAATTAGTAACATTTTGAGAAAAGGTATTGAAATATTAATCCAAATTTGTTTTGCACTTAATTATATAATTTTGATTTACTTATTCAACTGAAATTCACCCAAAAAGAATATTTTGAAAGCATGATTTCTACCAACATTGGAGGCTGCTTGTTCTGTAAATAATAAAATATGATCAGAACAAGAAAATATTATTTAAGTGATTGAAAAACTCATTGGAATTTTAAATGTTTTGTAATGCAATTTATGGCACCTTGTCAACCAATTTAAATGATAATTGAAATTCAGAAATAAAGAAAGGTTAAAGAAAGATTTACATATGCCATGAAATAAAAAGTGTTGATTGGTATTTGAGGGTTTTTATTCTGTTAAATTAAAAAAATACTCAGTTTAATAGTTTAACAAAAGTATGCTTTATGTTTTTCTTTTAATCTCATCATTATACAAATTTGAAGAAAAACTAATAAAAAAAGTAGAAATTGAAACTAAAATATAAGGAAACAAGGTTTCTCTAAAGTCACTAAATATCAGCAGCAACAACTGAACTCTTTCTTTTAATTTCAAAATATATTCTATAAACTAGCTTCTTCTACATAAACACAGTACTATCAACACACACAAGAAACTCCACACTGAAACCACAGTCCTTTGGAATATATAATACACACTATGTAGTCTTAATATCACCTCTCAAAGCTTTTTGCTACTCTCATTTCAAGATTTATTTCAGAATCACAAATTGTATGCTTTTTTTTTTTTTTTTTTTTTACTTTTTACATCTAGACTAGCAAGTTTAGCCTGTTTAAAAAGGAAACTTTCATGACATTCAGTTTTCTAACTGGGAAAGCTGTGAGGGTGACGGCTCTAACTTGACTCTGGTTCAGTTGAGAGTAGGCATTCATAATTCTAGATTTGCTAACCTAGTTAAGGTGATCTTTTCATGATTTGCCATGATAAGGGTCTTGTTTTATAGATTATTTCATTTCACTGGAATCTTCAGACTTGTGAGGAATACAATGAATACACTAATTTTGCTGAGAACAAGACTGTCTATTTTTTTAAGACCGTATATTATAATGTAACCCAGGCTTGCTTAGAATTCCTGGGTTCAAGATATTTTCCCATCTTTGTCTCCTAAACAGCTGGGACTACACTCATGTGTCATCATGTGCCACTCACTGTACCAGTTAAGGCTTATAATTACTAATTGGTGCTACATCTATTATTTTATTTATAAAGTTCTTTGGAATAACTATTCATCCCCACAATTATCACTATCAGGAAAATATTTTTTCCTACTAGATTCAAGAAAAAATGTTCACATAGTAAGTGAAAAACAAAATTTCAAAAATTCAAGTTCAGCAACAGGCATGGTGGTGCATGCCTTAATCCTGGCAGTTGGGAGGTAGAGACAGGCAGAACTCTGTGAGATAGAGGCCAACTTGTTCTTCATAGCAAGTTTTGGGCCAGCTGGTTCTACAGGGAGACCCTCCCTTAAGAAACCAAAACAAAAAATAAATTAAATTCATGTGTAAACTGAGGATTATGAAACAAAAATGGAAAAATGCAAGAGCATAGAAAAATAATAATTTAAACTCTAAGTGCCAAACATCCCACTGAAATCAGAGAGGCAACTTGAAGCCTATTGAGTAGCAACAAATAAGGCAAGACACTAAATGTATGTCAGCAAACCTCAGAGACGCTCATGTCAAGGAAGGGCTGAATCACAAGCTCCCTGGTACGGAGACTACTGTGTCTTACAAATTAAACATCGCTATAGGAACTCAAGTTATCTGAAAGAAATATCTTATTCAAGTTTCAAATCCAGAATGATCAGAGATTGAAACCTTGGTTTGGCTAATATGAACAATGTGGTCTGTGAGGGTGTCAGAAGTCAATGCACTGACAAGCTCAAAAGCCCAAATCAGCCACATTAGGTTATTTTAGTGAAAAGAAAACAAAGTTTTTAGTCCCTAATTGGGAGAGAATTATGATGAAAGCAATGCATTAGGAGGAAGAAAGATGACATTATCTGGCAATATTTCAAGTAATTTCCCCCCTTATTATCTGTGACAGTAAAGCCTACCTAGTGCCCCATCCACACAGGGACTTCTACTGCACAGGTAAGGAAAGATGTATTTGGGCTTTCGTACTACTGGGAGAAAATGCAAATATAGGTAAGTGATAACCCCTTATAGGTATAGGGATAGAGGAAGCTGTAAACTAAATTCCAAAACGAAGTTCAAACTTTATTCTTGCTTTTCTGAAATTAGTGATTTTCAAAAATCTAGCTTTCTCTCTGTGTGTTTAAACTATTTCTAGCACTGATTCTTCTTTCTAGTGCTGGATTCCAGTGACCCTTTGTCCTTGAACTTCCTCCCGCCTCTCCCACAGTATGATATGTTGATAGAAGATAGAATCAAGGTCAGGTCCAGCATTCAGCCTGCCATCTGGAAGAAAAGACACAATTGAAGCATTCAGGTGTTCATTGGATTGAGATCATCACAGTAGAGAAATGGCCTTGAAAATGAGAAGGGAACAGACAAATAGGAGATTTTGAACAAAGTGATGAGGCAGAGATGGAGTATGAGGAAAGAGAAAGAACAACTGAATTGTCTGAACTCATTGAGATACCTAGGAAATGTAAGGTGTGGAAAGCTGTGATTACATTTTGTTTCACCGTCCTCATTCAATCTATGTGTTAAGTGACTAATACACAGCAGTCAGTGTTGCAAGCACATTAACAAAGCAGAGTGGGTTCTCTGCTTTCTCAGCTTACAGTGAACACTAGAAAAAGTCATCCGTGTACTAGGTTTTACTTCCTCATTGCTTCAGTAAGATGCACTTCAGCATTCAGAGGATTGAAACGTTCAGTTTGCTTTTCTCTTTTTGAAAGGAGATTTTTGCATGTGAATTTAAACCTTTTATATCTAATATACTTTGGGAACTTGAGAATTAAGACACATTTTATGCTTATCATATATATTCACATTATCTCATTTAAGCCCTGGAACACTGGTATTATATTAGAATTGTTTTAAATTTTCAAAGATAGGGAAAATGAATGATTTAGAATGATTGACTGTTAACCTGAGATGACATACTAGGCAAGCATTTGGGATTAGGATTTATCACAGGACTGATGATGTGGGTTCATTATTTTCTACTGAACTATCAGCTTTGCATAAGAGAAATTACCCAGACAGCTTTCACTAGGTGAGCCTACGCTGTTGAAAGCAATTTTTAAATACAGTCCTATGCATTTCATTGTAGTTAATTTAAATAATTTTAATTAATGATACTTTTTGTCAAAATTTAAGGACATACTAAGTTCCTAACACTTGTTTATTAATTTTGTATGATTTTCATTCTATTTAACTTGATGGTATTTAGATTCTCTCCCCTGTCCACACTGTCCCTTATTGTCCCGACTCAATTTAATATACTGTATTTAATATAAAATAAGGCCTTTAGAGTCTAACCTGTGTCTCCAAATATCCTTCAGTGTGAGTATATCCACAGAGTCCCATGCTTGAAAGAGACTGTCTCTGCCCCTGCCAACAGTCATCTGTCGCTACAATCTCCTTAGGTGGTTGGCAGTAACTCTGAAACTGAATGTTTATTGTTGAGAATAAGAGATATACAAAGTACAGAAACTTTGGCATCCAGACTGGTAGCCACTAGCTGCATGTGGTTATGTGAATGAAAACTAATTGAAATGTTAAAGTTAATTGCTCAGTGTCCATGGCCACATTTCAGACCCTCAATAACTACATGCAACTGCTGGCTGCTGCAGGTGAAGAAAGTCTAAAGAGCAATTGTGTCCTTGCGGGGCACGCACCGTTGTCCTCACCTTCACCCCTTTTGACTCCTCAAGGTGAATGCCAGCTACACGCTCCTAGGCTGCTAGTTTGGAGAGTTATTTTGATGCTCATCAGTTGTTTGAAATAATGTGAGACAATATACCAGCTATAAATCATTACTTTAGTTGAGTTAGTAACCCCTATTTTAAAGTAGCAAATTCATACATTGAGGAGTCTTTCGTTCAATAAAAATCACCGCAGGACTCACTCCTCCCTCCCAGGCTGGCCAGCAGCAGCACAGAGAAGCCCTGTCAGAGCTCCAAATCATTATGTGGCTGCTGTCTGTTACTACATCATGTAAAAATGACAGAGTGGATTTCACCAAATTTGGAACATCTGGAAGTGAGGTGTAACACATGGCAGCTATGAATACTAATTTTACAGAGACATGTTATGAATGTTGATGCCAGCAACAAAGAAAACAAATAAGTGTTTGAATTTTAATTCAAATCAAAAGTTCCAAGTACAGATGGTTGTAATTGTAAAAGTAGGGTTAGTCATTCTCACCAAGACAGCTCCTTGTAGTGCATGCTAGAGTGAGGAACACTAGAGACAGAGTTATCCAATAACGTTATAAGCTTCTGAAGCAATGTTTATGCCATGGCTACCAAAACTACTAAGAATAGAGAGATGAAGGAAAGAGGATTTTGAAGTGATCTTATTCCAAAGAAGGTGTTTCTACGGCACTCTTTAAGGAGGTGGCAGACAGAACATGTGTTAGCAGAAGATAGTTTGGATGATTGGCAAGGAGCATTTTAAAATTTTCTACTCAGAAATGGTAGCCACAGAACACTGGTGGGCTTGGACTTGACTATCCAAAATCTTTCCTACTCATTTGTAAACTCTAGGGTATCTACATGATCCTTACCTTCCTACCGTCAGCATGCTGAATTAAGCCTCAATTTGTGTGGCTTATTTCTCCTCTTCATACCATCCAAAGGAATTTGCACAGAGATGAGAATAAATTAGATTCTGGAATTGAAATAGATGGAATATACATATAGATACTGCTGCTTATGTCTCTCTGAAATGTGATGTGTGTTGTTACTAGATAAAGATTTCTTTTTCTGTCAGTGATACTGTTATATCAGTTATATGACAAGATAATTTAGAGGCTATGCATCCTGAACCTCATTCTAAGCATAATGATAAAAATGTAAATGCTGACACTTCAGTATTGAATAGTAAATGACTGAGCAATCTTGTTTTCCTTCCAGTCTCCTTGTAAGCTCTAAAAAAAGTGATTCCCACAGACTCAGGGATCTTAAGCATGACATAAATACACAATTTATTAATTTGGGAAAATATATAGTACCTGGATAAAGTAGATAATACCCGAAATTCCAGCATGAAGGAGGTGGAAGCAGGAAAAGCGAGTTGAAGACCAGCCTGAGAACTACACAGAAACGTTTTGAAGACAGTCTGTGATTTATAGTGAGAATCTGTCAGACGGAAGAAAGGATGAAAAGAATGAAGGAAGGAAGGAAGGGAAGGAGGGAGGAAAGGAAGGAGGGAGCGACGGAGGGAGCGAGGGAGGGAGGGAAGGAGGAAGGGAAGGAAGGAAGGAAGGGAAGAAAAAGAAGGAAAAAAGAAATTAGTTCTGTTCTAGTACAATAGGGTACATTCTAGCACAGGAAATAACCCTGACATAGTGTCATCTTTGGACTGCTCATTTCAGAATAAAAGAACACATTTCAAATTTCATTCTGTAGCAGTGAAATTGTACCTCATCCTTGAGAAGAATGAGTCTGAAAACCTCATTTTTACTAGATGCTTTTCTTACATTATGCTTCCTCTAATTCTGTGCCATTCCTAATTGCTTCCTTTAAGACACTTTTGTCACCTAAGATGTAATGTGATGCTTCTTCTCCATGACTAGTAAGTGTGTGAGGGTGCTTTCATCAAGTCATGAAAAGAATTGGGAATTCAAGGAAAATCGATTAGCAGTTCATCCACTACACAGATGTCCCATGACAAAACATCTGATTTGGGCAAGACTTAATTTTGCACTTGTTTTATCCTGCCTTATTTGCATCTAATTCCTTTCTTTCATTTCCTTCCCTACCCCTCTTCTTGTTCATGTCCTCCTCCACTTCTGTCATTATCTGTTGTGTTTCATCTCTTTCTTTCCATTTACTCTGCACGGCTTCTTTCTCAGCAGTTAGATACCATCAAGCATTATGTATTAGTCTGCTTTCTGTTTTTACAACAAAGTACCTCTAGCTGGTTACTGGATAAAGAAAACAGGTTTACTTATCTCATAACTTAAAGTCAGATGTCTTGTTGGTTCAAGGACTGTGTTGACTTGTCCAGCATGGCAGACAGCAGCATGCTATGAGTGTGCACAAGATCAGTGGAAGTACAGAGTCAGGCTCCTCTTAGAGAACAAGTACTTAACCAAGGACTCCTCAGATTTGCATCCATCCATCCCAAGTGCAGGGACCAGCATATTCGAATTTCCTTTCACTAAGCCCACCCCTCAATGCTTCTGCCACCCAACACTACCATGCTGGTGACAAAACACATGCCACCAAAGTCTTAAAGTATGAAGAAGCCAAGGTGCATTCTCTGGCACCATGGAATTATCAGTCTCATGAAATTTGTATTAGGAAATTAATTTTTGTTAAAACAGTACTAATAAAATAGCACTTTGAAGGTCAGGCACTGACATTACACTTCTGCCATTTTCTGCTTTGCTTTAATAAATGAACATCCTCAGTATGTATCAGTTTCTCATATATGAATTAATAAAAAATGTTTTATTTTTATATTGGCACTAAACTAACAGATTCCTCTTAGAAGTAATAAAATTTGGTATTTAATTTACCCCCCCCAAGTACTGAGCATCAAACATAGGGCTTCATGTTTTCTAGAAAACCATTCTAACACTCGGCAGCATTCCCTGTCTACATTTTTGGTTTTTATTTTTCTAAATCCAATATTAGCTTATCTTAGTGTATGGTCACATTAACTATCATATAATCAAGGATGTAACGATTCAAGGGAGATCTTAGCAATCCTCTGGAGGGAGTCCCTTCCTCCCCCCCAGAGGACTGAATGAATGGAAGGAACCACGGAAGGAACCACAGTATTCTATGTAATTGATTACTGAAATAAAGACATTTAACCAAGAAAGAAAATCACTATGTTATGTTTTCATAGATAGGCATATGATGATCCCTTCTCCAGGTGCTATGCAATTCTTAAGGATGCAGAGATGTGTACTTAACCCTGTTTTTCCAGTTCTGCTCAGTAGAATGGCATAAAGGTGTACTATTTATTATAAAACCCACTAATTCCAAAATCATAATTTTTTTTGGTCTTTTTGAGACAGGGTCTCCCTGTAGCCCCAGCTGTCCTGGAACTCACTATGTAGACCAGGCTGGCTTTGAACTCACAGAGATCTGCCTGCCTCTTCCTCCCAAGTGTTGGGATTATAGGTGTGTGCCACCATGCTCAACTTAATACTTTGAATTTACCATCACTGCTCCAGAATATTTTGGGAGAATCTCGTCCGAGAACACACAAGTTTCTATTGGGGGATGATGTAGATTAAAGAAACTGAACTTCTAAATCTGAACTACATTTAAATCAAGCATAGCCTTTGAGTTTGAGTTTGAGTTGGCCATTTTACATGTCTCACTGTCAGGTTATCTGATAAATGGTTATATCTGCCCTGCAGGATATGTTAGAGGCCACTTGAAGGTCATACACAGAATGTCTTGCAGAATACTTATAACCAACAATGTACTTCTAACCTCACTTTCAGTCTCTTAGACTAAGATCTCTGCTTGATTAGATGCCTTAAATGAATTCCAACAAAGTTTTTGCATAATTAATCTAGAAGGCATAGTTCTGAATAAGATTAATCACAAACGGGTGTCCAAAAGGAGGATAAGGGAGCTGGAGACATGGCTCAATGTTAAGAGTATTGGCTGTTCTTGCAGAGGACTGGGTTCAATTCCAAACACCCACATGGTGGCTAATAACTGTCTGTAACTCCAGTTCCACCGGATCCAAAGCCCTCCTTAACTTGACCCCTGTGGGCACTTCATGACTGTGGTACACTTACATACATGCAGGCAATATACTCAAAATAAAAATAATATACACATAAAATAAACATAAAATTAAAATAGTAATGAAATATTGAAAATAGGAAGATAAGTACAACAATAATGGGGGGGAATAAACAAGAGTACACAGCAACAGACAAGATCTCAGTAAGAAAGACAGAGCCTCCTTTGATGGGACTCTTTCTGCTTTCCACACACCAATGCTAAGTGTGCATCGTTTCAATAGTTCAGATTTTATTAGTAATGACCTAGAAATATAATAAACATAAAGAAGTAAATGAGGAAGATATGTTAATATGTGCCACGTTGATGTCTCCTCTTTTAATAAATTTTTTTTCATGACTTTAATACAGAATAAATGAGATTGAGAAGAATTGAGTGTATATCTTTATTTCAACAATTTGTATACATTGCAGTAGAGTGCACAAATTCTTTCTGGCTTCTTTTGGGCTTTGTTTCAGATCTATAAGGGATTAAATGAGACAGCAATGTAAATATTAGTACTGTGATCATTATAAACATGCTTTTATCAAGTCACACCTATTTCATCATAAACAAGACATACGTATTCTAAACAAAAGAAATTAAAAGGAATTTCTATTGTTATACAAAGTTTGAGTTTAATTATTAATTTATTCTCCTTTTCGAGTCCTATGAGTCTTCAGCACAGGCAGCCTGGTAAGTTCTTTAGTTATTCAGAATAAGTACTTTACTATGGTTTATAGCGAGCATTGGTCAAACAAAATTTTCACCTAGTCCATGCTGACCCACAATTTTTGGTGCATTTCTTATTTGATTGAAGCATCTGTGACTTGTAGTTCTTGGCTATTATGTTAATGTTCTCTCCTGCTTGTCTACTCCCCTCGCTTGGGTCTCATTATATTTATATTAAATTAGATCAGTTTCTTGACCTTTTAAACTCCATTTTAGACTGGGTTAGATTATTTCTCTAGGCATGGTCTTTCTTTCTTACAAGTGGTGTAGCTGTTCCTTAGGTGTCCAAAGCACAAGGTCCGCCCTGAAAACACTTCTGTGACATTGGGTGCACTGGCAGCTGCTCCTGCAGTTGGAAGAAACTGAACACACCTACAGGCACTGTGTGTCAAGTTCTTCCTGCTCATGAATACTGCTTTGAATATTTCTCTAAGATTCAATTTCATTATCCCTTAATGGAGGAAATTGATTCCCAGCCACAGTTTTTATGATGGTTATAATAGACTTCAAAAATAAAAGGTCTTTGCTCTCCTGTCATACAAGGAGAACATAACACTAGGAACTAGTCTACTGGAATACTCTCAACAAACAGATGATATAGATAAAATTTTAAGATGTATATAAATAGAAGTATAAGTGATCATACACACACACACACAAAAAACAAGTGACTGGTGACCATTTCAAATGTGACTATTTAGGGTGATCAGTGAAGAAATTATGTCACACATTGGTTTCACAATATATGAAATATTTTTAATATTTTAACACTGTATTAAAAAAAATCTCCTCAGTACAAATGCAGTGGCTTTTCTCCTTATTTGCTCAGTGGCCACAGCTCCCAGGCATTTTGTAGCAGGATGTCAAATAAAAGCACACACAGCTGAGAGATGAACTGATGAATAAGGTTTGAGTCTACTGTAGTGTGAACAGGAATGTCTAAAGGAAGGATATAAACGCATAAGCAATAGCACTAGTGATACAAAAGAGGCAGGGTTTTACTAGTTTAGTGCCCAGGGGAGAACAGAGCAACAGCAAGGGGACTCAGTCACTGCTCATCCATCTAGTATTATTTTCATTGATTATGATGGGAAGTCAAGTGCTTTTGTCAGAATACGGTCCTTTTCCCCAGCTATGTTCCGCAGACTGCAGAGGTACTTGTGGACATAGCCTCAAAGAAACTGATTTATAGTTTGTTTTCATTTCTGATAATCTCAAAATAACTCAAGTCCATCATGGCAGTCATATGAGTAAATTATCTCAAGTTATTTGCACATGATTTAAGTAGCTCAATTGTTTTATTTCTAGTGACATTATCACCCAACTGTGATGGGGGAGTTAGGATGAAATAATACACACTTGCTAGATTGAGTCCATGTGGTGAAGATTCAGTAAGTTTCCATAGGAACTCAGAGAAGAGCTTAGTGATGGAAACTGACACATTCAAGGGCACTTATAATATGGTAACTGCTCTGCAGTATTAATTCAAATAAATGTCTTTCCCAGAAGTACAGTTGTTTTCATACATTACATTCATGACATTACGCCAATTCTGCTTTGTGTTTTACTTTGGATTTCATTTGATGAGGTTTTTTTTTTGGTTTATAATATACAGAAATTAACAAGAGATGTTGTATTTAGGCTTCTATATGTTAAGTTTTGATTAAGTAACATGAAAGCATAATTCAGGTCAGTATTAGGGGGTCTGTTACTTTTGTCTCTTTAAAGCATTTCATACTTTTTAAAATTTGGGGCATATTTTAGGCAACAAAATTTGGTCATTATTTTTTTCATTTAGTGTTTTTTGGTACTTGTACATGGGCTGTCAAAACTCTGTCAGCAGGGAAAAAAAAAAAAAAAAAAAAAAAAAAACCAAACTTGTTGCATTTGCTAGTGGTTCCACGAATCTTCTTTGATTTCTCAGCTTCTCAGGAGCATCCATTCCTGGCCCCCAAACTCAGCCTCCACACCAGGTCTCTCTGTTTCCCTAATCCATGATGAGTCTTACCTAGAACATATGTCTTCTTTAGGCAAGACGATGGGGAAAGGATGAGCCAGGCAGACAACTTCAGAAGTCATGGGCCTGGAGTGACGCCCAGCTTTGGCAACTGTGGGAGCAGTTTGCTCATCTTCTTAAATATAGAAATGGCATGTCAGGGTAATTAAACTAATGACTCTGGTAGGTGAATGCCAAGTGTGAGATCTTTATCAGTTTCTCCAGACAGAATACTTTATGCCTAGGATAAAAGAGAGAGGAATTAGGATGTTCTATAAGGGAGCTGAGGGACTCTAGGAAGAGAAGGCAATTGGAGTGGCTGCAGTTAGTGAATGTATCCCTGAAGCCCAAAGCAGAACTTAGATACACTGCACTTAGGAAAGAAAGTTCCTAAGGGTTTGAAGGACAGACACAGAAACAAATCATGTAAAGTTTCTGGATCAGAATTTTTAACAAGTACAGGAAAGAAAAAATTATCTTTAAATGTTCTGTACATTTTGCTTTAGAATCCAAAATAAAAGCATTGGCTTAATGAAAGCAAGAGAAATTTTACAGTTTAAGGAGTGGCTCTGAGATGAGAAGGGATATTTCCACTTGAGGAAGCTCATTAGAGGCTCTTCAAGGATGTGCACACCACAGAAAAGGGCAGGGTCCCACCTTTTCCAGCTCCCAGGATTCTTTTTTTTTTCTGTTGCAAATAAAGAATATTTATCATGGGACTCTGGAAAGATAGGATATGGTAATATATATCAAAATACTCTAGAAAATCATAGTCACTGTAGAAATACTTGCTACAATTTTCACTGGGCAAGCATTGAAACAATTGATGTATTTGTGTTCAAACGTTTTTCATGATGTTTCGTTATTTTCATTCGTATTTCTGTTTTTATCATCTAGTTACTTTTCAGTGTTTAATATTCTTGACCATAAAGAATATTCTGTATAATTTTCTGCTTTTATTATATAGATGCAAAGTGTGAATTATATAGCAGGATGAAGCCATTGACTTCACGAACTGGAAAAGTGGCTGAGGGTTGAAATGTGGATAATCTGCAGTGGAGGGAGGGAGAACTAGGGAAGGCAAAATGTCCTGCACCTGAAAAATCAAGCTCAGACTTTATAGAAATCTGAAAGACATAATTTAATTACTTAAGTGTTTCATTCAAGATGAATCCCATCAATATTGTAGGAGTGTAGAAGAAGTTGGCATGTACTGAATGTGAGACATCAAAGTATAGTGAATGTAGCCTTACTGGAAAAAGAAGCTAACTTTTGGAGAATGATGAAGTTGATGCACAAATACAAGAACTTTCTACTTTTTCAAAATATCATCTAATTATTTATGAAGGTTTACAGTTTTCTCACTTATCCAGAAAGGTAGATGGGAACTTGGTATTCAGGTTCCCGGCACCCATTACAGGGCAGGAGAACTTGAGTAATGGACCAGAAGGGAAAAAAAAAAAAAGGGAATAGAGCATCATGTTTGTTAGAGTGCTAGTATAAGGCAGGGCTAACAACCTGGTAGCCGGAGAATGAATAAAAGCTTAAGGCTAGCCTGGGCTAGATAATGAGATGCTGTCTCAACACATGAAAATAAAGAAACAGACAACATAAACTACTGTCATGTTTTCTAGTGGATACACGCACACACATATGTATATTGAAGCATAGGTCGGTTTGTACTTATGCTTCTAACATTGCTGAAAATCATGCTCTTCTACTTAAATGTAAAAGCTTAAGTTCTGCCCATTACAAACCAGAGTATGTAGAGAAAAAAATTTTAATAATAAAACCTATTGACTTTCCATTAATGTTTCAGAATTCACTGAGAATATACTTTAAAAATGTTTCACTCTTAATGATTCCTGTAACCACATACATTAAACTATTATTTGTGTACCTCATATTTAGGAGGAAAGCCGTAGATAATGCCACCCCTGTGTACCTTGTTTTAATTTATTTACTTTAATTTTTATATTATGTGCATGAGTGCTTTGCTGCATGTAAGTGCACCCATGCTTGCAATCCCCACAGAGACCTCTGGGACCCCTGAAACTGTTTGCCTATGGTGGTTAAAGATCCATGTGGGTGCTGGGAATCAAACCTCCTCAGGTCCTCAGCAAAAATAGCCAATGTTCTTAATCATTTAATTATCTCTCCACCACTGTGTACCTTTGATTTAAATGAATGCCTTGCTTTGTCTGCAGAGCTGATATTGCTTAATAAATCACATAGCCTTCACTAACCTCCCAAAAGTTGTTCAGAAAGGAGGAAGATGAAGAGGAAGAACATGATATGGAGGTTACTATTCCATCAGACCCCAGGCAGTTATGCAAACTTTTTGTTTTGTTCTGATTTTGAAGCTCCGGGATAATTTTATTAGTGTTTAAAATAAAACCTCTGAGGGCAGGCAAGCTGTAAATTTCAGCAGTTGCCTGATCACGTGAGGTCTACCACGTGTCACGAGACAGACTCTTGGTGGAGGGAAGAGGGCTTTAGAAAAAGAGTAAGAAAGACCAAAGCATTAGAAAACGCATACTTAGGTTCTGTCCAGCATCCAAAAAACGGACAGAAGAAAGGAAAAAGGAAAGCTGCCCTTTGTCGGGACAGTGGGCACACCCAGAAAACAATTGGCTTGTAGGGACTGCAGTGATTGTGGAAATTCTGCAAAGAAATAGTATCCCCTTAAAGGGATAGTTGTTGTTGCCTATTTCTTTATCACAGCTTAAGGTGAGCCTGCCTTCCTAAGGCAGGTCCCTCCTTCCTGAGGGATGGTCCCTTAGCCAGATCACTGACCATGCCCAACTGGAACGTGAGGTTTCCACACAGGTCACAGATTCTATTCTGTTGACTAGAAAGAGAAATCCCTTAATGTGTCTTTATTGTTGCTCTAAAGAATTAATGTGACTAAAACAATGGATTAAAACAGAACTTGAAGCAGGACGTGGCGGCACACACTTTTAATATCAGTACTTAGGAAGCAGAGGCAGGCAGGCTGATCTCCATGAGATTAAGGTTAGCCTCTTCTACACAGGGAGTTCCAGGTCAGCTGGGACTACAGGGAGATCCTGTTTCAAACAAAACAAAACAAAAAACACAAATTGATAGGTATTAGGATGTTTAAATAGAACACAATTTGGGGGGGAGTATTAGATTTTCAAGGGGATTTTACTTTGTTTTTACAAAACTCAGGGTTTTGGAAAAGGAAAAAATTAAATACATACTAAATTGTAGTAAAATTAATTAAAATGATCCTTAAAGAGAGAAGGAGGAAACCTTGAATGCCCTGCTGGGGATCATTCAATGTTTTGTCCTGCCTCTCCACTACCTGCTCATTTCATCATCCTCCACCTGACTAATATATGCACTGGAACAGGACTTAGTAAGCATGGAAATCAGTGTGTATTTATGATCACTGTTCTTATCCTGATGTTCTTAGCACCTTAAGTCAAAATCCAAATTTAATCCACAGCCACAATTCTTATCATTAACCATCTCAAAAAAAGATATGTAATTTATGCTTGTTGTGCTTAGCTATGTCTGCTTCTGTATTTGTATATAACTCAAAATTTATATCTACCTTTATGCATCTATTACTATGACTGTGAATTCACCCACTCAACAATAACTTATTAAAATTACCTGTATTGAGCAGAGCAGTAATTACTGAAGACACAAGCAGAGGATGGTTTGCTATCTGAAGATACTTGCAGTATGGGAGGAGAAATTAATGAATCACTAATTGGACTTTATTAACTTCAGAATCTTTTAAGATGGCACCACAGAGGAGTTATAATATGGGTGCAAACAAACAAAATCCCTCAACTCTACTTGAAAGCGAGAGTAAATGACAGTTAAGGAAAACTACTCTCAAACGATAATTTTGATCTGAGTAAAGAAAATTGGCAGTCAAAATGTTATGCAATTTTCCAGATTATGTTAAATGTAAGAAACTGAATGACAAGGCCTGCTCAAGTTAGAAGGTTTTAATTAGATTATATGCTTCATTCAATTATTTCTAATTATTTTTCACAATTAGCTATGAAGATAATGTCTTGCCCCAAATGTTAACCAATATTTTCTTACTTATTCTTATTAGTCAGCTATTGCAGAAGGAATACAAATAAGTAAACAGTGAGCTGGAGTTGTAGTCAAAGTTCTCAAATGTGGCATGGAAGATCTAAGTATAAATGATTCAGTTTTTAGGCAACAATACAGTAGTATCAAGAGAAAAATGATTTATTTTCTTGTGGGAAAAGAAAAGGATTAAGACAATTTAGGCTTTCAAAGGACAGGCATTTCAGGTGCAGGGCATTCTGGGAAAGTAGGCAGAGGGGACAGGAAAGTCTGAGAAGTGAGGAGGGCAGTTATCTTGTGAAGGCCTGTGAAATGGGAGAAACTTGAACCTTCAAAATAACACTTTATTGCCAAGTCCTTTTAACCTTTTTTTTTTTTTTTTTTTTTTTTTGGTCTTTTTGAGACAGGGTCTCCTGTAGCTCAGCTGTCCTGGAACTCACTATGTAGATCAGGCTGGCCTTGAATCCACAGAGATCCGCCTGCCTCTGCTTCCCTAGTGCTGGGATTAAAGGCGTGCGCCACCACACCAGGCACTTTACCTTGTTTTTGAAGCACATGTATCATGCAATATCTGCATTTTCACCAAAAGAGAAAGAAAGATGAGGACAAAGAACTGGTTAGTAGCTATGGCAACATTCCCAGTGCTGATCTTGAAGCCTGAAATGATGCAGTGAGGATGAAAGGAAGGAATGACTGGCTAGAGGGCGAGAGAAGTGGTAACTGCTGACTTTATGACTTCGCATTATAAGTGATCAGACAACAGCTATTGCAGTAAAAAGCAGTATGGGGTAGAAAAATACCTCAGCTAAATGACTATTACATAATGGGCCCGGTGGGAGGGATTTAATATATAGCTTCCAAGACAGTCTCACAAATAATCTAGAAATGTGGAGACTAATTTTCCCATTTTCTAATTGAGGAAATTATAGTCAAGGGCACACAATGAGCATAAATCCAAACCCAAGCTGCTATATTCAAACTCTCCCATGACAGCATTAGAATCAAATTTAACAGCCTAACTAAAATTGAGGGCCAGTGAGATGGCTCAGCAGGTAAAGGTGCTCTCTGGCAAGACTGAGGACCAGAGCTCAATCTCCAGGACACACATGGTGAAAAGAGAGAACTGGCTTCAGCAAGCTGTCCTATGACCTCCACAGTGCACCTGTCTCTGACACACAGCAGTAAGTGCAGAAAAATATAACACAAGCTTAAACGAATAAAATTTTAGGTTTAGCACAAGCTCTCTGGAGGTCACTGAATTTTTGGCATAAGCTCATTTGTACCTACGTAAATTAGCAATTCTTATGACAGAAGTCAATTGCAAAATAAAATAAATTTTCTGTTCTAATTTACATCACTTTGTCCTTTTTATTTTTAGGGTTTTCTGGGTCTCCATATAAAAAATACAAGTAAAGGAATCTCGGTATACTAAGGAATACCAAGGACAAAAAGTATCTGGGGGTTGGGGACATGGGTTAGTACGTAAAAGTACTTGTTTCATAAACATGAGGAACTGACTTCTAATCCCCAACATCCATGTAAAAGGTGCTTATCCCTGTCTGTGTCTGTAACCACAGCATGAGGGGACACTGGGACAGGTGTATCCCAAGAGCTCACTGTCTAGCTAGTCTAGCCAAAACAGCATGAATTTAGTTCAGTGAAAGACCTGAAGTCAGGGTAATAAGGCAGAAAGTGAGAGAGGAAGATACTAAACATTCTGCTTTGGATGCTGCATTTCCACACATGCATGTGGGCACCAGCACCCTCATTTGTATGTACCACACAGATATACCACACACATACATTATACACATAGAGGTGAAAGGAAGAAGAGACAGATGATAGATGACAGATAGATGATAGATAGATGATAGATAGATAGATAGATAGATAGATGATAGATAAATAGATAGATAGATGATAGAAGATAGATAGATGATAGATAGATAGATAGATAGATAGATAGATAGATAGATAGATAGATAGATAGATAGATAGATAGATAGATGAGAGAGAACCAGACAAGAGAGAGAGAACCTGATCTGTGGGGAAAATGGGGGAGATAAGACTTTGTGTTTAGCTTTGGAAAGAAGCAGCTGGAACTGATCTATGCACTGCTTTCAAACACGTTGATGGCTAGCAGGTGAAATATATTTCTCTCCGTGTCTAAGGAAGCATTTTGTGGCAAAGGAACAGGCATCCTAGTATGTAGGGTAGTCCAGGAAAATTCTTGCTTCATTTACAGATGAAATTGTTCCCCTGAGATCCCTTCTAGCTACACTTTCAAATAAACTATGGAATTGCTGGAATAAAGTTATTTCACTTCTGTACAGCTACTTTTATATTTTATATAAATGGAAGATTTTTGGATTGATTATAATTTTCTTTTGCCAATATCTAAGAAGCTTGGTGTATATTTGTAAACACACCAAATGTAAGTTAGGAAGTTTGCATTAAATGAAAAACATTTATCATTGGAAGACATTCTTCATATGTGGTATTCACTTTTGCATAGTTTGAACAAATTTGTTTTGGGTGAAAAAGGAAAGCACTTAGAGTAATTGTTTTAAGTTTATCCAGTACCTTCAGTTAAGATGCCTGAGTGTGTCTTGCTATTTATGATTGTGCTTTGTTTGTTGAAACTGATTTTATGATATAAGCTTTGGTTATCATTTCTTTTTTATTTTTAAGAAAATTAATAGAGGAGGATCCTTAATCTTGCCAATTGCTTGAATGCAAATTCTTTTTTTGTCTCTTGTATACATTAATTTGATAAGTATTTACTTAGTACACCTAAAGCTGATATAAATGAATGCATTTTAAAGGTCCAGACTTCATGGGTTAGAATAGGCACAGGGAGAAGAGATGATTCTTGTTTCTTCTTGTCTATAGTAACTAGGGTTCATTGCCAAGTCTTTCTCCATCCCTATCAATGCCAGTGGGGTTAGAAATGGCATCAGATCACTCAAAGACTATGTCTGATATGAACCAGTCTCATTTTAAAATGTTGAGCACTGAAAATCAAACAAAACATCATGAGCTTGACAGACTCTTTATGGAATTGTGACGACAATCCCATTGGCATTTCTCTCCCTCCCACTTGGAATCCCAGTCTAGAATTACACTTCAAGCCCATTTGTCTTCCTTCTTTGTATGCCATCATAGTGCCTTTCTTGATTGCATTTTCTAAATCTGAGCATCTTATCCATTAAGATACTCAAAGGAAGATTCACCTGCAGTGGAAGGCAGTTTTGTTTAGTAACAGAAGGAATAAAAAGAAATCTGGGGGCTGGAGAGTTGGCTCCGCAGTTAGGAGCATTGTCTGCTCTTACAGACGACCCATGTTTGATTCCTAGCACCTACATGGTGACTAAAAACTGTCTGTAACTCCAGTTCCTGGGAATCCAATGCTATCTCTTCTGACCTCCCTAGGCATTTCATGGCACAGGTGCACTTACATACATGCAGGTGATACATTCAAATACATACAAAAGTAATAAATAAGATATTTTTAAAAGAAATCTCATACTTCTAACAAATTTGTGTCAAAATAAAAATTCTTATTGAATTGTCATGTTTGAGCAATCTTTAGAAACTCAAGTGACTCGTCTTGTGGAGTCATGCTACATCCACATAAACCTGTCAAACTGGCAATTTGATTTACCCATCTTCTTCTGGCAATTTGACACCAAGATAGTCTTTATAAGAAGAAAACTAAAAGCTCTGCCCATTTTTAATTCCTCTGCAGAGTTTGAATCCATCCTTAATTGTATCATATCACATTGCTTCAAGTTTTGTAAATTTCTGTGTCCCTCATTAAGAAGTATATTTTCTTCAGAATTGCAAAGGTAGACCGAATTTTGTTTTAGCTCTTTTTATGTCTATTAATCACAATAATCTGAGACAGATTAGAATAAACACAGTAACAGATACCAATAATAAATATTGAATATTAATATCCTAAAATCTGTTGTATCATGTTATATATATTTTCTATATGTTATGCATATTCATAACTTTTTCTATTTTTCCCAATTTTCAAATTTCCTAAATATAATATTGGGGATTACACCAGAAAAAAAACAGAACTACAACAGTACTTTATATTGTCCAACATCCTCAAATGATGGACAATGGTTTAGTTTATCTTTCCTACAAACTGAACTTGAACAGATGCATAATGCAGGTGTAGACTGTCAACACTTTGTGATGTACCTGCTTTTAATTTTTATCTAATGCCTTGATTGCTTATGAGTTAGTCATGTGTAGTGTTAGAAAAAAAATTTCAAATACCGCTTAATCAGTTGTTAATTAAAATAGATCATTACATTTTAAAGAGATGTTAAAATACCCTTTTCTGTGAAATGGCAATTGCTTTTTTTCCCTCTGCTTTTGTTGTACAAAATTGAGCTCTGAGATCTGGATGATTAGACATCCCAGCCACAATTATGGTAATGTTCTAACTTAACATTTTCCCCTTTGTGTGCTAGCATGAACTTGTTGATGCTTTTGAAAAACATAAGTGCTTATTTGGTGTTTATACTATGAATATCACTTATGATTGAAAGTTTGAAATTAGTTCAGAGAAGGGTGTTTAAGAATGTAACATGATTGCATTTATTTTGCAATCCTTTACTGCTAGGTTTAATTATTTGTTTTATACTTTACAGGATTATGAATCTCATTTCCTTGCATTATCCTATAAATAATCTGAAAATCTTTAATTAGGAGAATGAGAGCAGCAGTTTTTACCTTGCAAACATGTAGTGCTTCATGCACTTGAAAATTATAATATTATGTCTATCTCTAACCACACAAAACCTGGCATATATATAGTATACTCCACATGTATTTGACAATTGTCTCTTTGATTTATATTTATGAAGAAAAAAAATTTTGATATATAGAAATGCTTTGTGTTGAGAGGGGGCATGGAGCAGATGCTCATATAGTCCAGACTAGTCTTTAACTCCTGCTCCCCTGCCTCCACCTCCCAGGTGCTGGAATTACAGGCAGATGCGACCCTCCGACTTATGATGCCTTTTCCCCCATAACTAGGCAGTTCACTAGTCTTTATCAACTATTTCATTGGGTATAATTTCACACTGATTTATTTTCCAATAAAGCAAATTCTCAAATTTATAAATGAAGTTAAGTGGCACACTAATCCTCATTGAATGGATATATATATATATATATATATA
>NW_008360320.1:11392188-11399268 GCF_000622305.1 Nannospalax galili
AATATAAACGTGCCCTTTAAAATTTTGACTAATAGCAAAAAATAAAACATTGTAGAGTTCTTGAACATACACAAAACATTCACTTACACAGCTTGACAAAACATTAATCTAGACAGAACTCAACAGAACTTAAGTGTTAATCTAGACACCTCTCAATATTTTATAGCACAGGATCTTCCATCATCTTAGAAATTGTCAAGTGACAATTGAGTTTGGGCTTTCAAGAGCACACTGCTTACAAGTTCTTAATTGTCTAGGCACCCTGGACATGGTTTGGAAGATTCTTCTTGGAACTCACAGTCCTTTTATAAAAACTCAGAACAATTAAAGTACTTGATCAATCCACACATTGTGAATCTATGAGTTTATTTTTTCATTTTTTATTCCGTGATCGGATAGCTAAAAATCACCAGAAATAATAATATTGACATAATAAATAAAAGCTTCTATCTTTGAGATGCTGTTTCCATGGGGAACAACTATACTTATTAATTTTCTTATTAGTTTTCATTAGTTTTATTTATACATCTTATAATAAGACATCTCTCTACTACTAAAATTGGAATTAAAATAATAAATCCATCTATATATGTATATTAACCCAGTATAAACAGAGGCTTACTATATAGCCTTATTATTCAGCACTGGTGTGTGTCCTCTAACTTTTCTCTTTCCCAAAACTATACTAAAATATATTACTTTCCTTAAAAATGTAAAAGCAATGTGTGTTGGTTTACTCTTAATATTTCAAATGTATCATATTTTATTAAAATTTTAACCTAATTATAGTTTATTTTTGAATGAAGAATGAGGTGCAGTTCACTCTGCTTTTACTTAATTGGTAGCTAACTAGCTGAGCCAACACTAAGAATAATTTGTACTTTCTCAATGACCTGAAATATTCTTTTTTAAAGTCGAAATATTTGGCAGATTTTAAACATCTGTTCTGCAACCTATTTATCCCTTTCTTCATTATTAAGATGATTTATTTATATTTTAACTTTTTTTAATTCTATTAACTCATATTTTTAGGTACCACATTACTATGTTCATTGTAGAAGTAACAGTTCTTACCTGTTTAACCTATATCAACAAGTAATATTATAACAATATACATGCATGATACATATATATATATATAGTTATTGCTATTAGAAAACCAATGTACCACATAAACCATAAAATCAATATTGAAGATACATATGGCAAGTGGTCATTTGAGAGAATGTCAGTTAATTGCCTCTCTGACTCCAGGATATAAATGTAGATACTTTGAAATTAACAAAAGATTAACTTCTGTGATATGAATTTATCAAGTATAAATTTAAGAGATTAGCTTACTGATTTAAAAAAGTATACATTTTTTAAAGTTTGTGTGTGTGTGCATGCCCGTGTGCTCCTGCACATGTGCATGTCATGGCAAACATATGAAGGTCAGAGGACAACTTTTAGGAGTCAGTTCTTTCTTTTCACTCTATGGATTCTTGGAATCAAACTCAGGTGGTCAAGCGTGGCAGCAAGTGCCTTTATCCACTCATAAGTTATTGATTTCTGTGTGTCTATGTTCATATATGATGTATGTGCAGATGTATTTGCATGTTCAACTGTGCGTTAACATGTTCAACTGTGGGGTGCACATTTGTATGCAGGTGTGTGTATGTAGACATGTGTGAGCTTGAGTGTTGAGGCCTGAAGTTGATGTAAGGTAGCTTTCTGGATGATTCTCCACTTTATTTATTGAGGCAGTGTCTCTTGAGGACCTAGAGGTCATCAATTCCAGCTGTTCCAGCTAGCCAACTAGCCCCAGGGGTCTCATCTCTGCCTCCTGAGTGGTTCTAGAATTATAGGCAGCTGCCATGCCACTTGGCTTTTATTTGCCTTGTATGGCTCCAGTCTCTGGTTCTCACACCTGTGTTTCAAGTGCTTTATCCATTAACTCATCTACCAAGCCCCTAATTTATTGGCTTTTTAATAGTAAAGAGGTTAAAATTAGAATTTTGAGGCGTTCCTAAATTTACTTGATAAAAACGATCAATACTTAAATTGTATTGGGTTGAAGGTAATCAGTTTTGGGGCCAAGAAAACAGCTCCTCACTGTTCCTTTTCTTTAAAGATTTTATTTTTAATTTTAAAAATTCTCTCTCTCTCTCTCTCTCTCTCTCTCTCTCTCTCTCTCTCTCTCTCGTTATGTGCATGCAGGTGCCCACCACTGAGCCATCTCCCCAGACCCCTCCCACTATCTTAAGGGAAGATTTTGTTAAAAATGGAGCAGGAACTGGTTGTCTCTCCTATTGGGCATGTCTATCTGACACATTCAGGATGATCCTGTCACTGTTGGGAAAGCACTTAAGTCAATACGTACTATCTAGTGTTATTCTTCTGATGTAGATGCAAAACAAAAGCAAGAACTCCTGACCAGTAGAAAACCAGTGGTGTATATTTCAGAATGTAAAATGTTAAATTAAGGTATTATAAAGCCTCCCCCCATTCATGTTTTCACTATTTTTATTTGGCACACTTAGTTCCTGTGGAATCTTTTTGGATTTTTAATGCATTTCAAGTTATATTTTGATTTTTTTTTCCAAAGCAACATATTCTCACATAGCTGTCTAGATTTCTTTGGATCAATAACTATCAAAATAAATCCTGTTGTGAATATTCATGAGCACACCTCATTTTACTGCATATCAGAATAAGAAATAACACTGTGAATCCTCACAAACTGTATGTGGGGAAAGGGACAATGGTTCTGTTGTACATACCTAGGGACTGTCACCAAAGTTCTTGGCTTTTCCAGAAGTTATTAGAACAGATGCTCCTTCACCTTCCCTGTTCCTGTCAAATGTAATAGTAACTTTTTAAGATTCATATATTCCTACATGAGGAGGACTTTCACATCTTTCAAACATGTGCCAAATTACAAAGTGCTAGTGATTTCCATGCATTTTAATGCACACACGTGAAGCCTGCGAACAACTTGAACAAGGGAGTTCAATGCATCAGTTAATCAAAATTCACTGTGGAGGGCTTCCAGATTCTTCCATCTAACCTCTCACTCCTTGTGAAAGGATTTTATTGTCAGTAGTTAATATTTTATGGGAATGCTGTCAGCTTCCTACAGAGCCCAAAGGAGTTATATATTTTCTGACATATGATCATAATTCCCATCAGTATGTTTAATGTCAGTATCTGTAGGATTCCTTTGATTTTTAAGGAGAAAAAAAATAAAGAATTCCAGACTCATCAAATAAAAATAACTGTGCATGGTTCAGGAAATTTTTATTACTCTGGGTGGATGCTTGGAGACCAGGGGACAGAAAGACACAATGGATGCCTCTTGTTGGTTTGCTGGTTAACCTGTTTTCTTCTGACTATTGAATTGTGGCAGGAATGAGAATGTGGAGGAGTTGTTTTGCACATGAGCACACATAATCCATCCTGAAACAGAGCTATGTGTGTACATATATAGTCAGGCATTCATGTTTATAAGCACAAATATACAATACGTACATAGAATTGAATAGATAAATGGATAGATAGATGATACATACATACATGCATGCATGCATAGATAGATGATAGAGATGATAGAAGATAGAGAAAGATGGATAGATGGTGATGATAGATAGAAAGATAGATGATAGAAAGATAGATGATAGATAGCAGATAGATAGATAGATAGATACATATATACATACATATATACATACATATATACATATATACATAGATGATGGATAGGGATTACAGATAGATAATATATATATGATAGATAAACTATAGATAGATAGATGATAGATAGATAGATAGATAGATAGATAGATGATACATAGATAGATGGGTAGATAGAGATTGATAAAAATGCACTAAAATAAATACAATATCTCCAGAGTTTTGTTCAACCTCAATGCAGAAGAAAAAAATGTGGAATGTGCTTTGACAGATGTTACATTAACTGGAATCTAATGAATTTTTTTTGCTAAATGCAGCTACTTTTATACTCTTTTTGTCTTCCCGAGAAACATGAAAGGAAGCACACAAGTTACCTCTACCAGTAAAAGGCAACTGGATTGATAATTAATCCTTGCTAAAGACAGAAACTGATTTAGTAGTGAAAAATTATTCAGTTTACTGATATGAGTGACCTTTTAACAAAATGAAAATGAATCCTCCAGTTTTGGCATCAAGTCCCCAAAAGCAATGAGCTTATGGAAATACCCAGTCTATTTTTCTTTAATTTTTATAGTAAGAAATGCATATCTGGCCTTCTTCACTTTTAAGGAAGATATTAACAGCCTACTCTTAAAAACTTAATACCAAACTACACTTACAAAAATTTACTACATCATCAAGAAAACTCTTGACCATTCTTTGTGACTACTGTCTTGGTATTAGCAATTTAAAGAGAAGTCCTTAAATCAGTAAACTTTCTCAGATAGAATTTTGAAATTTAAGGTCACAGTATAAAGTCTGAGCTGATCATAGAAATATTTTATTTTGCTTTCTAATAAAAAGAAATAACTTTTCAGCATTGATTACACTCTCTTTTGTTAGAATCCTTTAATTTACTTCATTATACATCATTAAAGGCCATATTTATCTGAGCTCTAAGTTTGGAAGATACCCCACAGCATACACAAAGATACCCCACAGCATACACAAAAATACAGGGAATGATGGTATGCCCTTACAATTCCAGGGCTGAAGAGGCAGACAAGTAGATCACTAGGACTCCCTGGCCAACCTGCCTAACCTAGTTGGTGATCTCCAGGTCAATGAAAGACTATTCCAAAAGTCCAAAAAGGGTGGATGGCACCTGTCAAATGGCACAAGGTGCCTCTGTCCTTTACATGCACACCCACTCATGCACAGGCTATTCATATATGGTTCACATTTTCATACTGCTGTCAAGACATTGGATTGTATACTATAACTATAAATCATCACTTATTAAACTTTAAATCTTACAAACATCTTTCCAAAGCTGTTTTTGATGTCATCATATTAAAATTCTTGGTAATATTTCTTACTTATTAATTATGGTATTACCAGTAACTTCTACTTATCATCATACACAAAGCATTCCCATCCTTTTAAGACATAGTGCCATTACATTTAGGTGCTCACTTGGAGGTTCCATTTGCACAGCCCATTAGAAAGGGAATTTTCTGTATGTGTTCAATGCATTCACTAATTGAGCACTTGCAGTTTTTAAAAGCATCTCCACATGATGTCATCTTATAGGTGCACATCTATCTCAGTTCTTCCTAGCCAGTTTTGTTCTAACATACTTTTTCCCACACCATCCCCACATATATCCTGATATAATGAATTAGTGTCATATTTTGTAGGCAAAATATGTCATGTGTAGGCATATATTCTTTCATAATTTCACTACATCAATTGTTAACTTAAAAATTCTTCTGGGATTAAAAAAATAGTGTTTTATTTTCTTCCTTTTATTTATTTATGTGTGGTATGCCTACATATGTGCATGTGTGCTGGTGTGAATGAGCTTAGTGTCATTGCATGTGGAGCTCAAGTTTATGTCAGGAATGTTCTTTGATGATTTTTATGCTTTGTTTTTTGAAGCATGGTGTATCAGTAAAACCCAGAGCTTCCTAATGTAACTAGTTTCATTATCCAGGTTGCCCCAGGGATCTCTCATCTCCACCTTTGGAATCTGGACCTAAAAGCAGGCTACTCAGCCACACACAATTTACTTGGCTTCCGGGGATCCAAAGTCTGTTCTTCTTTCTTGTGTAGCAAGCACAGAACTACTGGACCCATCTTTTACTCATTGTTTTTCTACTGGAATTTTAATTAGAATAGGAATGGTTAAACAGGATGGAGAATGAGAGGGCAGGATAGAAGAGTATAGGGAGGGATAAGTAACACTATAAACCATTAGAAAAATCCATATAGAAACCTACCACTATAGAAGCTTCTTAAAGTATACGTATATACCATAAGAAGAAATTAAAGAGAGTTATACTATAGCAGAGGGACATTTCCCTTTCTAAATATCATAGGGTAATAAAAAAATTCCTCAATTCCAGGAATGGAATCCTTCTCTAGAGGTTGTTGACTAGGGATCCCAAAAACAATACTGGCCATTGCCCCTGCTCTTGGTTACCCAGCAGAATAGGATGATAAAACCCTATTGCTGAAGGCATACATGAAGACTCCGTACATGAGTTGTAAAACAAATAAGGAAAAATCAAGCAGATGTTGACTTCAGAGCCTCATTTCAACTGGCTGGAAGGTGCTATGGCATGCACACAGAAGGAAGAAAAATAATAATCAACCTTACCCAGCTGCGAATACTGTGAACTACAAAAATAACTGGCCTGGCGAGCTATGACTGCCTGTGCAATAGTGGTAAATCAACCAAAATCTTTAATTGGATTTAAAGTCTGCTTCCTAGGCTAGAGCCCATACCTAACATTGATAGCAGGCTTAGGAATTTTAAGTTAGATAGGTCACAGGACAACGGAGAGAACCTAATACCAGTTTTCTGCTAAATAGCTATCATATTAAATTGACTGTTAACAAATTATTGTTACATCCATATATTAATGTGTCTCACAATTCTCACCAGAAACATTTCCTCATACAACAGATGGTGATTTACACAGAAACCAACAACTGGCCAACATACAGAGAACAAGTGGCTGTAGAGTGCTTATCTGAATAGGACACCTATACCAAACTTCTGCCTCCTGAGACTCGGGGATCATTATAGAAGAGGGGGCATAAAGACTGTAAGAGCAAGAGGTGGTGGATGATCACAAGGAAACAGTTTTCCAGACAGCTGATCAGTTATACATATGAACTCACAGCAACAATGACAGTATGCACAAGTCCCATGCAAGGTCAAACCAGACAACATCCCAGCATAGACAGGAAGAAGTACATAAAAAGTTCCAACCCCACCTAAGTAAACTGCAGCAACAAATTGCTGTTGGTAGCAGTAGAGGCAGTGTCTCTCAAGCATGTGACTCTTGGTAGGTTAACGAGGCTCCAGTAGATGGATCCACACTGAAGGACATTTGGAGACACTAATTAGAGTATATAGGC
>NW_008360320.1:11399283-11415823 GCF_000622305.1 Nannospalax galili
GTGTCTGGGAGAGGTAATGTCCTCCTATTATAGGGCAGCTCCTTTTAAAACCTTTTTAATTGTATATGTATATACTTTAAGACACTTCTATAGTGGTAGGTTTCATGTGGATTTTTCTTCTAAAGGTTTTTAATGTTACTTTATCTATCATCTATCATCTATCTATCTATCTATCTATCTATCTATCTATATCTATCATCTCTTCATCTATCTATCATCAGGGGAGGCTCAGATAGGGAAGGAGATCTAAACTAAATCTAAATATAAACTAAATATCATCTAATTATATTGTATGAAAATCACAAAAATTCAGTTAAAAAATAAAAAAGTGGAGAATCATCTATCTTTTGAGCTAAGCCATGAAGAGAAATTAGCAATTTTAGATAATCCCAGAAAATAAAAAAAAATTATAGGTACATTCCATATTTCATTTAGAGATATTTAATTGTATTAAATTTTGGATTTTTTATAATTATATTTGTTGCCAGGGAGATGGTTCAGTGGTTAAGTTCTTGCCTCACAAATTTTGTCATTTTTAAGGACAAATTATTCACTGTTCTTTAGCTATTGCTGAAGCATATGTCTAGACTCTTGAAATTCATTGGAGAACCTGGGTGGAGTCTTGATTGCCATCTCTGATTTGTACTGCATTGCACCAATGTTTTCCTAGATACAATTCTCCGCGGAGATGGACTACCATCTTGTTGGAAAATAAAGAATTTAGTATGTGGCAAAATAAACTGGAAGCTCCTTTGAACAAAGGCTATCAGTTTTTGTTCTTTAGAAGCCCTCAATCTAATCATCACAGAGTTTTTAAATTTTTTTATTTAACCCTAATCCCATTTTCTCTGTTTGGCTTATTAGAAGTTATTACAGTAAAGAGGAGAAAGTAATTGTCAATAACACTTCTGATTTTGGTTAGGAAAATTAGGGAGCCATAGATAATCAAGCGAGCTCATTCACTTATCTATCTGAGAAATATTTGATATTTTTATGTCCCTACTGTAAACCAATACTGCTCTGAGGGCTGTGCTGTTGTCACTGAAAAGGCAGAAGCTGTCATCCCATCTCAGCATCACAGGATCAGTGAAGGAGACAGCTGTTCCACAATTATTCAGTTATTTAATTTCAGTTTTGATGATATGCAGTTTACTGAGATACAGGGAATTGAATTTGAAAAATAAAAATTTTACTAACCCCGGATAGGCAGGGAATGGCTCCTTGAAAAAGCAACCTTTAAACCTGGGCTCAAAGGTGAATGGAATGATGCCAGGATTAAGGAGAGAAGGCAAGAAAAAAGTTAGACTTTCCTGACTACTTTACCCAACCCTGAAATGAATTCTTAGAGAGAATCAAACTTAATAGAGACAATAGATTAGCTTGTCTTTCTGGCTCCAGGTTTTCATTGCAGTCAAGTGTCTGAAAGAAGGGAAGATGTGATTAAATAGGATGTAACGTCTTCAAGAGTGAAGGAGTGAACGAACAGTGAAGGAGTGAATGGAACAAAGGATCTGCATGTGTCCTGTCAGATTTCAACTGTCATCCCTGCTGTTGGGTGCTGTTGTTCCCTGGGTAAGGCTTGTCCTGAGGCAATAAGCTGAGGGATGCCCTGGTGCCCCTGGTCTGTCCCCCAAAAGGAAGATGTAGGCAAGGACATTTGTGGTTAAAACGATGCTTGTCCAAGTTTGCTGCTGCTACTCCTGAGACACCCTGTGTAATAATGTCTGACCCCATGGAGTATGCTTCCCTTTGTGTTAAGCTGTTTTATTAAGAAATAATACCTGGTCCAATAGTTTTCTCTATACTCTCTGAAATGCAGACTGATTTAATAATTATAAAAAGGATAGTAGTCTATAAGAAATATTTTCCAGTTTTACTATTGAGATTGACAGAGGTTTTTATCTGTTCTTTATTTTTAGTAACTCAAACAGGAGGTTAACATCAAGTGGAACGGAGGCGCAGCACCTTCATGATAACTTTCTATTCTTATTCAGCGCACAACTGTGTTTGTGATCATGCATTTAATTAAAATAGAGACATTATCCTTGGCGTTATCTTGTGTACAATCTGGTTAAACACTTTCTGAAAGCTTCATTGGGATTACAAAGTGACCTCTTTAAATGAATGACATTCAGGACATGACCATTCTACGTGATGGATGATGGTTAACCCCTCCCATCTTACCAAGGTGGGAAAGCACAACTCATTTTAGAGCATTGGACTCTGAATTGTACTGCTGCCATTTATCATAACGGTTAGTATCGGTGATATTAATAATATCAGTTTAGGCAAACTTTGAATATAGCCAAAATATCATGTGTAAAAATATTAACTGAATAAAAACAAAAGCAAACCAACTGTTGAAGGAGCCAAGCTTTCCACCATACATCCAGCCATCATTTCATCATGAATATTAAAAGGGTATGGACTTCGTTTCCCCGTCAAAATTTGAAAAACAATTAGACATTTTAATTCTTGTCATTATGAATATGGTGTTTGTTTTCAAAAGATTTGCATTGATAGGAAATATTTTGGGGATTTTATTTGAAATATTTATTGAAATATTTGCTTGAAGCATTTACTGTATAATAATGTAATCCTCTACCAAATAATATGAATATAATTGATCAGAAGTAATTGTTTTAGAAGACTTATAATTCTAAATATACGCTGGGTGTGGTGGCGCATGCCTTTAATCCCAGCACTTGGGAGGCAGAGGCAGGCAGATCTCTGTGAGTTCAAGGCCAGCCTGGTCTACATCGTGAGTTCCAGGACAGCTGGGGCTACAGGGAGACCCTGTCTCCCTGCTCTTACAAAGTGTTTTCACCATCTCTTTGCTTATCCAGAAACTTACAGATTTACTTATTAACCATGTTCTATGTGGCAAAATATTTAACAGGTTACTAAGTGAGTGACGTCAGAGCTTCTTTAAGCACACTACACATCAGCAGAAGATGTCTTCTGGATATGACTAGCTTTTATACTTAGGACTTGACTACAGCTGTGCCTATTTGCATAAGAGCTGCATAAGATTAGGCCCATCAACATTTCATTATGGATGGGGAAGGCTCCTTGAGAAACCACCCCTCCCAGAGGAACTAAGGCAGTTAGGCTTGTAAGGAGAAAGGTATCATTTCATTTTATTCTGTGGTCTAGCCACTGGTAAGTCCCACCCCAGCTTGGGCCAGACACTGTCTAATTAAACTCAATGGGTAACACACAAAAAGAAGATATGATGTGAGAATAGGAGGAAGATTTTTCTATGAAGAAGGTTCTAGCAGGAGAGGGAAGGGGTTAAGAAAACAAAGGAGTGAAAACAACTAAAACTGATTATGTAAATGTGTGAAATAAACAATAAAAAATTGAAAAATAATAATATATCTGATCTAAAACTGCCAAAGACAGACATTGCTATTAGCCCCAATTGAGGGTAGAAAAGCCAAGGGTAAGAGATATCAACTCACTTAGTCATGCTCACCTACCTAGAAATGAATTGAATTTCATCAACCTGTTGAAAGGTGTTATAATTTGCATCTTGTAGAACCCCAGATTTTTCTAGTTATCAAACACCTCTTCCTGAAAGACAGACAAAACCTCAACATTTTTATTTCATTGATAACACATTTTTAAAATTAATGTAACCATAAAACAATCACTAAATAGATGCAGTCGCTGTTATGATATCGAGTCTTTGATACTAGATACAGCTTTTCTTTAGAAAATGAGCCTGCATTAATGTTCCAGTTAAAATAATCCTATTCAGCTTAGATATTTCACAAACACATTTATCACTGTGGCCTCCTATCTGAATAGAGCTTGGTTATTATATGATTTAATGTTTTAGCAGGTAACAGTCTTGGTACTACTGCATGAGAAAATTAAATCTGTCAGTGATCTGTCTGGTTTGTGGCAACACCATCCCTCGTACCTAACATCTTTTAGCTGAACCAGTCTGGTGATTGCTGTTGGATTCCATCCAAAGCTGAAAGTTTAGTTGTTATTTAATGCTGTGCTACACTGTGCTGTGTAAAATGTGAAGCAAACCAGGACAAAGGCTGTATTACCAGGCATGGCACTAATTACCATGACAGAAAATAAAAGGCTGCTGCAGATGCACCTGTCCAGTAAATTGATTTTACTAGCTCTTCTAAACTCATACATTGAGAACATGGAATGGACTTCTCTATGTTCAATTTTATCACTCAATTTGTGAACATACTTATATATATATTTCTACTATGTAACAATTAGATGGTACTTACATCTGAATTGAATGTCTCATTCAGAAAGTTACATTTCTTTAAAGTAGCCATGTGCATTTAAAATGCTATCTTTTTTAAGTTTAGAAAATGTGTGTATGTTCAGAATATAACTCAATACACCTTTCCAATTTTGAATAAAAAATATATATTTACATCATTATTTACCCTTGATCCAACAAGAATTGGCATTATGACTTGCTTAATGACATTAAACCAGATTCTATTACTGAAAGATGCATACGTTTCTTTATTCCACAGGAGCATTAGCACCAAGTCACATACACCTCAGAGCTGGCAGAAACGTTTAACCTGTGGTTATCTCTTATTTCTTAGAGAGAGAAAAAAATTACCCTCTGCTCCTCTAGATACACTGGAAGTAACATTTCTGCAAAAAACGAGTTCGAATTATGGGTACTCTCCACGAAGAACCACCATCCTTTAGGGAAACTCCTCTGCATACCATGGAAGTGACCAGATACAAAAATCGTTCCAAGAAAGGTCTTCACCTTTGCTGAAGGATATGTGCCCAGAAGTCACTGCGTCTTCCATTTTAAGCTTTAAGCTCTTTCTCTGTCACTGCCACACAGCGCACTGCTGTATACTCTGCTTTTGTTTTCCTTCCTCAGACGCCCCTTCTGTGAAGTAAATCATCACCTCCTTTACATTTTTATCAAACTTTTACCTAACCACTCCCCACACCCCTACTACTCTTCTCCCATCCTGTTCATTTTTTTTTTCATTTATTGACTTGGATGGAGATTTAACCTGGGCCATAGAGCATGGTAGGACCACGGAGCCACAACCCACCTCCTCAAATTCCCTTTAAACTCTGTTGACTTTTTCTACATTGTCTACCAAGAGTTGCCATTTTGAACAAATAAAAATACAGGAACTCTCCAAAATTTGCATTTGAGATGAACAACAGTTTTTTTAAAATCATAAATACAGCTCGAGGAATATTGGGACATACCTAAAGTATAATTCCTATTTATCTGAATTTCAAGATTATTTTTGTAAACTCAATTCACTTATGTGCCAGATGACAGCCCTAACTCTCCCATTTTAACATGATTCGCTTATCAAAGTTATTTTATATTCATTATCCCTTGTGAGCACAATGATCTCTCCCTATTTTTTCCATAGTCTCAAACGCCTAAAATAGTGCTGGTCTATGGGATGAGGTTTTTTTTCTAAACCTTTTATGTTTGCTTTTTCTTATTGAGGTAGGATCTCACTCTCTAGCCCAATTTGGCCTTTAACTTTTTGAACTCCTGTCTCAGTTTTCCAAGCATTGGGATTATAGGATTGAGCCATTACACCTCGTTGAAATTTGTTTTACTAAAGATGACTTAGGACTTCTGTGGGATTTTAGTTCAAATTTATCGCAACTATAACTATTATTATATTTAGTTGATTTGATTCAATTTAAAAATCTATCTTAATAATTCACTTATATTTATATGTGGTTAAATGATATGAAAATTATTCATGCTGAACAGGGCCAGAGCGGTTGGCGTCCCTATTCCCTATTGGTAATTTGGGTAACCCCTTCAGAAGATGGTGTGATAAGAATAGGAGGTAGGAATTGGCTAGGCAGTTAGGGTAAAAAGACTCCAAAGAAATGTTGCCAGTTTCTTGGCAAAAAGTCAAAATGTCCTTGGGCCTGTTAGCAACATACTCTGTTCCAAGACCAAAAATGTCAAAAGTATTTGGGAGCTTGTATCTAATCCTTAAAAGACTTTAGGGTTACCTCTTCAGAGGGGGGAATGTTGGAGGGGAGGGAGTGGGCATGGGTTTGATCAAAACACCTTATATACATGTATGAAATTATTAACAAAGTTTTTGTTAAAAAAAAGAAAAGAAAATTATTCATTCATGGAAATATTTTCTAAGCTGTGCTCTGAGGACTAAATGAAGCATGGCCCAATACAGGAATGAAGGGTGCTTTCTGGTAAAGCACATATTTGTGGATTATTGTAATCCTAAATTATTAATGTTTTTCATTTAGATTCATTTCTTTAATTGAGGAATTCAAGTAAGCAACTGACCTGTGCTTTACATTAGGTCAAATCTATTGTGACTTCTTATTCTGTAAATTAGGCTATTTATGGAACAGGATTAAGCAATGTAATTACTTTCCGTTACTTGGTATCAATGGGGTATTGTTCACATTCATTTTCCTTACATTGGAATGTAGGATAAATATCTTTTACTTCCATGAAAAAGTGAAGAAGGCAGCATTGTTCTTACTACTGGCATCAAAAGTAGAGTCTTAAAGGGATAGTAAGGTTTATTATTCTTATTATTGTTATTATTATCTACATGAATTCCAAATGCCCACTGACAAGGCTCCATCTCAAAGCCTGGAAACGTGTACAGTGATTCATGTTTTTTGTCTACATATGAACAACAAAATACATGTCTAGGGACATTAATTAGAAACATGAATCTCCTTTCTTCAATTGCTTCACATTCCCCTATTGTTAAGTCCATGTGAATTATTTGGACCCCTCCAGCCTCTTCAACATAATCAAATGCTTCAGACACTGGATATATAATAATTCTACCTCTTAAAGCCAGTAAGTATAGCTAGAAAGCACTGTTTCTTCAAGACTTAAAGGATCTTTGTTAAATCATAATATGTGATGTAGCTACCTAATTAAGCCTAACAAGATGGCAGTCAGATAGCTCAAATGCAAAGGTTTTATGTCTTGAAAAGTGAATAGATTTCTGGCCTGAATAAATTCATCCTACCCTTAGTATGTACTTTCTCCACTGAAAGAATAAATGAGTGAAATTCATCCTGAAAGTTTACAATTTTACATCAATGTTCAACTATTAAATCATCGAACCATCCTGGATCATTCAAAACTCAGAGAAAGCCCTCTTCACAAGCCTCACTGCAAGTATGCCTAAGGGGGCAAATATCCAAATATATCGACAACATGCAGAAGATGTATTTAATGAACGACTTACTCCTTATTCTTTAACTTTCCTTCTCAAATATCAAAAGAAAATCAGGCTTACCATAGTTCAGTAAAGTGACTAAAGAGAGAAGTCAAGAAATCACTAAATGAATGCTTGAGAGGTAGAAAATTAATACAGGGAAATGTAGTAAACAGATGGGTGGTATCATAGATAACTGCTGTTTTGTCCCCAAGGAGAAAGCTCCAGTCTCATGGCTAGGAGTGGGCTGCAGTCATCTTGATACTACTTTAATAGTACTGCATTTAGTGCAGATATCCAGTGAAAAGTATCTTTCCTAATGTGTCTCTACTGACTGCGGACTGTGATCACTCAGGCAGTTGGGTAGTGCTCCCTTACATTTCTGCATATCCCACTTCTAGCCTAGAATCAGATGGACAGTGAATCTTGGCGATGTGTCTAGTGACTAAATAACACAAGACAGAAAGTTGTGGGCAACAAGACACACTTGTTATTTTCCTAAACCCGTGAGAACCAATGTGAGTCCACCCTCCTCCTGTTCCCCATACATTTTGCACTGTGGTCTCTCCTTCCTTGAGCGTATTTAAAACATACCATAAGTTTGCTTAGAAATATCCACTTTCTTAGCTGCATTTTAAATGAATAACATTCAGATTAATTTACTAGTGATATTTAATAGATCAATATTTAAAAATGGACTTAGATTTCATTCATCTGGTCCTGGGTATCATCTATCCATCTAGACTTCCCTCGCTCCCTCTTGCTTTCTACCCTTTTAGTCATTCAATTAGTCTCTCTTTGCTTACAGCTACTCTGTAGAAGACATGATACAAAGTGGTCCACAAGAGTCAAGAGCAGGGAGAGAAAATGCTATTTCTCTAAAGAGTTAGAAAAGTAAGATTATTATTGAAATGTTAGAAAAATTAACCAGTACCTCTAATTTTTGTTGCTCTCTAGGTTCAGGATACCTTCAGGATGATTATAAAAGTCAATCATTTACTTTTTATAATTATGTATTTTATGCATACAGACTGATTTTTTTTTAGAAATATCTAGAGCAGTAGAATAAAATTAACATTGGAGGCATCCTCTGCTCTGGTCTAAAAAACATATAGTTTAAGGGTAAAAAATGTGCACTGTTTATTATTACACCAACATCATAATGACCTGAACAAGTAAACTGACTCTTAAATCTTAAGTTTTCAAGAGTGTGCCTGGACTCACTAGTTCCTGGAGCTGTCTATTAGAATGACCTGTCTCCCAGAACTGTCAGATGGATCTCTCTTGTCTCTTCAGTCAGTGCAGATGGAGCTGGCTGTGTCACCTGTGCTGAAGGAACTGTTTCTGGAACCCTGTTTCTCCCCCTGTGTCTTCCCCTCATGTCAGGCCACACCCATACTGTATTCTTTTGAAAAGCATTTTTGCTTTATCCAGCTTCACTGGGGAAGTACTAGTTCAAGTTCCGTTCCATGCTTAGCCCTCACAGACCATCTGGCCTTTACATCCCTAGTTCACATTTATTCAATGTCATGTGTCTTTTCCAGTCTCCACTGTGTCCAATGGGTGAGTGTGTTGCTTACAGGACTTGGTATGTTAATTCTCAAGCATACCCATGTTCATTCTTTATCTTTTTGGGTAAAGTATCGAACTGAGGTTGCCAAGGAGACACCCTGTCATCGGACCCAAGAGCATGGCTTTGCTGGGTTAATTAAAACTCATTAGTTCAGATTATGTCCATTAATGAAAGTCATTCTTACAAAAATGGGAGTGGTGATCTAAAAAACATGCAGTATAAAGTTTTATAAAAGACAACTGAGAAGATGTTTTTTCACAGTCCTTCAATCTGTTTTAAAGGCTTTCTTTTCAAGAGCAGCTTCTGTAAGACCCTCTCCTTGTTTCTCATGATTCCTGGAAAACCACCATCCTCTTTCTTTCCCATCTGTTTCCTAAGACATTCTCCAGACGTTTTTCATCAACCATACCTTGGCCGCCCTCTCCACGCCTTCACTATGCTGATCTGAATGATGTTACTCGCAGGCAGAATCCCATTTCTCTCAATACCATTATAATCTCCAAATGATGAGTTGTTGCAAACTCAAGATCATCATACTCCTTTTTGTTCAGTTTGATGTATAAATGCAATTATTTTACAAAAAATCACTAAGTACAAGTGTATTTTTAAGTATTCAATACAAAAGGATTATTTCATTATATAATTTAAGTAGATAATCCATTTGTATCACCAAATCTAAAGATTATTAAAAAAAATGTGATCAAAACTTTTGTATTAGATTGGTAGAGTTTAAATAAGTTTCCCAAGTTTGGTTATGTTTTAATAGGACATACTTTGATCTTGAGATGTTCACGTTGAGTACAATACATTGTAATTAAGATAGCAGTATGAAGAAATATTGTTAACTATCAGTGTCATGTGTGACAGTAATATAAAATTAATTGATATATGAGTTACAAAATTATAATTCAGGCTATTACTTGAAGGCCTAATAGTGATCCCCAGCTCCATCGGGTGACAGTTTTAATATTTTCTGGTGATGATAATTTTATCTGTGTGAGTTACTTGATTCTTGCTGCTTAGAGGAAGCATTTCAAAGAGTAAAATGTCAGGAAGTAGAAAATTGAGAAGAAGCAGAAAAATCAGATGAAATAAATTTTCTTTGCCAGAAATTTTTTATCAAAGATGTATTCATATTTCCTGATCCTGTTTATATCGAATATTTAAATGGATTAATTACAAAAATTCTTAGAGGAGCAAGAAAAATTTCTGAATACTTTGAAACTGAAAATTTTTAAGAGGTAAATTTTGTTAGTACAGTTTGTAGAATATTGGCTGTTTTAGTCTTTACTTATCTGTTATCACCAATTAATCTCTTTGCTTTAAGATATAAGCCATTCTAGTTCCACACCTGGTGAATTAAGAGAGGTTTTTCTTCACAAACAGACAAAATTTTTGATCTATGCTTCCTAGCATATGCATGGGACAAATTATTATTTCTTTTGATGTCTACTGGGAGATCAACACATATCTGCAATAAAAGGTTTATCATGTCTCCCTCTAATTGAAATTGTTTAGACCATACTATATCAACTGAGAAGTGATCATCTATGTGTGTGAATATATGTGCATGTACATGCATGCTATATACAGATATTGTTATAAGCAATATTTAAAACTTTGCACATATCTCATTATCCACCATTACTACCTACCATTTTAGAACCTATAAATTCTCTTTGAATTAATGAATTTTAACATCTTTCAATGCAATTCTAAATTTGCTTTAAATATATAATTAGTTTCCTTAAATAAAATATGACCATGAAGGTGATAGAAATAAATATTCAGGTGCAGGATTGGTGAAAAATCTTAAGCCCTGTACCATGAGTCTTCTATTATGTTCTGCAATGCTGCTCCAGTTATCTATAGAGCCCTTTCCATCTCTCTTTATACTTTGTAGGTGATTTTTGTTTCAGTTAGATATTAATGTCTTCTTCCTTTCCTATGCCACCTTTTGAAGGAAACAGTTTTCCAGACAGCTTGGAGTTTACACATATGAACTTGCACCAAAGGCGATAGGCTTCACAAGACCAATGCAATTTCAAACCAGCTAAAATCCCAGGAGAGAAGTGGGGAACTGGGTAAGAAGCCCAAACGTTAGTGGAAGAACTATTGGCAACCAATAACTACTGGTAGAGGGAGATTTCATTTTCTCTAAGAATGTGACACTAGACACTAGATAGGTTCACCAAGCTCCAGTATGGACACACACCGAGGGACATTTGGGGACACAAACTTGGGGTGTTGGAATATATGACAGAGCACATAAAATATGGTGGCGGGGGGCTGTAAGAGGGGTGAAGATAGGGTATGGGTCTAAATATGATCAAAATATATTCTATGAAAGTCTTAAAAATTCAATAACTTTTTTTTTTATGAAAATGCTCCTTTGATGAAGCGTCTGTCCTTCATGTAAAGAGTTTGTGTGGGTGTCCATGGAAGAATTATAGATAAGTATGAGATAAAGTCTGTTTTCTGCTGGAGTTCGGAGTTGATGAGTGGAACTGATTTGGGTATAAGACAGCTCTGTGTATGCTGTACAGCTGATGCTCACACTAATATTTCCATCAAGGATCTACAGAAGTTGACTGATTTAGATCAGAATAGATCATCCAACTTGGGGAAATCAGTACTTTATATACCAACAGATCATTTTATGCACTAATATTCAAAATTAATATTTTTCCATAACAACCTTATGAGCATATTGCTTAGGCTCATCATGTAGATAATCACATAAATGATATTTTATTCTATAATTAAATTGTGATATAACAGCTGGATTGTGGGGCTCCCCACAATGGAGCAGTAGAATCTTACAAATTGTACTGAAAATCTTCGGAAATAAGTTAGAATTAATTACATAAAATAGAAAAAATGACTCTAAAATTATCATATTTTTCTCCCAGAATTTTGACAATCCAGCAGTTGGTGAAAACTCTTATTTTTCTTTGGCATAGTTCACGTCTTTATTTCTCATTCATCTGCTGAATCCATCCTGCTATTCATCCAGTTTTTTCCCTCAAGTAAATCAATTTTTTAAACCTTAATGTTTTAAAAGAATTTCACAGGAATACTGAATTTAGATAATTCCCACTCCTTCCTTTCCTTCTACCAACTTTTCCCTTGGCACTTCCTTCAACTCCCTCTCAATGTATATTTTTGCTTAGGGCTGACCGCTTGGGATTAGATAACCGATCAGGGAGTTTGTCCCTGGAGAAAACTTACTATCTCAGCCTCAGAAGTCTTTGATTGCATGTAACTCTTCTAGGTGAGGGACCTTGGAAAATTTCCTCCATACAAATTAGCATGTCAACTGGTATTGTTTAGATAGTCATACTACTGAGTTTGGGTACAGCTCCCCTTTCATGTCTAGAAGACACTGTCTAGCAGCTAGAGTTAGGGTCCTCTGACTCTTGCAATTTTTCTGTCTCCTCTTTCCTGGTCTTTCCTCAGCCTTAGGTATAGGGGTTGCATTGCAGACATATCAGTTCGGTCTGGGCACCACATGGTCCCTTATACTCTGCAGTGTAGATCTCTGTAATAGTCTCCATCTGTTGCAAAGAGAAGCTTCTTTGATGACTAGGGAGAGATCCACTTACCTCTATGTATAAGGTTATATATTTAGAATACAGTTAGAAATTCTATTGGTTTAAGAAAGTGGCAGCAGTAGGCTCTCCTTTGGGGTCTATGTCCTCTCCAGCCATGGATATTGGCAAGTTTCACAGTACCAGGGATGAATTCCTTTCTACAGAGTGGTCTTTAAGTCCCTTTAGGCAGCTGTTGGTTACCACCAAGATAAAAATGCCAGTATTGCACCATCATGGATGTTTTGTTGAGCCAGTCATTGTTGTCATCCATAGAGTTAACAGCTGGGTAAGATTACTGATTATTTTTGTCTCTTGACAGCTTACATAGCAACTTTTGATACTATTAGGGCCAGTCTTTATGCATGAGGCTTCCAGGTCAGTTCCAGCTTGATCCTTCCAAGCCTCATTTCAGGATTGTGTGGTATCCTCAGAACAGGGACTTACCTTGAAGATTTTGAGGCAACAAAGGCCTATAGCAGTAGTTTGTTTTGTTTTTGGAGTCTCTTGGACCTCTCTGACCGACAACTTGAAGGGAAAATTCCCATGCTTGGTACTGGGATTTTTAATTAATCTAAGGCTCTCTCTCTCTCTCTCTCTCTCTCTCTCTCTCTCTCTCTCTCTCTCTCCCTCTCTCTCTTTCTCTCTCCCTCCCCCCACACATTCTCCCTCCCTCCCTCCACAAATACACACATACACACACATTATTTTTAAGTAAGCTTATAAAATGACATTTATGACTCTTGTAGACATCCTATGTGTTATCTTTCTGTCCTCATTCTCTCTCTGTATTACTCCCACTCCTCCCTAGTTCCCCCACTCCCAGTTTTCTCATTTCCCCCTTGGTAAGACTTGAGTCAATTTCTCTATTTTTGTTGTTCAATTCTTATATCTAAGTAGTCTATGATCTACCAAATGACATAAACAAGACAGATATACTCTTCTTTGTCAAATGGAGGTAGAGAGGATGGGATGTAAAAAACAAAACAAAATAAAACATTAAGTACTGATTTGATAGTTGTTCCAATGAAATTATATCTGTCAAAAGCTTTTGGAAAGCTTTCACAACTGCTGGTTATGTATCAGTATCTGTATTTCATATGCATTCTTTCACTCAGTTGTAGATCTTATTTTTTCAGTTTCTAATGGTAAAAGGAAAAAGTACTTTAAAGACATGAGAACAAGTGAGTATAGGGACAGTAATACAAACAAACATAGACCATATCATCACCTTATGGAAGATGCATGATAAGTCAATCAACGACATCAACTTTCTTCTTCCAGGATGATATCAATAACTGTGTTTACTATTAGGTATTTATAGCTTTTGATAATTTCTAAAACCAAGTAAAAGGAAGGCAAAGTGGACAGAGAAAGCAAATATTCCATAGGAGTCAGCACAACATGGTAGTCACATTGTTCAAACAATTGGTCAGAATTGTTAATTATTCCTAACTGTATCTGAGAATTATGAATCATTTCCCTAGAACAAAAGAAGCTCTTGAACCAGAAGGGTGCCCTAAGGGTGCTGCATGGCTATTGGTTTCCCAAAATAGCTCAAACAATGAATGTTACAAAGTACTACTATTCTTTTAAAACTCTATTGCACCCATCCCAAGGCTTAGCCTGCAAATGAAATAAAAATATCAATGTTCTTCATTCTCATCCATTCTACAATCATTTTAAATACATACTATAAATCATTTCTTCAATTTCTCCTATAAATTCTCTCTTCAATATTTTTCTCTGTGATCTTGTTTTTAGTAACTCTGTGAGATTCCTTTATAAATTCTCTTAAAGTTAACATATCCTCATGTTATATCCAAGTTTTAGCTCAGTTTCTAGGTTGACATTCTAGACAGAAAACCTCACAAGCATAACCAGAAAGCCAGTGTAACCCTGCTGGCTTCAACTGTTCATGTTCAACTTGTAGGTTCTTATTTTATTTTGGAAATATCACGTTGTGGTTGCTTTCCTGTATTACCAACCATCCCAGGCAAAAATAAAATGAGATTTTTTTGTGTTTGTTTTGTTATTGTTTTATCATGGATAGTTTAAAGATTTCTACATTCTTCCTTTCCACCACTACAGTCTCTCCAGGTTCCATTCCTGTGTGCTCTGCCTCTGAAATTGGAGTGCTGAACCAGCATGGTGTCGCCTTCCTTCCATTTCTCTCCTGAAATTACGTTTCTAACTGCTTGAGTAGTTGTTTCAATAGAGGTACAAAGCCTAAGGAGATAAATAGAAAGATCCTCTTTGTTTCTCTTGGGGATAGAAAAACACAGAATACGATAAAAAAATCATCAAGAGACAAAAGTCTTCAGGTTGAGTTTGAAGGATGAATATGCATTTGCCAGGCACAGGATGAAATACAGAACAGTTGAAAGAACACTTGTAGAAGATTTGGGGAAATCAAGGAAATCTACATCACATGCAGACACTCATTATGAAAGATGCCAAGGAAGGTCAGTCAGTACCAACATCTCAATCTCTCCTTTCAATTCCATATGTTCAAAACAGAAGTCATTATCTTTTCTTTAGTTAATTTATTGGTGTGTCCACTCATAAAAGCAACTTTGCTCAACACCTTCATATGAAGCTTATTCATATTGACTAGTGTCATTTGTTTTATGTCTGAAATATTTGTTTCCTTTATTTTCACTAAGTTCCAACCCATTTTGCTACCTGATTATGTAATGACTGCTTTCTTAATTAACCTGCCTATTTTCTCCATTAATTTCTTTAATTTGCCTATTTTCTTCCTGTCTCTGATCTATTATCTAGACTGCCGACCAAGTTCTTTTGTAGCCAGATGCTTTTTTTTTTTTTAATTCTCATTGATCCCTTTTCTTTTTCCAACTACTATCCCCTCTCCTTTCACATTTTCAGGCCTTGTTTTGCGAATTCAAGGAGCTTCATTAGGATTCTTCTCAGAAGCGTAGATGAGAGCAGGTTTTCAAGAGCAAGTGTGTTGCAAGTGGCTACAGCATGGACTAAAATGCCTCTGTCTCTTGCCCCTCCCCCATTAGCCATTTCAGTTTAAATCCTGAAGGACTTGTGGGGGCCCCAACCCCAGGTCTTTAGAACACCGTGTATATCCTACACTTAAATATTCAACATTCTCTTTCCAACTGATGGAAAAAGGAAAAATATTTGGTCATGAAAATCACTGGTTTTCAAAACATAGCTGTACTAGCACAGTCCAGCCGCGTTTGAACGCTCTACCAGGCACGGTATAACCACTTCCCCTGGAGCGGCTGTGACGTTTTCACTTGTAGGCCTTCTTTATCCTGCACCCCATTACTGTCCCAAAGCTGCAAGTATCAGATTTCAACTCTTCTGCTCTTCCCCCTTATGGCAGGGAATTCCATCTTCATCCTCAAACCCAACCCTAGGTTGCATCTCTCTGATCCTTTTTCTTTCTTTCTTTCTTTCTTTCTTTCTTTCTTTCTTTCTTTCTTTCTTTCTTTCTTTCTTTTTTTTAAAATTCTATTCTGTCTTGTTCTATCCTCAGGAGAAACAAGGAGGACCTTCCTTTCTATCTCCTTACCTCTTGTTTGAAATATATTGAAGCAACCATTCATTCACACATCTTTACTATTTATTGAACGCCGTCTATGTGAAAAGAGCTGGAGGCTCATAAGGGTCGTTTCTTTTGGTGCTCTTGGAAAGTTGTTCTGCTATTTTAACTTAGGGCTGGTCTGAGAGCTAATGTCTTCTTGTTTGATGGTTGCTCAGGTTAGTAGAGAAAGACTACCCCAAGAAGCTCTGCAAATTAAGTCATGAACCCAGAATTCTGTCTATTGTTTCCCTGTTTTACTGTGAAAGTTTTTTGATGACTTTTTCCTCTAATATTCATACTGATTTTGATATTGCGTCTTCATAAAACCCCCAAACAGACAAGGAGCTCCACTGTCTCCTGCTTTAACAATGACGATACCATGAGAAAGAATGGACATCAAACTAACCATGCACTCCTTTATACAACCGTCTTTTTTTCTCAGTGAGGCCGTAGAGACACTGTCCAACCTCTACACATTTTAAAAAATCAAACATCTTCATAGAGGTTGATATCATTTTTTTAGTAGAACTTAACATCAAAAAATAAACTAGGCATTTCTTAAATGATTATTACTTTTTTAGTAAAATATATACATTTAATTTAATTA
>NW_008360320.1:11415858-11422277 GCF_000622305.1 Nannospalax galili
ACAGGGCTTATACCGAGTTCAATATTGTATAACTATTAATTCAACTGCGAACCTAGAAATTTACAGCCACTTGTGAAAGAGATGTACTTTTGCTCTGGAAATTGTTATTGAGTATGTTACAGCTGTAATGAAATGCTTCTTCTAAAAATAAAGAATAAAAAAAAGGAATAGTAATTTGCAAGAAATTTCATTCATGAATACATTAGTCTTGCTATCCCAGTACATGAGTGTTTTTGTTTCAAAATATCATCCTTTCTCATTATGGATTGAAACACTGCCAGTATTTAAAGGCACTTATATAGAATTACTTTGCTTATTTACTCATGATTTTCTTTATTTTAAAATAGGGTTTTGCTAGGCTCAGAACTCCCAAGTCCTCCTGCTTCCCAAATGCTCTCATTCTTGACATTTTCTACAATGCACAGTAAACTACCTAGAATTTTAAGCATACTGTGATATAATGTGAAAAAAAAATTTGCCTAGAGTTCATTATACACATACATTTATACTTTTAGAAATTGTCCCAGTTCAATGAACTCTGTAGAATGAGAATTTGAATGAGTAACTGAAACTATTTTGACAATCTTCTTTTTCTTTTTTTTTTTTTTTTTTTTTGTTGGTCTTTTTGAAACAGGGTCTTCCTGTAGCCCCAGCTGGCCTGGAACTCACTATGTAGACCAGGCTGGCCCTGAACTAACAGAGATCTGCCTGCCTTTGCCTCCCAAGCTGGGATTAAAGGTGTGAGGTGTGTGCCACCAACCTGGCTTATTTTGACAATCTTAGCTATAGATGATTGGCTTGATTTTATGGACTTAGAATAAAAGAGAGAATTTTTGATACTTGACATAAATGTAACTTAAATCTCTAGGATACTTATAGCTAGTAAAATTTTGAGAAATTACTTTGAGTATATTTCACTGAACTAGAATTTATATGTAATTATGATTCTATTCAAAAATATATGGTCAAAGAATGACCCACTGTTTAATAGTATGTCAAATTATTCACCATTATCAGTACGACTTATGCTATTTCAATAACAGTTAATGGCCTTTGCATGGGTCTTGTCCATGCTATCACCACTGTTGTAAGTTCGTATGAGCAACTTAAGATGAGTACTGTTGTAAGTTTGTAGGAGCAGATAAGACTCTGTTTCTTATGGTGATGTACCTCCTCCCCTTGCTCTTACAGTCTTCCCTCTCCCTCTTTTGCAATGGTCCCTGAGCCCTGTGTGGGTGAAGTATAACAAAGAGTCCTATCCAAGGACTCACACTCTGCAGTCTGTTATTCTCTACACTGTGGCCAGTTTTGGCCATTTGTGTTCATCATCTTTTGTAGCATGGGGAAGCTTCGCTGATGAGAGTTGAGAGATGCATTGCTATTCTCTCTATCCACTATGTTCACTCTGTTCTTTGTAGAGGTGTAAAGGTTCCATTGTAGATGTGTCATTTAGGGTTGAGCATCTCACAGACACTTATTCGGTGTGTGTGTGTGTGTGTGTGTGTGTGTGTGTGTGTGTGTGTCTCCTGTTGTGAACTCTGTAAGAGAATCAGTCTGTTGCAAAAGGAATATCGTTGATGAGTGGTGACTGGCATACTTGTCTGTAAATATAAGGATCTATGTTTAGCATATAGTAAGAAATTACATTTGTCTAGGGATGTGACAGTCTTAGGGTTTTCTCTAAGATCTATGACCTCTCAGCCATGTGTATTTGGTTATGTAAAAATCAACATAGAACCAGGGAAATGCTCATGAAGTCACAACTTTGATGAGGAAGTACTGGAAACTGATCACTGTTGGGAGAGCGACAGTTGATTTTTAAGGGAGTGATGCTAGACAGGCTGAACAGGCTCCAGTGGATGAATTCACACCAAGGGATATCTGGGTACACAAAACTTGACTTGATAGACTTTAACATATATGACAAAATGCTTGAAGTCCTGTGGGCAGGTTATGGGGGGTGTTCAGATGGGGGGCTAAGTATGATTTCAGATATTGTATGAAATACACAAAAATTAAATAAAAAATATTTTTTAAAAAATTAATGGCCTTAATATATTCAGAAAATAATGATTAACAAGACATGGTTCCTACTTCCATTTTATCTTATGTTCTAGGAAGAAGGGAAGACAACAGAAGTAACTGTATAAAAGATTTACCAGTAAGATGAGAACTAAAAGGGCAAAAGTACAGCAAAGCACTGAAATCCAGTTTAGCAGAACTGGGTTTGAACTTGAATCACAGTACTTCTGGTATTAATAATCAGAGAGGAGAAAGAGAGTGGCTTAAGCAGAAGCTACAGAATCTATTAAGACACTGAAGCAAGGAAACCCATTATACAGGGAAGGAACAACCAAGTCAGTTTGATTTGCAAACTAGATTTGAGAAGGGAAAGAAGGCAGTAGACAAGTACTCAAACTCAAGTACTTTACCCTGTTTACTAAAACTGGACATTTTCTGGTAATTCAACCTTTGAAGGCTTGAAGCTTGAAGCATTTTAAGGTAACAGGTATATTTTCTAAGACACAATCATCTTTAGATTTTATTTATTATTTTTATTTTATGTGTGTGAATGTACTTTCTGCATGTATGTAAATGCACCTGTGTCATGCACTACCTGCAAAGGTCAGAAGAGGGTAACGGATCCCCCAGAACTGGAGATATGGACAGTTGTTAGGCTCCACGTGGGTGCCAGGAACAGAGCCCAGGTCCTCAGCAAGAGAAGCCGTGCTCTTAACTGCTGAGCCATCTCTCCAGCCCAAAGACTTGGTCATTTTTGAGAATTATATTTTAAGTAACAAATTGAGAAAGGACAAAAACGTGATGCTCAGTTCTAAGAAAGGTGAGAAAAGAGATAAGAATGAGGGTTTGTACGACACTCAACTATTGGAGCTACCTGAAGTTAGGCCTGACAACCTGAATTCTACCTGTGCATCCCACAAGCGGGCCAGGGAGAACCAACTCCTAAGAGTTGTCCTCTTACCTCCAAAACCGCACTGTGGAGAGCATTCCTATATACACACAAACACAATAAAATACAAATAAATAAGTAAAACTAAAAAAATAAGATAAAAATTACATATTTGAATGCCCATGATAATTTGGGGAGTCTTACTTTAGGGAAAGGAATACACAATACATTTAAGCTGTATTTAGTGAGATAACTTATATGATGCCAAGTCATTATATATATACTTGATATTAATCACACTGCCATGTACACATAGTATACAGTTGGTTTTTACATGATGAGCTAATAGCTGGGTCACATTATGAACGTGCTTCCTGGTATTTGAACTGTGTAATGGTAAAAAAAATAACATTAGAAAAGCAGATCTGGAACTTTGCCTTTAAAATTCTTCCAAATCTCGTAGCTTGTAAACAAATCTGTAAAGAGTCCCCACATTTATAACCCTGTGCTTGAAAATTAAGTCATCAATATAGTATTCTTTCTCTTTATCTGTTGTGTCCCTGTTTTACTGTGAAAAAAGTTTTTGATTGGTTTACCCTCTAATATTCATACTGTTTTTGAAGTTGCTTCCTCATAAAGGCCCCAGACAGATAAGAAGAATGGTCCTTGTAATAAAAGCCAAGTGATGGAATGTAAAGAGACTTCTCTAAGTTAATAACCATAATTTAAAAAATTGATCAAATACTCAAAAAACAGGATTAGTTTTCTAATCCCTCAGTAAAATATAATTAAATAGACAATTAAATAGCTGCAACATATATATCAGGAAGTCGTTATAAGCTAAATTGAAATGTTAAAAGTCAATTATCACATTTTTATGTGGAGGAAATTAATACCATATACAATATCTAGCCTACTAAAGAGAGCACTTTTAACTATCTTACCATATATAATATCTAGCCTACTAAAGAGAGTACTTTTAACTATCATAATAAAGAATTCACAATTAAAGATCAAGTCATTGTGTTATTTTTAAATTAATTAATAATTTATATATTTTATGCTTTTGAAACTTCTAATGGGTTGTGATTTCCGTCGTATTTTAAACAATGTCCATTTTTGTGCTAAATTTTCCATTTATAGTTTTGTAATTCTCTCCCTCTAAACCTTCCCAGAAAATACTGATAAGTCACAGCCCATACCTGTTCCTTGGTTGGAGCCACAGCAGGAGAGTCTATGGTGAGATCTCAGACAATTTCTTCAACATCACAATTGGTATTTTTATGTCATTATTGGGACCTCAGAGAGTCAGAGTTCTAATAATTCCAAATAAAAGACAGTGTAAGCCATGCACTGTGTTATTTGAAATATAATGAAGAGGAAGTGTTCTTTAAATTATAGGCCTTGGTTACCTGAAGGTGTGATTTAGTATTAGGAAAGAAACACAGACACAGATTTCAGAATTCACAAACTTCAGGGATGGGAGGGATGTTCAGCAAATAAGAGCACTGACTGCTCTTGCAGAAGACCCAGGTTTGATTTCCAGCACCAACATGGCAACTAACAACTGTCCATAACTCCAGGTCCAGGGGATCTGATGCCCTCTTCTGACCTCTGCAGGCATTGTACAACAGGAGTGCACTTACATACATGCCGGCAATACATGCTTACACATAAAATAAAAATAACAAGTAATTTTTAAAAAAAATTCACAAACTTCAGTGCACCTAAGTATTATCTAAGGAGCTTTACCAAATTCAGATCTCTGGATTCTACCACCAGAGATGCAAACCAGCAACCAGAAATTGATTGACTATGAGCAAAAGCTCCATAAACCATTGTCTGAGAATTTCCTGTCTGTAATCAGCTTAGCATCTCTCATCTCCAAATATCCTATACTGATTTCTGGAGAAAAAAAAAACCCACGTAAAACACATTACTATAAAAAAAACCAGCATAAAAATAATATGATATAATATTACAATAAGAACTCTGTGTATAAACAAACACATTTGTAGCATGCATTAATGAAAGACTTCTACTTAAAATCTAGGGAATTTAAAATGAAAAATATCAAGTGATATCCAAATATTTTTCAATTTAGTGATTTAAAAAATATATCTCATGTAGAGTAAATGCTTTGACAAAAATCACAGGCTTCATTTCTTGGTTCTAAAAATTAATTTTTAAGTATCTGCAACAAGTATCTTAAAACTCAATCAAGTTTTATTTGTTATATTATTTAAAGTCTCCTTTTGTTAGTGTATAATTTATTGTCAATAATTTTACATATAAAATGGTACCTACTTTTAAGTCCTTGAATGTGAAGATTAGCTTTTAGAAAAATAATAAAAATACTAACTCATAGTTAGATCAAATGAGTTAATAGATTCCAGAAGCTCAAAGACCATTGAGGGATATGAAATAATAAATTAATGATTTGGATAATGCAATGGATTGACTTATGCATGAGAAATATAGGCGACTGGTATGTAACAGTGTCTCATCCTTTGATTAACACATTTTCTTTCTTTTAAATTTTTATTATTTTGTATATGGGGAGAAAAGAGCTACATAGCACAGAAGAGGAAGTCAGAAGAGGTCTTAACTCTCTCTTCCCATCAGATGGGTCCCACTCAGGTAATCACCCTCCAAGGGTGTTTGCACAGGTCTACAGATATTCCCAAACTCCTCAAAACTGTAGTTTTCTGCACTGCTTCATTCTAAATCTCTGGAATTAGTACTTTTTCAGTACTAGAAATTTATGTTCTAGTTATTTTCCCAGTATTCAGTTAGGGAGCAGAAGTACAGTACAATTCAACAGTGAGCCTTAGCCACAGTGCGCCTGAGTCACCCACTTCAGTCTTTATGACTTCTGTTTACTCCCACAGCTTGGACTCTAGTGACTAAAGTTCAAAACCTCCTTTTATTGTTCTGTTTAACCATTTACCTGTCCACAATTGGAGGTGAATGTCTACTGTTCAGTTTTCTTCATGTCATCCTTATTTGGCAGAATTTTGTTAGATTATATTATTGACTGCCTTCAGTCATGTGCCTGTCTCTAATTCAATCAGCTTTGACTAGAGGAAAGGTATAATGCCCCCAAATCTGACAACACCTTAACTAAGGGTCTGTTTAGAAAGGGTAGTGGAGGGAATTCTTTAAGGATAATATCTTAGAAGCCATCCTGGACTTCAGCTCCTGGGATTTTCCTCCCATCATTCCACTTGTTTTCCAGAAGTCCGCATTTTATTCTCATCAATTTCCCAAGTCTTTGCACTTTCCTATAGATTTTTTACTGAGTAAAAAATTTTTTTTTGTTTATTAGAAGAAGCATTTCATTACAACAACATTAACCTATTCAATAACATTTTTCTGAGCTAGGGTACATCTCTTTCAAAATTGGCTGTATATTTTTAGATTTACAGATGAATTATTATGTTTGTACAATCTTTTACTCATTATAAACTATATAAGACATAAAATTAAATGAGGTTCCAACGTTTAA
>NW_008360320.1:11424692-11425256 GCF_000622305.1 Nannospalax galili
TTCTTCCAATCTATGAGCATGGGAGGTCCTTCCATCTTCTGATGTCTTCCTCAATTTCTTTCTTTAAAGGGTTAAAATTTTCCTTGTAGAGCTCTTTAATGTCTTTGGCCAGGTTTATTCCAAGATATTATTTTTTTGTGTGTGTGGCTATTGTAAATGGGAGGGTTTCCCTGTGCTCTTTCTCTGATTGCTTGTCATTGGTATATAGAAAGGCTATTGACTTTTGAAGGTTAATTTTGTAAACTGCCACTTTACTGAATGTGTTAATAATTTCTAGGAGTTTGCGCATGGAATTTTTGACGTCCTTTAGATATAATATCATATCATCTGGCTTTCATAGTTTGCATTGAAAAGTCAGCTGTGATCCTAATGGGCTTTCCTTTATAAGTGACTTGTTTTTCTTTTGCTGCTTTCAGTATTCCCTCTTTGTTCTGTACATTTAGTGTTTTGACCATGATATGTCATGGGGAGTTTCTTTTCTGATCCTGTCTATTTGTTGTGCTATGTGCTTCCTGTATTTGCATGGGGATGTCTTTCCTTAATTTCTGGAAATTCTCTTCTATG
>NW_008360320.1:11425589-11425857 GCF_000622305.1 Nannospalax galili
TCTTTTGGTTTTTCATGTTATTATTTTTTCTCTGTGATTTTGACATGTGAATTTCTTTTGTAGTTTCTGACTCTTGTGTGATTCTCAGGCCTTCAAGTTTAGTTCTGCTTCTTTTTTTGAACTTTTTTGTTTTTGTGGTTTACTTTTTGGGTATGAAGAGCTGGTTCATCTAAGCTTCTGGTTCTCTCTTTTGGTTTTATATTGTTGTGGCTGGGTTGATTTTGTCTTCAGGAGTTCCCACAGTGGGCCAAGTCAGATGAGGATCAGA
>NW_008360320.1:11426024-11440449 GCF_000622305.1 Nannospalax galili
CGGAGGGCTGTGCTATAGACTTACCTCAAGAGGCCTGAGGATAGGAGTGCAGGCTAGGAGAGTTAGCCGGTGGTGCAGGTCCAGGGGAGCAGAGAGAGGTGAGGGCGGGGCCAGGTCCAGAAGCGGTGCTCCTGGGGCCCAAGGAAGGCACCAAGCTGGTCTGGGTGAAAAGGGTCAAGAAGCAGCACTGGCTCCCCAGGTGTCTGGGGCCCCAAGACTAGGAATGGCACAGGGCCCAAGCTTGGAGTAGAGAACAGCGGGGAAGATGCAAGGGTGAGCGCGGCTGTGGGAGTCAAGGCGCGGAGGACTGCGCCATAGACTTACCCCAAGAGAGGCCTGACGGCAGGAGAGCGGACCAGGAGAATTAGCCAGTGGTGCAGGTCCGGGAAGCAGGGAGAGGTGGAGGCGGGTCCAGGTCCCTCGGAAGCAGTGCTCCTGGAGCCCAAGGAAGGCACCAAGCTGGCCTGGGCGAAAAGCATCAGAAAGCAGTACCGGTTCCCCAGGTGTCTGGGGACCCAAGACCAGGAATGGCTCAGGGCCCTAACCAGGAGCAGAGAACAGTGGGGGAGATGGAAGGGTGAATGAGGCCGGGGGAGTCAAGGAGCGGAGGGCTCCACGATGGACCCACCCAGAGAGCTCTGAGGATACGGGAGCAGGCCAGGAGAGTTAGCCGGTGGTGCAGGTCCGGGGAAGCAGAGAGCTCCTGAGTAATAATTTTAGTTAGATTGAACAGTTTGTTATTGTATTCTAGGTGCTCATCCAGAAACTGAAATTTATTTGAAATTTTAAATTTTTATACAGAATTATCACATTTTACTATTTCAACAATGAAAAAATAAGGTACCTCCTCAGTACTTTCAGTCACTTTTAGCAATTGAAGAATGTATTGAAAAATGCGCAAGAGAAATAATAATGTTTACATAATTGTGTTTGTAATTTGTGATGGAAAAAGTTATAAATACTCCCAGGAAGTATGATTGTGTGTGTGTGTGTGTGTGTGTGTGTGTGTGTGTGTATTCAAGTTACATAAATAAGCACATATAAAATAATTTTTAAATTACAAGACAAGTTTAGGGCACTTTGATTTCATGAATTTAACAGACACATGTCATAAAACATACTTTTTAATCTTTATTGTTAAATGTTAACATACTTAGTTCTCATTATCTGCTTCTTTCAATATATTTGGAACTAATAAAACATTTACAGTTCTTTTGGGAGTTTATTGTATCACAGTGGAAGATACTTACTTGGCCACATAAATGTCAGGCATTGTTGATCTCAATCAAACAGTATGAGCTCCACGTTTGCTCCCACTCTTTTATTGATGACACATGTACCCAGCACATTCAAGTAATCTGACTGATGATAAATATCATGGGATCATTTGCTATGATTCTGCTTGATAAACACATCAGAAATGCTTATTGTGTTCTCTCCTTCACATGATACTAGTTTTACTATTCATTGATGGATTTTAACAACTCAATGTCTTCAATATATTCACATTCATTCTTCATAGAGAAGATCACCAATTCACATGTAACCACCAGATCTGGACAAAAAATGCTTAGGTTTTTATGTTAAGATTATTTTAGGAACTATTTTTAGAACTTATGGGGCTATGAAGGGGAAAATATAGAAATCACAAGAATGAGGAATCAAATCGTACAATTAAAAGGATGAAGAGAGTTGATTTTTTTGGCCCATTGTGTTGTGTTTAACTGAAGAAAGAAGTGGAAATAACTTACTTGTTAGAAGGTGATAACTTTGATGTTTCACAGGTAAATATATATTGTGCATTTATAATATATCATTAATGGTACATAAATATACATGCATACATTACAAAAAAGCAGGTGCCCAGCCATATGTGATGCATCTATAATGCAACCTCTTCATTAAAGTCTTCGGGAACATGGAGGAAGACATGGCAGATGCTAGTTAGTACATTCTAGACATGATAGGGAAGCTACAACAAAGAAATCTTCATAGTATGGGAGTCTAACAAGATATGAATAATGATACAACCAGTTTACATGCCAAGTGGATGGCAGATATTTCAGAGGGTCCACCGAAGATGAAGAACAATAGGCAAACAATGGATGCTGAGGGAAATGAGTTTTCTCCCAGGATCAGATCTTTAATTAGTTATTTAATCATATGTGGAAAATCCTTAATACAGGTACACAAGAACACCACCAATTAGACTCAGTTCAGTATATCTATTACATATACATATGCATATATGTAATATGAGTGTATATATTACATATATGTATACATATGTAATATATATGTATGCATGTATAATAAAAACAAGACAAGAAATTGAGAGCGAGTAGGGGGACATGGGAGGAGTTGGAGTGGGACTGAGAGGGAGGAAAATAATGCAAAGTGACTCGTGTAGGAAATTCTCAAAAACAAAATGTAAGAAAAAAGATAAAGATACACATACAGATTGAATTTATTTATAGAATGTGTGTAGATGTAATTGTAATGAATATTATAATGAATACTAAAATGAATTCTAGCTTTAGAATATACCAGAAGTTTCTGTAATTGCCTTCTCCGAATTAAAAGGTACTTTAAGTATTTCACTTCTGACATAGTGAAAACTTTTAAGACTTGAAATGAAGGAAACACTTATTCAATTTCTCAGGAGGTTGATCTCCATACACACGCTTCACATGAGCTGTACTGTGTGCCTTTCTCTCCTGAAAGTGGTAGGCTTCCATCATCATCTCACTGAAATTCTGCACATGACATTTCTTCCGTGGGAAACTCATCATAGAATGCTAAAAATATTATCTGGGGCCTTCCTTATAATGGAATCTAGGAAGACAGCACTGGGGCTAAAATTTCCCAAAATAAAGAATGTATTTTGATTACTTCTACCTTTAAGACATAAACAAAACCAAAAAAAAAATCCTAAGATTTTTAAAGGAAAGAGAATGTTATCCATGGTAAAATTTATGGTCAAATGTGTTAGAAAATGTTACTAGAGATTTCTTTGACAGAGAATCCCGTCTCTTCCTAAATATTGAACTGATACACATAGTAACAGAATTTTAGTGGCTTATTCATCAAAGGAACTCAAAAATATGAAATTGAGAAGCTGGAGAGATGGCTCAGTGGTTAAGAGCATTGACTGCTCTTGTAGAGGACCCAGGTTCAATTCCCAGCATTCTCTGTTACTCCAGTTCCAGGGGATCCGACACCCTCTTCTGACCTCCTTGGGCATTGCATGCCACAGGTGTACTCACACACATGCAGGCAATACACTCATACATGTAAAAAAATGGATAAAGTGTTTTTGAAAACTATGAAATTGCATAGGAAGCTACATCAGGGCAGCTCCGAAACAATTTTTTTCTGGGTATATGCTGCATCTGTCAAATACACTAGGAATGAGGAAAAATGAACTGGAATTCTCAACGGCAACAGACCACTTATGCCAGGCATCAGGATATTTAGGTTGTATGGAATTTTTCCAAGATTTTCTCTACATTTGGGTCTCATAAATTTTACATGCACTTGAAAATGGTCAGAGGCTCTGATGAAAATGTTTGAGGTCAAACAAAATGCAAATATTTAAAATGATAATCACTTAGACTCAGAAAGATGGTGCAAGACAACCACTGCTTAAAACACACGACAGAGGGAAGACTGGGGCAAACTTGGAAGTGTATTTAAGGGCAACTTTTTCTGGAAGCATTAAAAACTCTATAAAAAATATTTTGAGGGAATTCCACTTTAAATCACTTAGTGATGTATTTGTAAGTCATAAATGAGAAAAGATTGCTGACAGTGCTATTATAACTTGGAATTCTTATTACATATTTTGGAATACATATATATATATATGGCAGTGTGTGTGTGTGTGTGTGTGTGTGTGTAATTGTGAAGATACAGGTCAGCAGACAACTCACTCTAAGGAGTCTGTTCTTTCCTGCCAGCTTGTGTGATCTGGGGACTAAATTTCTTGCAAGCATCTCTACCAACTAATTCATCTTGCTGGCCCTAGCTCTCAACATTTAAAACTAAGAAAACATGAAAAAATATTATGGAATATCATGCCCTTATTAAATGTTTCATTCAGCACTTATCAATGTCAGTGTACATCACAAAATATTTTGAGTCAAAAGAAAATATTAATACGTTGGGAATATATTCAGAGTTTTTGACATGTTCATAATTTATATGCATTTTCCTACAAAGAAAAGTCTGTAAAAATATAGAGAAACATAATAACAATTATTATCTAGAAATGTTGAGCTTTTGTAGTTGATTTTCTCCTTTCCAATTAATCTGCATTTCTCTCTCTCTCTCTCTCTCTCTCTCTCTCTCTCGTCTTTGAGATCATTCTTGTATAGCCAAGGCTGTCCCAGAACTGCAGCCATCTTCCTGTCCTAGCTTCCTGAGCACTGGCCATCAACATGTCTGGTTCTCTAAAGACTTTCTTTTTAATTAAATATAATCTGTGGAATTAAAATATCTCCAAACTTGAAAGACAGAAAATAATAACACTTTAATTTTCAGTCTGTTAATAAGACTTTTGACATGTTTATTATTAAATTACAATATATAATTTAACAATGATTTCTTAATTATGCAAAATAAGCAATCATTACTGTTCTATGAGAAAATATATGCATTTTTACCTATTTCTGACAATATTAGGAAGCTTAATTTGTATTCTATCAGGCCTCCACGGCTACCTTTTCTAATTTTCTAGGAACATTAAAATGTTACATATAACCTTTTCCTTTGATGAAGTAATAATTACTTTCATGAGAATTCATTTAAATCCGCATGACATGTGTCTTCTGTAGAGAAATGCTTAATTATCTGTGTTATTTAGAAAAATGTTTGGGAAGTCTGTGAACTTTTCTTCATATTTCATAATACTTAAATAACAGAAGGCCACCTCCCAAAGACCCCTGTTTCCTATCAGATCAACTAATAAAATATTACCCTCTTGCCCATTTGGGGTTTGGAATATATCTATGAATTGGTAACCAGTCTATGAAAATTACTGTTTCAGTTTTTTTCCAGAACAGTTTCAAACCAAGAGGTGGCAAGTCTATAGGTGTGATTTTGGAACTCACTGTAGGAATTCCAAGACAAAACCACCTGTGTGTATCTCTGTGCTGCAGTGGTGCTGATGTTCATACTTTTCATCTGTATAGCCCCCGTGTGGCTGTTCACACCAGCACAAACCTCTCTCTTCCATTCACCAAGTTTTAGACAAATGATTGTTAAGCTTACTTCTTCCCAAGACATTTGTTATGTTTGTAGAACTGAGATTTAAGCACATGAAATTTTAACTGGTGTGTGAGATGGCTGGAGATGGAGAGATGGCTCAGTGGTTAAGAGGCCCGCCTATTCTTGCAGAAGACTCAATCCCAGCACCCACATGGCAGCTAACAAGGCTAACAATCACCCATTATTCTAGTTCCAGGGGATCCAACATCTTCTTCTGTCTTCCATGGCAGTGCATGACACAGGTGCACTTAGATACATTCATGTAATACATGCATGTACATAAAATACAAATAAAAAATAATATATAAACACTGGTGTGTGAGATGACTCAGTGGGTAAAGGTGCTTGCTGCCAAACCTGATGACTGGAGTTGCATCCCCAGGACTCACATGATGGAAGAACAGAGCTTTGTCCACAAGTTGCCTTTCGACTTCCACCTACACAGTGTGGCACACCTGTGCCATCTGTAAACAAATATAATTAACTAATTAATTAAGCAGTCTTAATGTCATTAAGAAGATAGGGAAGTATTGAGAAAAATCATGGAGGAAAATCTGGGAAGTAAAAGTTGTTTTCATGAACTGTGAGTGGGTACAATACTTATTTTCAGCTGGCATCCTTTGTGAATGGGGGTATTTGTGGTTGTTATAATGGCTGAGGGAGCTGGTATCACTTAGTGTATGGAGGTCAGCATTACTAAACACATTCTCAGAACAAAAGTCAGGACTTCAAAATATCAGCAATTTCCAGCTTGACAAAGCAACCCATTAATGTCTTTGAGAGCAGTCTTTCTGTCAGTCAGAAGTGCATTTGTATCTTGATCTTGCCAGTCAAGTAGCATTAAAAAAGACATTCAACATTCTAAACAGTTATATCTGATTCATAAGATGCCAATAATACATTCGGTATTAAAATATATATAAACAATTTAATTTAGTATATGTCATGTGGTTACACTCAACATTATTATTATATATACTATTAACTACTTTATTCCCCAACAAAAAGTTTCAAAGTCTACTAATTTAATAAAGACTATGAAGTATAACTGAATGTTTGAAAAATAAAATTTAAATTTTGACTAGGGGTCAGGTTATAGCTCAGTGTTAAAACAAACACATTTACAGTGTGTCAAGAAAAAACAACTATATACAAGTCCTAGAAAGTGAATATTCAAACTTATCTCTAGCCAATCTTTGACACAAAATAAGTTCAGCTGTGTAAATGTCTTGATGTTCCCTTAGTACAGTGTCATTGCTTTTTGCTATCTTTTATAGTTTAGAATTCTGTCTTCCATCTAGGTGATGTGAACAGTCTCATTCTGTTTCAGACTGGAGAGCTCTAGGCTCTTGATGACGAATTGTGGGGGAAATTCAGGGATTTGACCACTAGTAGATTTCCCATGATCCAGTGGTCAGCCTTACATGCATATGGATATGGGCAACACTAATCAATCTTAGTTGGTAATATGTTAAAAAATATACAAGGGAATTTGAATTTAAAAGGGAGATGTGTGTTTGTGGGGGTGGGGACTGGGGAGGATTTGGGGGAGGGGGGTAAGGTATGAATAGGATCAAAATGCATTGTAATCAGGTATGGAACTCTCAAAGAACTAAGAAAAGCAGCAGCTTATAGCAATCCATTTCTGAGATGCTTTCCTAATGCTTGAATCAATTGCTTCCGGTTGGCAGTAGTTTCCTAGCATGCTATGGCTAAGTAATAATAAGACTGTTTATTGCACAAACTAATGATGTGTCTAGGGATTGGTGAGGTGTTGGGCATGGAGTTGAGTTTAGCAGAATATTCTAGACCCATGTGTTAAGCTTTTTCACAATTGCCATGGTTATGTAAATTTCCATTCTTTGTATTAGCTTCATGCTGTGACTGCCCAAGACCTCAGGTATCACAAAGCACAGTCATGCAGGAGAGCTTTTATGAGTAGAAAGAACACTGTATTCTGGGAGAGTCTCAGTTGTCTCTAGTCATCAGTGGGCCAAATGCCCATGCTCTGGACCTAGGAAAGGAAACAGACAGTCTTCCACACCTTTCACAGTAAGAGATTTTCCAAAATGATAAAAGTTGGCCAATAATATTATTCTGTGCATGTGTTCACCCACTGTCAACTAAGTCGCCACTCCAACTCTGACTTGTAGCACATCAATTTAAATACTGATCGTTTGCCTCCTTCTCTCCTGAGCCATCAGCCCTACCCCTGAGGAAAGAGGCCCTGCTGTGCTGTTGTCTTCACCACCAAGTTCTAGGGCTTACTTTGGTTCATAGTCAGTATATGAGAAGTGACGAATGTGTTCATAGTCTTTAAAAATAAGGATAAAAATTATAATTGAAGAATGTATCTTAAGTTCAAAGTGAGAAGTTATGATAAATAAAACTGCAGTGGTTAAAAGACAGCATAATGGGTAGGAGATGTTACAGCATCCCTGAATGAGCTTAGCCATCTGCTTCCCTTATTGGTAAGTCTAGAGAAAACATGTAAAGTTTGGTACCTTCTGGGAGATCAGATTAGGATTGCATAGGATTTAACGATTAAAGTTTGCAAAGGAACACCAGTATTTTAGGCTTTTCTTTTATATTTTCAAAGGAGACATATCAAAATTTTACCCTTTCTTTATACTATACTATATGAATTAACCCTGCCTATTCATGTCCCTGGGCTTTTGAGAAAAGGTAGCTAGAGAGGAAATACAACATTTTCACTGAAATTTCAGAAAGCACAAGTGAAAAACATGAATTCAGTGATAAAAACTGGGGTCAATCATGTTGAAAGTATTAGCTTTAATCCACTGAAAACATATATCCTACCTCATACTAAAAAACTGACAGGATTTTCAGTCATGTGAGTGTGTGTGTGTGTGTGTGTGTGTGTGTGCACGTGTGTGTGTGTGTGCATGCATAAATGTTTTTCCTCGGTAAAGAAGTAAAAATTACACAAGAAGCATACCAGTGTTTAAAAGATCAAGGAAAACAATTCTGACTTTTTCTTTGAAATTAAATGTAAAATTGGATCTGAAATATTTGCAGAGAACTTTGCATTTGCTCATGCTGATAGCAATGAGAAATGAGCAAAGCCTCTTTCTGGGAATAATGCAATTCCTTAATTTTTCAATTTAGTCTTTGTGATACTTGTATATGTATGTTTGTGATGACAAATTGCCATTTGCACTTACAGAAACACTTGGTGCTTAATAAGGCATAGAATGATTGAGACATTGGTAACAACAGAAAGTACGCAAACATGATTAATGTTTCATAATGGATATTATCATAATTTTGTATTTTCTTATCTATGGAATAAAATGATAATCACCCACATATACACACCTTACCAACTCTTAGAGGTGAGTGTTATTTGAGCATTCATAATGTTTTTAAAAAATTCTATAATGTGCTTCTGAAAAAGGCGTTGTTGCTGCCCTTACTCCTCTATATTTTAACTGATATTTGATGTCAGAAATAGGAAAAGGTATTTTGGTGTGAAAACTAAGAAAAAAAAAAAAACTTAGGAGAAAAAGAGCTTTAAATTAGTATTAAAATAGTAATTTGCTTGTTTCCTACTAATTTGATCAAGCTTACTTTTGCTGTGTCTTGAGATGTGGGTCTGAGGACTTGTTCACTGTTTTGTTGTTTTTATGACTGTTGTTTCATAACAAATTACCACAAACTTGGTGACTCAGAGCAAGGTCAATTTTAATCCTATGGTTCTGGGGGTCTGAAACCTAAATGATGTCCCAAGGCTGAGTCCTTTGGGAGGCTCTAAGTGGCTTTGCCTTCTCTTTTCCAGGTTCTAATTTCTTCCTGTAACATTGTTGACCCCTTCCTCAGATTTCAGCAAAATGTGTTCTGGTCCAGGGCCTCATCAGTATTCTGACCTTCTGTGTATAAGGCACCTTGTGATTATATTGTACCCCTACATTTCCAGACTATAGTTTCCAGGTCAAGATCTTTCCTTTAATCATGTCTGCAATGTTCTTTTTTACTGTGTGAGGTGGCACATCCATGTTTCTAGAGATTGGATGTGAGTTTCTCTGCAATGCCAGCATTAGTCAGTCTACCAAGAGGGTCATATTGAATTTCACATCTTAAATGATTTGTCCCTATGCCTTTCAGCCTCAAGGATGGCTCATCCTCAGGCAGAGCTGTATGCCAGTTTCAAAATTCAGGGACATTTGTACATACTGTGTGGGCATAGAACACATATGTCAGCAAAGTGTTATGTTTCTAATTTATCAATAGTGTTTTGCATGACAATGAAAATTACAGATTTAAACGCATATCATGCCTTTGAAATATAGACACTGTTCAATCTCCAATATCCTCCTAATGTTCACCTATGTAATATTTTCTAGATAGATTCAACAAAAATAAATGATAGCACAGGTTGTAATTGCACCATATTTGATCAGATGCTTTTCAGTCAACTGCTGATTTTCCCTGGCAAAGAAAACTGGAGACTGATTTTTAAAAATCTGTCTTCTCATCTCCATCCCTCCAAACTTACAAAATACAAATTTAACAAAATGTTGAGTTAGATTTGATCTTACATTCACAGTTTAATATTTCTAAAGTAATGATGCTTTAAAACAAACAGTCCTTAATATATACGGCTAAATTCCCATTGCTTACCAGGGATTACAAATCTAATTTTTCAGCATAGTATTTAAGTGTCCCTGGAGAATAAAGTCAAGTCTGGCTTTCAGTTTTCACGAATGCTTTAATATATACAATATAATGTTTACTACTCAGGGTATTTTATTATAACCATGGGAGAACTTTGTTTTAGTTTAGTGATTAAATAAAGGTATTTATCATTCTGAAAATAAAACACAGCACTGGTATCACTTTGACTGTTGTTTTTCCCTTCTCTTGGCAAAATCTCTGTGGAATTATTTCCAGAAAATGTCATTGAATTGAAGTCTTCCTTCAAAAAATTGGATGACACATGATTGTACATTATAGAGAATGACGTGAGGTTTTGATGCATATATATTAAATAATGGTTAAGTAGGGGCATCATCATATTGATCACCTTCTGCTTTTATCATTTCTTTATATCAAGATCATTGTGAGTCTCTGCTGTGGGTGTACAATGCATTCGGTAATTAACTGTACTCATCCTACCGAGACTAGAGGATTAGAACTTCACTCTTCCATCCAATTGCAGCATTGCACTTGTTGAGCAAATTCTTCTCCTTCTTCCTCTTTCCTCACCTTCTGGTAATCTAGTTCTGTTTTCAATTTCCATGAGACAAGTTTTCCTAGGCCTCATACAACCATAATGCCATGCACTATGTGCTTTCCTGTGTCTGTTTTCTTTCACATCACACAGTATTTTCCAGTTTCATCTATTTTGTCTTAAATGGCAAGTTTTTCCAGTTCTTATTGCATGGATACACTTCCATTGTTTGTACATATCACAGTTACTTTTAGTTCTTCCCTATAGGTGGATCCTGAGGGGAAACCTGTGCCCTAGTCATTGTGGATGGGGATAAAGAGAGGAAGGAATATGTTTCACTGACATCTTCTTATGAGCACAACGTGAAGTGGAAGGCAGAGTTCGATCAGGGAGGGCTTTACTAGGAGCTGTAACAGAGCAAAGGGCAGCTGCAGCTTGGAAGCTTCACTTAGAGGGTTATGACATCAAGAACAGCAGTAACAAGTTCACTGAAGACTTTTCTAGTAAAGGGTGTAAAATGAGACAGAGGCAAATGGATTGCCACAAATTTGAGGCCAGACTGGTATACATGGAAAGTTCCAGGCCAGACAAGGTTAGACAGTGCAATCCTGTCTTACAAAAACAACAAAAAAAAGGTCGAATGTCATTACACATTGGTGACTATATATATATATATATATATATATATGCGAAAGACATTCCTCAATTGTATGTCAAGGTGGCAAAATGGAATGTCTACAATTCCTACCCTGGGGAGCTGGAGGCAAGAGGATCAGAAGTTCAAGGTCATCCTTGGGTTCATAATGGGTTTCAGACCTTCTTGGGAGCTACATGAGACCCAGTCTCAAGAAATCCAAAACACTACAACAACAACAAAAATGCAAGTTGGTCAAGTAACAGTAGGGGATTGTTTTAAGAAAGAAGTCATTGACCTCACTAAACTAAAAACTTCTGTACAGCAAAAGAAACAATCAGAAAAGTGAAGAGAAAGCCCACAGTGGGAAAAAAATCTTCACCAATGACACATCTTACAGAGGTTAATATCCAGAATATATAAAGAACTAAAACAAAGAAGCAAGAAAGAAAATGACCCAATTAAAAATGGGCTAAAGATCTAAATAGAGAGTTCTCAAAGGAAGAAATAAAGATGGCTAAGAAATATCTTAAAAAGTGTTCAACAGTATTAGTAACTAGGGAAATTCAAATTAAAACCACCCTCAGGTTTCACTTTACTCCAAACAGACTGGCTAGGATCAAGAGAACAAATGATACCAAATGCTGGAGAGGATGTGGAAAAGGGGAATGCTCATTCACTGCTGGTGGGATTGCAAATTTTTGCAATCCCAATGGAACGTAGTGCATAGAACTCTTAAAAATCTGAAAATGATCTTACCATATGACCCAGTTATACCACTCCTTGGCATATTCCCAAAGGACTCATCCTATTGTAGACACACTTGTACAACCATGTTGGTTGCTGCTCTTTCCACAATAGCTAAGAGATGAAAGCAACCTAAGTGCCCCTCAACTGACAAATGATTAACAAAAATGTGGTATATTTACACAATGGAGCTCTATTCAGTAGTAAAGAAAGATGAAATAATGAAATTAGCAGGTAAATAGATGGATCTAGAAACTGTTATGCTAAGTGAAGACAAACACTGAGAAAAACAAAAGACATATGTTCTCCCTTATTTGTGGATCCTAGCACCAAATCCTTTTATAGTCCATGTTCTTTTAATAAGGTGATGCCGTACAGCAGTGTCTTCTGTGTGAAATAACTACCATCATCACAACTTCAGCTGTGCCTGCTTGCTAAACATAGTCACAATTGGGCTTGTTGATGGCCGTGCTCCTCCATTAAAGGAGGGGCAGGCAGGGTCATTGGACCCTCACCAGAGTATCCATCTACTCTTTCTAGCGAACTGTGTGTAATTTGGCCCTAATCACACATGGATTTGAGGAGGACTAAAGTATATAATCTGGGAAAGGCTAGGAAGAGATGGTTTGATCCATGCTGGGTAAAGGCTTTCCAGTGTGCGTACCCTCAGGTCACTCATACACTGCAGAAACCCCTCAGTCATCTCTGTAAGTAAGCTCAGTAAATCATTGGTTCCCCAGGAAAACTTTAATCAACACTGGTTTGACACTAGAACCATAGAAGGGGATAAACATTGTTTAGTATCTCAAGGAAAAGAATTCTTACAACAAATGGAAAAATTATTTGTTAGTTATTTTGTCTTATAATTATTGAAAAAGAAAATGGGAATATAAAAGATGTTAAAATAATATGGAAATGGAGATATTTTCCAAAACAGAAAAATGTGAGAAAGCCTAAGCAAGTGATAAAAGTCTGTATAGGTTTGTTGTGATATATAAAGGATGAGACAAAAATAATATACACATAATCTTAAAATTTCTAAGGTTGTAGTTTAGTCAACTAGTTCAAGGAACAAAATATATGTCTAGTCAAGGTTTATCTGAGACTGTTTGGTTTTTGCCTAAGCTTTATCTATATAGCATATGGTAATTAAAAGTACCAGACTGGTAGAACTAACCTTGTTGGATGTTTAATAGCCATACTTTGAGGTCTATACTAATGTGGTCAAAGGGACACAAAGGACGGTTTTTGCTTCTTGCCATCCAAGGTTGATGAAGTTCCAGGGGACTAATGGAGCACCTCCCAAAATGCCTTGTAACTGTGATTAGTCACCTGTCCTCTTGTTCAGGGGGGCCATGGAGACTTGAACCAGTGTCCAGTCTACAAAGCAGAGTGTCAACACAGAGGAAACATTTCCTTCATGCTTCCAAAAGAAGTTAGCCATGATCAATCAGGATCTTTGCCCTATCTTCACATATATGGAACTGGTAAAAGAAAGGAGCCAGGGGCTCCTCCCAAGCCCATGTGACCCCTGAGGAACAGATCCTCAAACAATGTTACAAATAAAAATAAAATGGTTTATTTGGGCCAACTGTATGGTTCTAAACACTCAAAAGGAAAGTATAACCAAAGATTAAAGTGATCAGTATATTTCTTTAAGAGTTCAAAGGATTACACTTCCCAGACATTATTCTTGTCCATATGAAATGTTATTTAGACAATTTCTCATTGATGATTTTGTTTCTAATCAGAAAGTATTGCTCAGATGCAAGACTTCAAATATTGATCTGCAATACTGTGGTTCTAACCTGTAACTATGGGAAACAACCCACTATTGTTCTAAAATGATGGCCAAATTTGTTTTTTCCCCCTATCTAGAAGCCTTTAAGAGGTAACTGACGTGGATTCTAGCCACTCCAAGAGCTCTCAAAGTGCCTGGAAACAAATCCTGAGTCCATCACTCTCGGGTCCAGCCTTGGCAGACAAAGGAAAAATGAGGAGAAACCCAATAGAGGGATGCTTTTAGAAGCTCTCATCAAGAAATTCCAATATACTCTGATATGAACATTCGAAATTTGCCCTGTTCTGACTTTTTTCTGGTTCCCTGTCTAGAACTTGTAATGCTAATTACTCTTGCTTTTACTTCTCCTTCACATCTCCGAGGCACCAAAGACTTTCTTGTCTCCCTACTGTTAAGATTTATGCGATTTGGGAGTCTTTTAGACAGACCCAAATGAAGGGGTACCCCAAATGCCTCACCCTGCATCTCTGTTCAGCATGGAAGAAGCCAGAGCAGTCTGGATCCCAATTCCCCATTGGCAATTTGGATATCCACTACAGGATGGCGTGAGAAGAATAGGAGGCAGGATTTGGGTAGGTATTTAGGTTAAAAAGACCCCAAAGAAAAGTAGCCAGTTTCTTGGCTAAAAGTCAAAATGTCCTTGGGCCTCTTAGCAACATACTCTGTTCCGAAAGTCAAAAAGGTCAAAAGTATTTGGAAGATCTTATCTAATCCCTAAAAGATTTTAGGGTTTCCTCTTCAGAGGGGGGAATGTTAGAGTAGCAAAAAGCCCCACAAAAAAAAA
>NW_008360320.1:11440588-11441761 GCF_000622305.1 Nannospalax galili
TTTATTTTATGTTTAAAAAAAAGAAAAAAAGCCCTTGATCTATGTTACTTAAAACAATTTAAATACATTTTCAAGAAATTTCTTGATGTAAATATGGACCTGTGTACATGTCTGACATAAAATAAGGTAATGGAATTAATGTACCCCTAAAATTCAATAGCTAGAATTGTTCTTTTAACTTTACATGAATATTTTCAAATTTTCAAGTTGAGTTAGTAATATTTTTTCTAAGTCTTTATGTGACTACTTTCTGATAATGAATTCACCTCCTGTTATAAGAGACTAAAGGAAATAAAACTGTACCCCACTCTTAGTAATGCTTAGAAGTCCTGGGTTACTTGTGTGACTGCCATTAATCATCTTAAGTTAACAAGGAGATGTCAAGAAAGTAAGCGAACACTGTTGATTTTGACTAAGTTCTGAGTGTTCATAGTGCATGCCTGACACTCTACTTATTCAGAGGTTATGCCTGTTCTTTAACCAAATTTTCTTTTTAAATACTTACCTGCATCCCTTGGAATTTACCTGTTGATAGCATGTGTGTTCCTCCATTACGTTTGGTCTGTAATTTATGAGTTCATAATTTTCATTTGCTCTAAATTTCCTCGTAATACTTTGTTAACAATCATTGGAAAGGTTTGTTGAGGATCTGTTTGTTCCTCAGGGGTCACATGGGCTTAGGACAAGACTCTGGCTTCCTAGGCCTTTCTTTTAACCAGCTCCATCTATGTGAAGATAATTCAAAAGGCTTGGTGGGCCATGACTTTGCTTGGAAACATTGAGGGCATGTTTACTCTGTGTTGACTCTCCTCTTTGCCAACTGGATACTGATTTGAGTCCTTCTAGTGGGGTCTCTATGGCCTCCCTGAACAGGAGACCAGGTGACTTATCAGTTACAGGATGTTTTGAGAGATGTTCCATAGTCCCTTGGGACTTAGTCAACCTTGGAGGGCAAGGAGCAAAAAATTGTCCCTTTAAGTCCCTCTGACCAGATTAGTATAGGCCTCAGGATCTGGCTATTAAGCACTGAAGAAGGTTAGTTACAACAATCTTGTACTTTAATTGCCATGTAATATATATATATAGCTTTGGCAAAAAACATTCTCAATTAAACCTTGACTTGGTGTGTATTTTTTCCTTATACTCATTGACTGCACTATGACCTTAGAAAAT
>NW_008360320.1:11445895-11446448 GCF_000622305.1 Nannospalax galili
TTTTGGTTATATTCAGATCCCCTCCTCTATCTCTATCCCCTTTTCATCCCCCATCCAATTTCAGCACTCTGATTTATATATATGGACTATTAATTTTAATTGGTGTCTGCAAATACCGTTTTATTGAGGGTCCTTTTGCTGGTGCCTGGTTAATCTGCTCGGCATCACATTATTTTTTTAAAAATGTGATAAGAATAGGAGGTAGGAACTGGCTAGGCAGTTAGGGTAAAAAGAACACAAAGAAATGTAGCCAGTTTCTTGGCTATATGTCAAAATGTCCTTGGGCCTCTTAGCAACATACTCTGTTTCAAAAGTCAAAAAGGTCAAAAGTATTTGGAAGATCTTATCTAATCCCTAAAAGATTTTAGGGTTTCCTCTTCAGAGGGGGGAATGTTAGAGTAGCAAAAAGCCCCACAAAAAAAAAAGAAGAAAGAATTCATGAAGTTACCAGAGAAAGGTGATGGGGAAATATGGGAGGTGTTGGAGGGGAGGGAGTGGGCATGGATTTGATCAAAACACCTTATATGCATGTATGAAATTCTCAATAAAGTTT
>NW_008360320.1:11446607-11464800 GCF_000622305.1 Nannospalax galili
ACTTATTCAGAGGTTATGCCTGTTCTTTAACCAAATTTTCTTTTTAAATACTTACCTGCATCCCTTGGAATTTACCTGTTGATAGCATGTGTGTTCCTCCATTACGTTTGGTCTGTAATTTATGAGTTCATAATTTTCATTTGCTCTAAATTTCCTCGTAATACTTTGTTAACAATCATTGGAAAGGTTTGTTGAGGATCTGTTTGTTCCTCAGGGGTCACATGGGCTTAGGACAAGACTCTGGCTTCCTAGGCCTTTCTTTTAACCAGCTCCATCTATGTGAAGATAATTCAAAAGGCTTGGTGGGCCATGACTTTGCTTGGAAACATTGAGGGCATGTTTACTCTGTGTTGACTCTCCTCTTTGCCAACTGGATACTGATTTGAGTCCTTCTAGTGGGGTCTCTATGGCCTCCCTGAACAGGAGACCAGGTGACTTATCAGTTACAGGATGTTTTGAGAGATGTTCCATAGTCCCTTGGGACTTAGTCAACCTTGGAGGGCAAGGAGCAAAAAATTGTCCCTTTAAGTCCCTCTGACCAGATTAGTATAGGCCTCAGGATCTGGCTATTAAGCACTGAAGAAGGTTAGTTACAACAATCTTGTACTTTAATTGCCATGTAATATATATATATAGCTTTGGCAAAAAACATTCTCAATTAAACCTTGACTTGGTGTGTATTTTTTCCTTATACTCATTGACTGCACTATGACCTTAGAAAATTTAAGGTTATCTATATATTATTTGTCTTATCCTTTATGTATTGTAACAAACCCCTATATAGATCTTTATCATTTGCATAGATTTTCCCATTTGTTTTCTATTCTGGAAATATCCAGCCATCACAATCTTGTACAAAAATCCTTCTTAATAAAATATCTTCACCTGCAAATCCTTCTAACATCTTTCACCTTCCCACTTTCTTTCTAAATAACCATGAGACATAATAGCAAACTGAGTAAACTATTGCTCCTAGTAGCATGATTGGTTAATTTTAAAGTCAATGACATAAGATTGTTGCAAACTGATATGATGAACTTTTCAAGTACGTGGAGAATAGCTACTCAATTAATCCACATTGATAGATGATCGTTTCAGCATTTGACCAGATAGCTGCCATTTTTAAAAAGATCAAAACACTCGTAAGTGATAAGAAGGTGAAAAATATGAATCAGTCTGACACCTGATGAATAAAGTCTTCCATATAAAATTACAGAGAATTTTTAAAATATTATACTTGCAATAAAAATCAACATTTACATGTTTCATGTAGGCATAAACAGATTACCATACTAAGCTATTATTATAAACATAATTGATGTACGTTTAGCAAACAGTGGGCTAGGGTCTCTAAATTGTTTCCTGGTGTTGATGAAGGTCTATTATAATAAAAAGTTACACCTGTACTGGTTTTGATCTTCTTCCTTAGGGATAAAAGTGGGCAGCCCTCACATTCCCATGAACCTGTTGTTTTAATTACAGTGAAGCAAGTGTGTTTCATACAGTAGAAAGATGTTTAAAAAAAGATTAGTTTGACTATCTCACAAGTGTGAGTTTGAAGCGTTAAATGGGATGAGTGGAAAGCTCATATCTATACAGAATGTTCTGCTTCTGATTCAAGGACCCGACCCCCGAAGATATATTTTCAAATAATCATCACAAAATACTGAAAAGCGTCTCATTTCAAGGCTATATTCAATGCTTTTAGAACTGTCCTTGAAATGGAATATGTGACTGAAAATAAACAGATGGATTATAGCAAGCTTTTAAATGTTATTTTCTAAAGATATAAAACTTTTCCCCAAACTGCAATATATATATATATATATATATATATATAGATATATATATATATATATTTTATTTTTTATATATAACAGTGTGCATGTAGATGTGACAGTAAAAGTTTCAGAAATCATGTGGATCCTAGGGATCTAACTCAGGTTGGCAGCAAGCCCCTTCACCCATTGAGCCATCTTGCTGGCTGACAAATTATATTAGAATTTTGGAGTTCTCTTAGCAAGCTGACAAAACATACCCATTATGTAAGTTGTTCCAGGTCTACCTTAATTCTTGGCAGGACCTCCTTTGTAGGACGGAATGAGTTAGGTTGTATGTTCATGCAGGGGTTAATATGTAGTGGGAAGGGTGGTCTGTGTCTTTCCTAAGGGAGTCTCCCAGGAATTGTTCTTTAATTGTAGTTTAATATAAGTGCATATTAGGACATTGCAATAAAATCACATGAACACTTCATTCTCGTGGGTACACTTTCAATGTCAGCTGCATTTTCTTCAATATGAGAAAGTAATCCCTTCACAAATTCCAAAGTGAGTGTTTCATCAATGCTCACAGCAATTCTCAACCTTTACCACCCTTCCATTCCTACATTCCTCATATTTCAGAAGTCAATTCTGCTTCTCAGTTCATTGAGAAAACAAAGTTAAGATCATTTTAACTAGGGGCTAGGAGATGGCTCAACAGGTAAATCGGTTCGCTGCTCAAGAATGACAACCTGAGTTCAAATTTGTAGCTCCCATGAAAACAGACAGATTGACAACATATATTCCTGTAACCATAGTCCTCTGGGTAGTGGAGAAAGGATCACTCGGGCCTGCTGGCCATCAGGCCAGCTCCAGGCTCAGTGAGAGAACCTGTAGGGAATAAGGTAGAGTGTGAACTACCACATGCCCTGCTCGTGCTTCCCCACAGGCGGGATTCACTCACCTACCCACACAGGTACACATATAGTTAAAATACCTTTGCTGTCTACCCTGCTAACTGCTATCTGCCATTTCATTATTCTAGCTTTTAGACCTCAGAGAAAGTGTTCTTAGTGTTGTATGCTGTCTCACTTTGTGCCCAAGAGTTCTGGCAAACAGTCCCTCTTCCATCGCTCCTTGGCTTCTAGACTTTCTCTGTTTTGGTGAATTAAAGTTTGTCACCTATTTAGTTCCTGAGCTCCAACATGGCTTTTGTGAATGACACACCCAGGCACACACTTTTCCTTGTAGCTGAACTTGGTCTTTTCTGTCTCCTTGGCTGACCCACCCTCACATCACAACAACCTCAGCTTCCTCACAGCTCTGCGGTTTCTCCTTACTATAACTTCACACACTGCTATTCTGGTAGCTATTTTCCAACCTCTTACAGCTCCAGTTTGTTTGGTTTTTAGTTTTGATCATTCTTCTGAATTTTAGACTTAAATATTTTACTATCTATATATACTCTTCCTTGGATGTCTCCCAAGAACACCAGCCTCTCTATATATTTAAAAATTGAAAAGTCTAACATTTTGGTTGAGAAATTCAAATTCAACATTCTGACATTTCATGAGACAGTGGCTTTAGTATTTGATTTTCATTTCCCCAAAAACAGTTTTGACCATCACGGCGGCGGCAGCTTCTCCACACGCCCCTCCCTTTCCTCTCCCCGTTTTCACACTAGCACTTGGACCTTTCTGCAGTTCCTGTTCATCCCAGGACCAATGATCCCTCAGGAAAACATCAAGTCACGTCACTCTGCTCAGAAATTTCCACTGCTTTCATGTCTGGTTTCTTAAGTAAAACCAAAAAGGACCCTTCTGCCTATCACAATCCCTTTCACTTTAATTCTTCCAAATTTCTCTTGTTCTTCAGTGACTCTGACCTCCTCATTGTTCCTTAAATTTATTGAATACCTTTTCTGTATCCTATAAACTTTACCACATGGCCTTTCATTCAAAGGAATGTCATGCTTAAACATTAAAAGCCTGTGATCTCCTCAGGTCACATTCTCTGTAACTTACTCTCTAGTCATCATGATTAAAATTACTCTTCACGGCTGATCTCCACCACTTAATTCTCATCTGTTTTAGTTTTCTACAGAGAGTGTACCTTTTAATATACTATAAAATCAGTACATTTTTCCTGTTTTGGTAAAAAAAATATTATTTTATTTTATGTGTATGAAATGTAGGTAGGTGTACCTATGTCACGCAATGTCCTTGGAGGTTAAAAGAGGGCATCAGATACCCTGAAACTGGAGTTAGAGATGGTTATTATCCACAGTGTGGGTGTTGGGAATTGCAACCAGGTCCTCTGCAAGAGCAGCCCGTGCTCTTAGTTACTGAGCCACCTCTCCAGCCCTGTTACCTGTTTTTTGTATCTTCCCATAATAACATAAGATAAACTACATGATGATAGATAATTCTGATTTTTAGCTATTGTGATCTTTTATTTACATTTTCCTAATACTTAAAATAAATTAAAGTATGAATACAGAAATTTTTGAGGCAAATATTTGTTTTATTCTAGACATTATGAAAGGCAGGCTTACAGTCATATTTATGCACTTTTATTTTCATATTTATATCATATTTCATATTTATATGACTGATACTAGTTTTAAAATAACATCTAATCAGTGTCTGAGGTTATGTACTTGGAGTCCTTTTTAAGAGACAAAATATTGAGTCAGCAATTCTTAACTCTCATGTTGTATGATTTACAGTAGAATCTTCATCTATGTCCCACCACTTTGACTGAATCATTCTGATCTCTTTAGACAATTTCATGAGTCTCTTCCCAGAACACTATGACATGTCTATGACTGCTCTTTGTTCAGTGCTTTCCATGAGGTTAGAATGTTTTCCATGGCAACCAGGATGGCCTTGACCTACGAGTTTCTGAGGTGCTCTATTCCCACGCCACAAATTGTTCCTCATGATTCTCCCTTCTTCTCCATACTTTTAACACTTATTTATCACTTACTGAGTCATACACTCTACAACATGTACGTGGGAACTGTTTTTCAGTTTTCTCCTTATAACAGCTAAAAATCTGTCATCTGAAGGTCATAGATTAAATATAGAATAGCTACAGTTCTCTGACCATCCATGTTGGAATTTATGCAATAAGATTTTAAGGAATAGTAACTTTGGCTCAGTGTAATATTGGTGAGGCTTCCTTTATTTTGGATATTAAGTTTTTATGGTTATTTAAATAATTTTGTGGTAAATCATATTTTATGATTTATAAGCAAATTGTTTTGAATTTCATCCCCCAAAATCATATGAAACAAACTCTAAAAGCTGTGTAACTACCTAAAGCAAAAATTTAAACCTTGAATTCCTCCTCCCAGTCATACCTAGAAGTACCATACACAGGGGCTGGAGAGATGGATCAGCAGTTAAGAGCACTGGCTGCTAATGCAGAGGACCAAGGTTTGATTTCCAACACACAGATGGTGATTAAAAACCATCCGTAATACCAGTTCCTGGGTATCCAACTCTCTCTTCTACTCTCCATGGGCATCGCACGACACAAGTGCACCTATCTATATGCGGGCAATATACTCATACACCTTAGGAAGTAAAAAAATAAACATTTGAAAAGAAGTGTCATACACCACTCTTGAGTGAAGAAAATTCAAGTTATAAATTGAATAGACTTTCAATTTTTATTCACTCTCACTCTGATTGGAATATGTATAGTCTGTTGATCCAAAACTTACCATCGTTTAAAGACATACTTGCATATTCCTACACTTATGTGTGTGTGTGTGTGTGTGTGTGTGTGTGTCTGTCTGTCTGTCTGTCTGTCTGTCTATCTGTGTGATGCTGGGAATAAAAACATAGATTTGCAGATCTTAGCTTTCTATTCTACTCCTGAACTATATATAACCAGTTCCCAAATTGGTTTTATTTGCCTTCATGTATCCTTCCATGGTCTCCTCTTTCAGCAATTTTTAAGAAATACTGTACACAAGTACCCCATCGGACTCTTGAAGAAAAGGAATGGCTTTTACATCTTTGATTCTGTAGCATGAAACTTAGGGCCAAATATGATTTGGTCAAGCAAGTTCATCTGAAAAACTTAAGATGGTGGTGATATATGTGTCCCTGATGTCGAATTTATGGAAAATAAAATATGATAAGCTCTCAGGAGCTCTTTGTATTTTGAGAGTGGAAAATGATAATATTTTACCTACATCCGTACATTAAGAATGTGTGTTTACACCTGTTTGTAATACATTTACTAAAAGTTATACTGTTGAAGAGAGGAGAACGTAGAGCCTGGGAAAGAGGTAAACACAACATATTTATTCGGCAAGATAACACTGAATATAAGATGGATCAGTGTTTTGAATGTTGCTAAGACACAAAAGTACAAATCAAAATGAAATAGAATTTCTTTTAATACTCTCACATCCAGGGGCAGTCAATTGTAGTAAATATTACTAATTCATGCACATGAAAATATTTTCTGTATTTTTTTCAAATGTAATCATGTTAGGAGTAAATATATTGTAAAAACCCAATATACAATGAGTTCACTAGAACTTGAGTAGAGACTGAAAATCCCGAATATTCTAAACTATCAAAAGGAAAATTACAAATTTGTACATAAAAACAACTCCAGAAACCTTTTTACTTCTAGTAGAGGAAGCAGCCCCACTGGTAATCAGGTTGAGAAGGAATTTGGCAGTTCTACGATACAGATGCAATTCCTGAAGTCATGATGCCTGGTATAGAGTCAAGAAAGAAAGTTTCATTACAATATTTAGAACTTGCTACTCAGTTTTTACCCCCTTGGGTAATGAAGAAACTAAAATTTCCATGCTCAAAATAGATTATGCTTTGATTCAACATGGTCTATAAAGCTCACTGGCTGGAACATATACATACATATATGTATATACATGTGGCCTATTTGGTATGATAAAGCCTGCAGTCATAAACACACACAGGATTCTTAACCATTTTCAGAACAGATTGTGGGAGCCAACAATGGAGTCAAGTCTGTCAAGTTGTCTGCTCAGGATGAACAGCTAAAATTAAGAATTGGTTTAGCTTTGCTGCAGAATAGAAAAGGTGGATCCCAGGCCTTAGCTGCCGTTGCACTATGTGTCCTCATGTTTCATTTTATATGCTTTTGTGTTCATGTTCAGAACATTCATATTTGATTTAGAAACATTTTAATTTTCAGATCAGCAGCTGTGTGGTCCTGGTGAATTTCTTTGCCACGATCATGTGACTTGTATCTCCCAGAACTGGCTGTGTGATGGGGACCCGGACTGCCCCGACGATTCGGACGAGGCTGTAGACACCTGTGAGTACAAAGACTCTCCTGCCTTTGTATTCACGTCCATGTGAAACGAAATGTCAGTTGCTTTCATGGATGACTGCTGTTCTAGTTGGTTCAGTGACTTTGTTTTTGCTTTTTTGTTTACTTTTCTCAAATAAGATACGTGAAGCCTTTTGTTTCTATTTCTTTTAGAATGAGAATGTAAGTGAGTGGACCACAGTTTTATAGTGTGAAGTAATTTATGAAATGAAGAAAATGCAAGGTTAATACTTTCAGTGTGATTATAATAATAGTGAAAAACCTGACTTGAAGAGAAAAAGAAATAAAACATAGTAATAAAAGGGTCTTCCTCCAGTCTGTCTCACAGTCTCACATATTGTGAAATGGAAACGCATACAGAGAGAATCTTAAGGAAATCAAACTACTTGGTCTTTGGGGGACAGGTTCTCCCTGTAGCCCTAGCCTGCCTGGAACTCCTTGATATGTAGACCAGGCTGCCCTCAAACTCAGAGATATGCTTGCCTCTACCTTCTGATAGCTGGGATTAAAGGCGTGTACCACCATGCCCTGCCAGAAAAATCAAACTTTAACATTCACACTAATTCTGCTAAGTTTCTGTATCCTGAACAAATTATTAAATACTTGTTTAAAACCTTGATGACAGAAACTTATCAGTCTATACAGTTAGGAACTTAGCCTTTATAATAGGAGATTCAGATGGCCTGCTACGTGTGGGTGCTATTTTTTTTAAAAAAATTTATTATTCTTATTTTATGCATATGAGAGTATTGCCTGCATGTATGTAAGTGCACCCATATTATGCAGTGCCCCCAGAGGTCACAAAAGTGTGTCAGATCACCTAGAACTGGCGCTATGGATGGTTGTTAGCCACTATGTGGGTGCTGGGAACTGAACCCATGTTCTCTGCAAGAGCAGGCAGTGCTCTTAACTGCTGAGTCATCTCTCCAGCCCCATTGTGTGTACCTTGTAATCCTGGTTGTAACATTGTGATGCTGAAGGCTTGTCCTCAGTGGAAGTACTGCTATAATAAAACTGTAAATAACAATGTGGCCACAGTTAAATGTCCCACGGTTGTTATTAATGTTCAATTATTCTTTGGAGTTGAAACTGTCTACTAATTTTTATACTGGCATTGCTATTGTACCATCCATCTGTGCATGTCATATGACAAGAACTGCTTGCATATCAATATTTTCTCCAAGGCCACCAAATAATTCTGTAGCATCAAAGAGAAGAAAAATCAATTATTCTTGTTGTTTGATATTGTGAACATAACATGTGTTGGTTTTATATTTTATATACTTGATTACTAATTTTGTAGAGAGGACGAATGCGTCTTTATTAAAACCTTGTATTAGAAAACAGAAGCAATTCTTATTAATATTTTTCATGTTTGGTAGTCCTGATAAAGTTTTTCAACATGGATGAACTTGACTGTATTAATTGCTTGATTTTACTTTAAATCAGCCTTCCATGGCAAAAGACTGTAGTTATTTAACACATTTTTCACTTTCACTAATCTCACATTCACTACTAAAAATCATCCAGGTTCTGTGCATGGTAGTTTTAAAATAAGAAAATAAAATTAAGAAAAAAATGTCATATGTGTAAATACATTTTGGAAATCATCTTAAGATATTATTAGCAATAAGAAGGAATAAAGTACCCATACATGCTATAGCATAGAATGCTAAAAATATTATGCTGAGGCAAAGAGACTAGTCAAAAGAAGCATGCATTTTATAATGCCATCCGCATCAAAAGCCCCATAGAAGCAAACCTATACTGCAAGAGTGTAGAGCAGTGGTTGGGAAGGAAGTGAGGAATGACTGCTAACGTGTATGCAGTTTTTTAGAGGCATGATGAGAGCAGTTTAAAATTAGATAATGATGATAGTGGAATAGTTCTGAATGTATTTACAATCTTTCAATTGCATATTTAAAATGAATTGATTATGTGACATATGAGTCATGTCTTAATAAAATTGTACACAAAGGGAGAAATACCTCAATGTTGTGCATGTTGGTGCTGATGTTAAAGTGATGTGGAAAGAGAGCAGTAATAAATGCTTTGCCTGTGGATTGTATCAATAATGGGGCCATGATCTAGCAAAAGAATCATTCGAAGCTAGTGCTCCCCTGCTCAAGTGCCATTTAGGCTCTTTCACTGTAAGGAAGTGCTGCCAGGATGAAATCAGAATAAAAAGTATGGTGTTCAATTTTGGTAGTAGTGTTTGGTCTTGTGTTCTGCCTATATCTCCTCTGTGATGGGACAAAGGCAAGCTGAGAAAAAACTCTTGAAACCCCTATACAGGAGGTACAAATGCAAAGGGAGATACTCTGGAGCTGTGTGGCACAGAGCAAAACCCAGACAGATGGCTGCACAGTTACTATGGAAGAGTGCCCTTTGTGCTGGTAAAGGACAGAGAACAATGCTGTGCCAGTCAGTGGCAGCATCAGAACGGACGTTGTTTATACTCCAGATCCTGTTTTGCCTGAGTAGTAACCTAATGAAGACAGAAAAACTGATATTCTACCTAATTATTTAATCTTGGAAATATACTTAAATTTACAGTTAACCTATTCCAGGTTAGTGATGCCAGTCATTAGCAATTAAGATATAGACAATCATAGAAAGGAAAAATGCAAAAATTCAAAAATTTCCAATTCTGATTTCTCAGTCCAGATCACCACAATTTCCACGGTGAGTGCCTTATACTGTGTTTTGTGATACTCATGTGCAATTGTCCCTGATTTCCATAAAATAATAGCACAATTTTAGAACTACATGAATGTATAAATTCAATGTGTATAATAAATACTTGAAATGTATAGACTTGAAGATTGATTCTTAGGAAGTGAGCAAAAGCTCAGTGTATGAATACAAATGTTATTATCTTTGATTCTATGACAAAACATGTAGCTACAAAATTTAAGATGAAAATAGACGATGCAGTGTATTTATTCTTAAATCTACTTAGCCTTGAAAATGAGAAGAACAATTCAACATAAAATTTATTATGGCTTCACAAGAGCTCTGAAGTGACAAAATTCCAATAGGGACTAGATATTGTTGAGGATAAGGAAGAGAATGACCTGGAAACTCTAATGACATTCTTTTGAAGAAGAGCATATACATAAAAGCAAAAAATCCCAACTAGGAAATGAAATTAACACACAAAGGAGACCGAAAGTTAAACGAACCATGCTTTCCTCTTTGTTTCTTTGGAAATATTTTCTTGTATCCATCTGGCTGGAATTAAATTTAACCACCAGCAACAGACAGAGAAAATGTGTGAGTTCAGTTTGCTATTCGGTGGTCTGCGTACTGGGAGGAATTATATGAGATATGAAATTAGAAATTTTAGTGATTTATAATTTTATTATTAAGTATGAGAAATAGTGCTTAGAGAGATAAAGTTCTTATTTCAGCACACCATTTAAATGTGTTTTCCAGTATCTAAATGATTAGCACCATCTTTAGGTCCCATGAGGCAAAGAGAATAGAGAATCAGGAAACTCCCCATCTTTATATTCATCACTTCCAACTCAGTATTGTTAGATGGTGTAGTATGTAACCAAAATGAAAACAAAACCTAGCAAAGTTTCCTTGTGAAATTCAGGCTTGGTACCATCTGTGGTAAAGAAGTGCTCTTAAAAGACACTTTCTTCTGAAGTATTCAAAACTTAATTCCCTTAGGATTATTCTGTTGAATTCTGTTGAATGCTTAGTGATTCTTCTTTTCCAACAATTAACTCCAGCTGGTGTGATGCTTTCTGGGAATCTGATGCTATTATACTCAAACTTGCTTCTTCCTCTTTCAGTCAGGAAGGTATTAACCTTCCTACATTCTTACTGCTTTATAACACTCCCTCAGAATACTGCTTAGAGACATCTTTGTTTAGAGAGCATGTTTTGTATATAATGATACTTTACTGAACGAAGAAGAATAAAAACAGCCTTTGGGATATAAAATTTACAACCTGTAGAATTGTGACTATTTGTACTTTAACGTTCCTAATGTCTTCTTCTATAGAGGTATGAGAAATTTTTAGTTGTAGACCTCAATAGCCAATGCTTTAAGTTTCATAGACTCATTGGATCACCACAGCATATTATTCCCTGTTACGTTTCCTTTTTGTCTATCTTTTAAAACATCCCTGCCCACAATCTGAAAAAGAAATGAAAAATAAAAAATAATTGAGAAAGAATAAAATCAACCGCAGGTAATATTTAGCTAGCAAGCAGCAGGTGGCCAAGTCCCAGTAGCAGTATGACTGCTGAAGCTCACATCTCCAGTTGTGGATGCAGCTCTGTGTGAGCCATGTACGGCAGTGGCATAGAGTGGTTGGTACCCACACAGTGAGGGAATACTGCATAGAGCTGTGTGTGAACTCGGGGGTGCCAGATTGAGGAAAATGGCTCTGTCTGCAAACTGTGCTTTCCTTCTAGTTTTGAAAAGTTCTTTATTGGTGAGGAATGCATCTGAGTACATGTTATAAAAACAATGGCTTAACTGCATAGCAGTTTACTTTTCTGATTCAGAATATTCATAGGTGAGCAAGTCGATACCAATACGTCAGAATGAAACCCGCTTTCTTCTGTGTTTCTGTTCTTCCATGTTTTGCTGTCAGTCTTATACTCATAGGGCGGCTATTCCATGTTCTCTGGTAGATAATTCCATTTCCGACAGAAAAAGGAAAACGAGAGAAAAGAAAGGCAAACGCTAGCTGAGTGGCCATGTCAGAAGAACAAGAACTTTTGTGGAACTTAGACCTAATCACTTCCTGCTTAGCTCTGTGCCAGAACTGATCATATTGAATCTGGGATAACAGATATTCCCAACAAAAGCCATTCTTGTGGTGAAATGATAAGTACTTCTGGTTCCTTTATTGTTGCTGTGATGAAATACTCAGAGAAAAGCAACTTCTTTTCTCCTACTTATACAGTGCAGGATCACAGCCAGAGAATGGTGCTTTCCATTGTGGATATTTCATCTCAGCTCAATGACCATAATCAGGTAATCCCCAGAGGCCCATCCCCCAGGTCATCCTAGCTCCTGTCACATTGGTAGTTAACATTAAACATCACGCTAATAAAGAGAAAGAAGAGAAAAGATATCAGGCAGGCAAAGCCTCCTGTAGGGAGGCAGTGATCTCTGAGCATTGTAAGGTATTTGAATTGCAAGTATGTGCCACAAAACCTGTTATTCATCCATGTTTTCCCTCTTTCAAAAGTAACTTTCTCTACTTCCTGGAACTGAAAGTGACTGTTAGTGACTGTCTCACACTGTTAAATAGCAAGGTCTCTTTTCTGCTGCATTCATCTGCTTTCCAGATGCCCAGAGCACTGTGCACCACCTTTCCTGGAAGGTTTTCAATAGACCATCCACTTCTCCATTTTCCTGTATTTACTGAAACTTAATTGACAAATCAGCTTTATTCTGGAAGGATGTATCCTGGAAGAGGCATGGGCTGTCGTTTAAAGTCATCTGATTAGGCTGTTAACATATTCTAGCAACTAAGCTAATGATACTAGTATATTACGGAAATTTTGATATAGAGATTATTTTGGAACAGATGACTTTTTCTAGCAAGTTTTTGAAAAACATGTTCACTAATCTAGAGATAAACAATAGTATAAGTACATGTGGGCAAATATTGTTAATTGATGTAATAGTCCTTCAGTGCAAGCATTATCTTCCCGTTTTGTACAAACCAGATCAGTGAGGTTTAGGGAACATGATCATTTTGTACTCCTCCACATAGATCGAGTAGGGAAAGCAGAGCACATGTTTCTTTGAAAATGACCTCCTTTTTCAAAATACCGAGGTGAAACACTGTTCCTAAGAAGACCCATCAGGCTACCTCATTTTGAAGTGTAGTATCATTTGAAGATCAGGGAAGGTCATCCCAATAGGGCTGTTTCACACAGGCTTTGGGAATGATCTGATCTAATTGAACAATGTGGTAAAAATAACAAGTCTCTAGGGTCATAGCAATGGATGCTTTTCTGAAACATGAAAATGGCTGGAAGTCATTAGGTTAGATGAGACTCTGCATGAACTGACCATCACTTCCATTATGTTTCTGTGGTTGTAGGATTTTATCTTTATTTGAATAGTAGGGTTTTAGTCAACTTCTTATTTTCATATAGAAACCTGAACCCTGTGATAGAAGGTAGAAATTCTTTTTTATAATTTCCCTCTAAACTTTCTTTCTCTGATACCGGTCAGAGAAATAAAATGAAATTCAGGTGGGAGATTATTAGCAAACAGATACTGCCCTTTAAAATATACAGCAGAATAAGGCACTGGAAGTAGGCTACAGGAGCAGTCCTTGTTTCTTAGTAATGGTGATTTAGAGGTCACTTTGCAATGAGCTAATAAATGAGAGCCTCAGAGCTAAGCTTTTCGTTAGGTAGAGAAACGGAAATGATCTTACTGATTAAAGAGAAAGCAAATGAGACCCATGAGGACAGTTTATGTCTCTTTCTATTCTTTTTGTTTTGTTCATTTTATTCTGAGGCTCTTCTCCTTAGCAGTAGAGAGGCCAAAAGCATTGACCCCTTTTGAATATTAAAAAAATACACCCATTAAATAGATGATATGAAGGGGCTGTGGTAAGGTAGTACAATATCATGAATTAAAGGTGCCTATCTAATGTTGGTTCAAATCTATAGCACAGTGGGACTGGGAAAGGGTGACATTTCTCCTCATGTGGAACCACTGTGAGGTAACAGCATTTCTGAAAGTTGGCTTTTGCAATTCTAAGAAAGGTTGATTTGAACAGAGTGCCTGTAGTTCCCAGGGCCAGAAGAGCTCAGGGGTGACCAACAGGCTCACTTCCTCTCAGCTACTCTTGTTTGCTCCTCTGATCCAAGATTGCTGGTCCCAGAGTTCAAAAGGACAGATGCCCTCAGCCAGAACTGAAAACGGTAGGAATGAGCAGTCCCCATGGTGTAAAATGAAACATGCTTTCTAGAGACAATGCTGGTAAAATCTCCTTGGCTTAAGGGATGATGTTCTGTAAACAGACTCCTTGGCAGGCTCTGCAGGGACAGAGCTGAAGCAGAGCAAGGAGTTTTCCCAGAAACCAGCGAATCCATCATTTATCCACAACTAATCTCACATTTGGGGTTAGGGATGAAGGTTTCTTACCTTTCGTGGGTGAGCACATTTCTTCCCAGAGGACGTCTTATTCTTTATAGTCAGAGTATAAAATTTACATTTGACTTTCACTCAGAAGTGCTTCTAAAATGACATATTTTGCTAAATGAGCCACTAAAGGATGTTGCATACTAAGAACTTATTTTCAACAGTGATGCCATTCTCTCTCCTTTCTCCCGGTATGTCTATCACCAAGACTAAGAACGGGATATGAACCCTATCTCTGCTTAGCCAGTAGGGCAATGAATAACATCACCTTACTGTTTGCTCCTTGAGTCCTAATCTGCTTTAAGCAGTATAACTGACTTTGGACTGGATCATTTTTTTTTTTTTTTTCCCTAAACAGTTTGTAACATTAGCTTTTCTGATTTGAGTAAAAAAAAAAAAATAAAGTGAGGATGTGTTTACGTGGGAAGGTAGCAATTCAATGAAGGTAGATTCACAGCCCCCTGCCCCCTAGGAAGATGCTTTATGGGCCCCACATTATTCACTGTATCGGCCCCACATTATTCACTGTCCAGCCTTGAAGAGTCAAATATAAGTGGGGAAAACTATTCAATTAGCATAAAACTTCCTGGGTTCTCCACAGCAAAGAAGAAAAGAAACAGATACTTCCCAACCACCCTGACGGAACTGACAATACTAAAGAAATTACTGATATACTCATTTATAATACAAGTGAAGCCAGAGCCTGATAATTTTAATCTATCATATGCAGGAATTAGAGGAATGGCTTGTTATGATACTTTGTTACACTTCAAAGTATGTTTTTACACTAGTACAATTAGGCGGTCAAAGCTATGTTTTGAGAAAAATTGTCCAGGAGTTCATTAAACAACAAGAAAGCAACCACTCTTGCTTAGTCAAGAGTCTCATAATCAATTGGTAAAAGGCTAAAATAGGAACTCAGGCTTCTGTTCCTTATCTTCATATTATAAAACATTATAGGCTAAGGTATGTCCATGTAAAATTTACATTAGATCCATGAACCCTATCATCTAAAAATGTAATTGCACATAGAGATAGGCTACTCAAAAAGTAATTAAGTTAGAATGAGATTATCAGGGTTGGTCCTAATCCATTTTTACTGGGATGTTTATAAGAAGAAGAAATTTGGAACTACTAGACTTAACAGGAGAACTTGCGAACAGGTGGCAACATGTTGGTGATATTCTGAACTAGGATGTTGTTATCTACATCTATTAGATCATTATTTTTTAATTCTGAATTGATCTTTGGCTTAAGCAAAAGACTAGTTTGCAATTCATAAAGGAAATGCGCATATATTATTAGAACTGTAGTTTGGCAACAAAATTTTCTTCACTATTTAAGTGAAAATGGATAACATAATTTAATTCAAATACTTATTTGTCTAGTATGTATATATATAGAAGAAATATGTAATCAGATTCCCCAAAGGCCCACGTGATTGATCCATCAGCATGGTATCCTGTGTAGCAGTTCTAATCACTAAGATGAGATCAATATTGCAGACAGCCTGAGTGTGTACCACTTCACAAACAGATATCAATTATCTTGAAAAAGGAGCACTATCTTCTAGTTTGTGAGGACACATGCATAGTAGGATCTAATAGTAGCCTTGGTTCTATGGCGCTCTTGAGCATCCCCTTCACAGGAAAGAAAGCAGAGATAAAGTCAGTCTCTGAAAAGAGCAGAGCGACTGGTGATAAAGCTATAGTTGATCACTATCCATGCCACACCTGTCTCAAGGCAGAGCAGGCCAAGAGAGGGCAAAGCAGTGTCCAGACTGAAAAACTTGACTTTCAGCAGATGGAAGGCTTTCATACAGGCCTGTCTCGCTTCACAGTCATTCTGGCAAGCTTTCTGATACACGGCTTCAGGAGCATGCTTTTGACAGGAATATGCATGTTTTGCTATGTCATTTTATACACAACAGATGTTAATCAAATGACTCCTGTTTTGACAAATCTTGTAGTAGATGTAAGAATTAGTAAGATAAATATGAAGATTTTAAAAAATTAAGATGAATTGCATCTAGTAACAACCAGAGGGAAGATTTTTATTTGTCTACTTAAAATATGCTTAAAATTTGTATATGCTATTATGTTACAGTTGTGTGAGGTGTAACGGTTAATGTTTATATGAGTATGTATCTGAATATTATATACCTGTGTGTGAAAAAGCTGAACCTGGAAAACTGATATCCCCTTAGATACACACAAACAACTCACACATCTTATTTATTTAAAAAACAAGACTGCTGATTATTTTTAAGGGATTTTCAGCTGAGTTTATATTGCTATGTAACAAAGCACATGGGGCCTGCTTATAGTACCACACATTTATGAGCTCTGCATTCTGTAGTGCAGACGTCTAGCAGGGACGGGTAGGCTTTCTGTGTAATATCACACATGGCTGACCATGTATATCCAGCTGGGACTCTAATGGTGCAGCCTTCCTGGCTGTCTGCCGCAGCCAGTCACAGTACCAGCCACAGCAGGCCACCACATGCATTGGCACGTGATACTCCTCCAAGTTCGAAGCTAGCAGTGCTATGTCAAAACTAAAACTTCATCCTTCCAATTCCTGATCTTCTCTGTCTTCAGATGGAGTAGACCATCTGCTTTTAAACACCTACTCAAATTACAGAGAAATCTTTGATAATCTTTTACTACATAATAGGGTGTTATTTGAAGAATATCTCATCAGATTAGCAGGCTACCCACCTTTACAAATGAAGAAATTATGTAAAACTGAAATACGCTAGAAATCAGTCTTACCTTAGTCAACTAAAATGATCACAACAAAATCAGGTCAACAAATAGAGTTAACCATAACAAACAACTGAGAAGGTTTAAGCCATAGAACTGTATTCCTTCACAGTTTGAAAGACAGCTATGGCAAGGTTTAGTGTTGCCAGGACAATTTAATTCGGAATCATTCCCTTGGTTTGTGGACAATCATCTTGTCCAGTGTCTATACACGGCTATCCCCTTCAGTGTGTGTGAACTCCTCTTAATATGGACACCAGTCATAGGGAATGACTTCATTTCCCTTAAGTGTGTTTTTGAAAGTCTTTTCCAAATACAGTCACATTTGGGGGTACTCAGGGCTTAGCATTTCAATATGTGAATTTTTGAAGGTGTAATTTCCATAAACTGCACAGACAGAATTTAAAACCTAAACCGAGGGGGTGAGTGAGGCTCTTAAGCTTGTACTTTGCACGCGTATGTTGTATGACTCACCTTCCAGGTTCTTGTCCCAGTCCTACAGCTTGCTCTGTTTAGCTAAGAATGAAAAATGGAGTTACTGCCACTGTGGTTTTAAGGAACAAAATCTTAACTTTCACATCACTGATAGGCTCATTTGAGTTAAGGATCTTGTCTCTATTTATACATCCATACCTTGTTTTGCATCCAGGGGAGCAATCTGTGAAATTTTGCCTGATATTCCAAACACAAACATGTAGTACTTATTGCCCTAGTTACTTTCTGCTGCTGTGATAAAAACATTGACCAAAACCAGTTTGCAGAGGAAAGGGTTCATTTTACCTTCAGCATACAGTTCTTCATGGCAGAAAGCCAGGGCAGGAAACAAAATATGGACCATGGAGGAAAGCAGTTTACTGGTTGCTCCTTGCCCTGTGCTCCCTTTCTATGTGCTCAGCCTGCTGTCTTATACACTGCAAGGCCAACTGTTCAGGTATAACACCATCCACAGTGAGCTGGGCCCTCACTGAACAAACAAGAAAATGCCTCACAGAAATGGCCACACTCCAAACTGAAAAAGGAAATTGCACAATCCAGGTTCCTTCTTCCCAAGGGTATCAGGTTGATAGTGAAGCTATCTAGCACATTTATGGATTAAGTTCTGATACTGAACATCTTAAACTTTTCTCATCCGTTTGCTAGGACTCTCTGGAGATACACAATGTATGTATAATATCTGCATATATATA
>NW_008360320.1:11465025-11470633 GCF_000622305.1 Nannospalax galili
ACTGCTTTCTTCATATAAATAAGGGAAGTACTCCCTGATGCGGGGACAATATGAAATTTAGAATTATTTCATCAAATCATCTGGGAACAAGATTATATATATAATTTTATATATTATATATATATGTATATTCATTTAATTGGTTCACCAGTGGAACAGTTGAATACAACATTACAAAAGGGAAAGCAGACCCCAATGAATATCCAACTATTTGTCAAACACACACAAATCCTTCCACAAGGTTGATCATTGTTTAAAGCATCATTCTTTGGTGGTAGTGAAAGGAATTGTTAAATCTGCTGCATGACAAGAAGTACAATAGAAAGTGTTTGAAAAGAGGAGAAGCTTAGACCACAGCTCCATCCATGATGTGTGGATGTGTGGCAATTGTCAAGATTTCAGCCAAAGGAGCTTTGATGACTCAGCATACCCACAAAAACCTTTCCACATGTCTACATGTCATTAAAATGATAGAATGGAATTCATATGTTCAGACTGAAATGGAGAACTACATTTGAGAAAGATTGTGGTGGTCTGAATGAGAATGTCCCCACAGGCTCCAAGTATTTGGACATTTTGTCCTCAGTTGGTGGCACTTTGGGGGGAGGTTTAGGAGGTGCAGCCTTGATGGAGGAAGCACATCACTGGGAGGTGGTGTTCTAGTTTGTCTTCAATTATTATGACAGAACACTGACCAATATCAACTTGGGGAGAAAAGGGTTTTTTTGACTTCTATCTCCCGGGTCACAGTTTATCACTGAGGAGAAGCAAGGTGGGAACTGGGGCAGGAGCCTGGAGGCCGGAGCTGAAGCAGAGTCCATGGAAGAGCATTGCTTACTGGCTTGGTTCCCTTGGGCCCTGCTCAGCATGCTTTCTTATACAATACAGGACAGCCAGCCCAGGAGTGGTACTGCCCACAGTGGTCTGGGCCCTCTCACATCACTGAAAACTCAAGAAAATGTCTCACAGACACAGCCACAGGCAAGTCCAGTGGAGGCAATTCCCCAGTTGAGGCTCCCTCAACCAGGTATACCAAGTTGACAACTAAAACTACCCAGCACAGGTGGACTTTCAGAGTTTTTAAGCCTTGTTGGATTTCCTGTCCTTTCTGAATCCTGTGCTTGCTTGAAGATGTGGTTGCTTGGCTTTCTGCTCTGGCCATATTTACCACCATACCTCCCCTACCTTTGTAGACACTAAACCCTGGAACCATAAGGTCAAATAAACTTTTCCTTTTATAAGTTGCCTTGGTCAAGGTGTTTTATCACAGCAACAAAAAAGTAACTAATACAGATGCACCAGTCCCAGTTACACAAATCCTGAGGTCACTAGCATCCAATCTGAGCCTCAGTGTGCTAGATACAGTCTTCCAGTGCTCCATTCAGCCAGTTCATAAACAAAAGCATAAAGTTTGTTTAGTGCTTTTCTGGCCTGTTCATGAAGGGGCTTGTTGCAAGAGTACTTGTGAAAACTGTACTTTTATTGGCATCACAAAGCTGTGTTTTGTTATCACTACAGTATTTCTCTAATTTTGAAATATTTTCCGTGGATAAGAATATGAATGTATAAAATTTATTGTATTCATATATTTTAGGTTCACAAATTTATAAAGTGAAAGAATTTGATGCTAGTCAAAAAATAAAATGTATTTAATAAATTAAACACAAATTAATGCCAAGATCAAGGAATCAAATGACTGGAGAGGCTGTCAATGATGAACACTCAAAAGTTCCATATTGGCTTCTGCCTAAAAATCAATTTCTGCACTAAGAATGGTGGTGCACATCTTTATTCCCAGGACTCTGGAGGTTGAGGCAGGCCGATCTTTGAGATAGAGAATAGCCTGGTCTACATTGCAAGTTCCAGGTCAGCTTGGGCTATAGGGAGACCTTGTCTCAAAAAAGCAAATCACCCCAAAGCAAAACAAAACAAAAAAAGCAACAAAATTAACCCCTAGATAAGCTGGCCCTTTGCAACCCGATGAGCCAGGAAAGCCACTGCCACTGTACTGATGAGTCAGCTTTCTAGGCTTTTGTTAAACTTTGCTTTCAAATAGATTTATTGCTCCTAGTTTTTGTTCTCTAGTAATGAGTTGGTTTACAATCACTTTCAGATGCTATGACCTTAACTAGGTTCAACCTTTATGCCTCCATATGAAAGCTAAATTCAAACACAAAATCTATGAAACATCTGTCCTCAGGACCCAGACTGGACAATTAGTTGATTGATGTGACTGGAACTTGACTTGGATCCTGTTGACCTGCACTCCCTCTTTTGTTATTTTTATTTTCCTTGTATGAGTGCACTGCCTGCGTATGTGTAAGTGCAACCGTGTCATGAAATGTCTGTGGAGGTCAGAAGAAGGTATCAGATCCGCTGGAACTGGAGTTACAGACAGATGTTAGCTCTCATGTAGGTGCAGGGTCCTCTGCAAGAGTACCCAGTGCTCTTAACCACTGAGCCATCTCTCCAGCCCCTCTTGATTTTTTTTTTAACACTTTCCTCAACTGTAGCATTAGGACAGTTCTAACCCTCTAGAGTGATGGACTGTCTCCATTTATCAAAACAGTCACAACGATAATACCACCAAAAAAGTGAAATATCAATTTTTAACTATATACTGTATTTAAAATAACTATAAAACCACAACAGTGTAACCCTAAACATTTGCCAGTCACTTCAAGTGCTCTCAGGGCCAGTGTTCATGTCCGTACACGCTGCTTTTCTGTTAAAAATTAAAGTGGTCTGCTTACTAGATATATGCATGGTTTTCTTCTGTGTCTGCATGTGAGATTATGAACACCAGGCAAAAAAAAGTATAAATAGTTTTCACTTTGCTTAATGCCCAGAAAGACATCCTAATACAAGAGATGAGCTTCGTTTAAAAATGATTAGAGCACATTTCCCCTCAAGTATTCTTTCAGGCTGTGCTTAACTTACAAGCAATGCTCCTGAAAGCACTGCAGATCAATTAGTTTTTCTTTTGCTTTGTCAATAACCTAAAAAGCAACCTGTTTATCTTTTGGAAGATCTATAAATACAAATTTCTTTTGACCCAAGGTCTCATTGTCAGTTTCTGTGTGGCCTGTAGCAATACTTTTACAATTCCACTTAGTTTACTAATAAAATCTATAATAGAAATACTCATGGCTCTTATAGAGAATGTTTTCAGACTGATTGAACAAACACAGCTACTCAAAAGGAATGCTCTCTATATGTTGGAGACAAAGTGACTAAGTTTTTGAAATATCACTTCCTGAGGTCTATTTTATAATCTATTCATTTAATATGATCAAAATACCCAATTTTAATTATAGTGTGAAACCATAAGCTGTACATTATATGCCCTATTAAAATGTATTTGGACTTGCAGAATGCATATATCAAAGATTGCTGCCTATTTTTTAAGGTTAGTGGCTACAGCTTAACTTACATCCCCCACACTCTCAATGTGGTGTATTACTTAGTATAAGTCTTCAGTGCTTAACAAACTAATTAATCTTCAATTATAAAGAACTGTGTTGAAAGTTAAGCAGTCTATACATTTGATAAATTCAAACTTAGGAGTTTTGTTCAGGTAGTTCATAGGACAGATAAGAACTTTTCAGAACTGAACATATTTCAGGTAGGTCTGATAGCAGAACTTTGTTTGGTATTTTATTTCAGTTTGTGGGCAGATGATTATCACAGGAGTTGAGGTTTTACAGAATTTGGAGCATCTACTGTGATGTAATAAATGCCCTCTCAGTGTTGACTAGAGTCAGTCCTCTCTCCTGCTCATTACTGAATAAATGCAGAGATGTGAAGGAAAAACTTCCCATTAGTTACTCTTGTGGCTCAGTCATAGCCTTTTATGGAGACTTCTCTCAGTGAACGTTAAACTCTACTCAGAAGGCCAGGCCAAGTTGGTATAAGGCAAAAGTTCAAAGTAAAACAAAGCCTACTTCCTATACAAACTACACCACCCATGCAAGGAAGGAGATAAAGGGCAGTGATTAGATGACCTAATTTTAGGCCCAATGGATTTTGTAGAGTATCTTTAATTTTTTTTTTTTTCAGTCTTTTTGAGACAGGGTCTCCCTGTAGCCCCAGCTGTCCTGGATTCACCATGGAGACCAGGTTGGCCTTGAACTCACAGATATCCGCCTGTCTCTGCCTGCTAAGTGCTGGGATTAAAGGCATGGGACACCATGCCCGGCCTCTATCCAACTTTTTACATGAGTTCTTGGTATCAAACTGAGGTTGTCCAGCTTTTGCAGCAAATGCCTTTACCCACCGAACCATTTAGCTGACCCTTATATTATTTTTTAATATTTTATTTATAATTTTTATTTTATGTATATGAGTGCATTGCCTCCATGTATGGAAGTGTACCCATGTTGTGTGATGCCCTTGGAGGTCAAAAAGGGCATTTGTTTCCCAGGGAACTGGAGTTACAGATGGTTGTTGGCTGTCATGTGAGTACTGGGAACCTAGCTCAGGTTTTCTGCAAGAGTAGACAGTTCTTAACTGCTGAGCCATCTCTCCAGCCCCTGGCCCTTCTTTGAAATTTCTTAATTCTAGTAACTATTAATCATAGGCTTAGCCTGCAGTATATTTTTCTTCATTAAATTTTGTTCATTATATATATTCTTTTCTCTCATTTCTTCTTCCCTCAAATAGACTCATTGTTGTAACCAAAAAAAAAAAAAATCCCAGAGCTGCTTCATCAACAATTGCCTCAGCTTTAATAATATTCCAAGTTAATTGGAATGAAGAAAGATTTTATAAAAACAACCATTTTATAGATAAAGACCAAAGAGTAAAAATGAATCCAAAGTATAAAAACCTTCCTTAAATTGTAATTTAATCATAATTAATGCATTTTTAAAACAAATATAGAGAATTTAAAGTTCCTTAAATGATTCCTCAAATCTCTAATATAAAGAAATGGAAAAAGAGTTCATGTTTTTAACAAATTATTTGTATATTTTCATAAATTACCTGTATTGTAAAAGTTTCTTCTATTCTCTCTAACTTAAAAGCAAATAAATTTAGAAGTTCAAAGTTTGGCATTATTAATTTTACATAAAATGATTCTAATAGTTATGAATTATTTTAAATTATAATATTCTGTGTGGTTAGCATTTCCTGAACTATAATTCTGCATTTTGGTACCTGCATGGGACAGAAAAATTTGTACTAGAATCTCTTTTCAGTAATGGCATGCTCAGCCTCTGGGAAATACACAAAACCTGCTCAGTATATTTAGGTAGTAAAGAAATGTCTTAAAGTATAAGAACTCTGTTTCACTGTATAACCACTCATGAAAAATATTATTGTTTAAGGACAGATGGTATTTTGAAAGAAGACGGTATCACTCTTTTTAAAAAAAGCAAAGCTGTGGTCTTTTTACACTAACTGCCTAGCCAATTCCTACCTCCTATTCTTATCACCCCAAAGAAAAGTAGCCAGCTTCTTGGCTAAAAGTCAATCTGTCCTTGGGCCTCTTAGCAACATACTCTGTTCCGAAGGCCAAAAATGTCAAAAGTATTTATCTAATCCTTAAAAGATTTTAGGGTTACCTCTTCAGAGGGGGGAATGTTAGAGTAGCAAAAAGCCCCATTAA
>NW_008360320.1:11470941-11489915 GCF_000622305.1 Nannospalax galili
GAGCTTGTATCTAATCCCTAAAAGATTTTAGGGTTACCTCTACAGAAGGGGTAATGTGAGAGTAGCAAAAATCCCCATTAAGAGAAAGAAAGAAAGAAAGAAAGAAAGAAAGAAAGAGTATATGAAGTTATCAGAAAAAAGTGATGGGGAGGTATGGGAGGAGTTGGAGGGGAGGCAGTGGGCATGGATTTGATCAAAACACCTTGTATGCTTATATCCCTGTATGAAATTCTCAATAGATTATTTTTAAAAAAGCGAAGCTGTGATTCAAAGTAAGTACTTAAGAGTGTTACGAAGGATGAAGCATGAAAAGGCTCATGCTCTACAGTGTCTAACCATGAAGCCAAAGTATATCCTTAGAATCACAGTGGAATCAGCCAAAACAAAATGTAGTCTTTTTAACAGGCAGCTCATCGGTGTCTAAAGTCAAAGCAATAAAATGTCCTTCAAATCCTTTGAAAAAAACCTTTGTGGTTATTAATAGGTTTATATTACAGAAGAATAGCATCATATATGTATAATTTTCTTTTTAAAATATGCATATCTCCTTCTCTTAGACATAATGATACAAGTAGATCTGTAATTTACTAAGTACAATACCATTATATTATTTGACCCAATATTCATTTTTTTGTGCCACAGAATGTGTCTCCTCTAAATAGAATTGAAACATTAAATTGTATAATAACTGGTTGTATCATTTCTGGTTTAGCCTTATAGAATAATCTTTACAGAACTGGAAACTTTTTGGTGATTGGAAAATGAAGGAATTCAGCCTGTTGATATGAGCCACAATGTCACAGCCACACAGGCCTTCATTCATACTCAGACTGTGCTATGCAACAAGTTCTTCCTAATTAAAAGTCTGCCTCTCCACTGGTGCTAATCTCTGGTAACTGTTTCTGATAAGAAGATAAATGCAGAGTACAGAGTTTCTTCCCCTATAACGCTGACCATCTGCACTTTCTTTTTATGAATGGAAATACAAGACTAGGAAATTATTATTTCAATAAAGACACAGTTGTGAGAAACCAATATCAATACTGTAGAACTGAGATCAAATGGCAGTGTCCTGATATTTATATTTTATTTGTGGTTCATTTTTTCTTATTCTGTGTTGTTATTACCTAGCTGCCTAGGTCAGTTATTATCAGAAAATGACATATGTTGCACTTAGGATTTTGAAACACTTTAAAATCTAAACAAGATGGAAACAAATGATGACAATAGAAGTAGCAAGGAGCTGGAGTTCCTAAAACCTAGGCATTTGGCATTGGCACTTGGGAAGATATCAAAATGAACGGGACAATGAAGTAGACAGCATGGAGAACTTCATCAGAGTGCAGTAGTCAAAGACATCAAATTACTGTAACGATTTCCCTTCCACTTATAGGGAAATCTGTGTTCCCCGTGGAAAAGATCAGGAAGCAGGAAGACTGATCACTACCTAGCTGGATGACCTTTTATAACTGATATAACTATCTTTGAACATAAAATAATTGATTCCTGGACCTCAACATAAGAGGGAAGGACTGCTTTCTGGCTGGCTGGTGCACTTTAAAGGCAGGCTTATGTGTGCTCTGTGTGTCCTTTTACATTGGTTTGCACAACACAGCTGCCTCATCACTCTGAAATCACTGAAGGAGTACAGAAAGAAGACTTCCACATTCAGAGTCAATTTGGAATTTTTCTTTTCTGACAATGTGCCAAATTATAGTGATGATACAGAAATAATTGCAAGCTCTAGGTGTAGTTTAATCTGATTTGTGGTTGTTTGGTTTCTAATATAGTACTCCAAGAAAGAAAACTATTTTACTTGAAATACAATGCTTACCATGATGAACGTGTTACATTTTATCATTTATCAAGTGTTTTTAAGTAGGTACACAGTTGTGTGTGAATATGTAGCATAGATCAAGGAGAGCAAGTTTAAACAAAGATGGAAAATAATTTTCGGTGTTGTTCTTATGACTGTTTTGTTTATTTAAATATCTATAATCAAACAATTAAGAAATATTTGATTGTTCTGTAGCTGTGTGTTATTTAGTGCATTTTCACAAAGTTCTGGGGTCTCTGGAGATGTAACTTTTTTAATTTTTGTGACTGTATTGGAAGATCTTGTTTGAGATACTTCATATCTTTTGATATTGGAAAATTTTAATCAAAATGCACCAGAATCACTTTAATGCATGGTACATTCTAAATAAAGATAAACTTACCAGAGCAATCAAAACTTTACCTTTGAAAACTATTAAGACGTAACTTATAAACAATTATATCATTGACTAATATATTCCAGCTCTCATCAATGTGCCTATTCTCTTTTTGTTTATTTTGTCTGTTTCTGTTTCTGTGCAACATGGTCTCCCTGAAGCCCCAGCTGGCTTGAAACTCCCATGTAGACCTTGCTGGCCCCAATCTCACTGAGGTCTACCTGCCACTGCCTCATGATTGCTGGGATTAAACACACCTGGCACATGTATTCTTCTTATCTTTAGGTCTCAACATTATGCATATAACACCAATATCCTTAGTTTTCATGGAACCTTTTTTTTATACAGTGAATAAAATATGGAATTCTTTGTTACTAAGGAACTTGTTATCTTGGTTTGTAAAATAATTTTTTTCAATATGAAAGGCAGTTAACAAGGAGGAATGTAGGGGAGTCTCATCTTCCAAAGTGCATATACAGATAAGAAACATTTTCCCACTTTCTAGTAGTAATTTCATTACAATATATCAGGTAGGCTCCTGGCTACTATTTTCAAGCTGAGGATATAAAGCACATCTGCCTGCTTGCCACCCACCTGGCCCCTAGTCCACAGTAGTCCCTATGGAGACTTTCCAGAATCCCCAGTCTGCATTAGAACACAAGGTAGATCAACTGCTCTGAAATGTAACTGAAATTCAAAGAATGAGATACATGATAATTAATTCTTTGGGGAAATTTTAAAAAGATACTAAATACAAATAAAATCCAAGAATGTGTATTGCAGGTTTAAATCTATTCATTAACAGAATAAATTTATTTTAATTAAATAACTGGATCTCTACTGGAGCCTTTCCTTAGTAATTTTTCACATTGAAATGTACATGAAGATAAGTGCAAGGTTTATCTCCGGAGACAAACTACACATCAATAACAATGAGTTGCTGATTCCAACTGTGTGTCCAAGCTATTAACACCTGGCAAATGACTCTGAACAGGCAGTAGGGAACGTTGTTAATGTGGAAAAGTACTAGGCTTAAACTACTTCTTTATTCCTAACTTGAATTCTTTAATGAATCTTAGCCATTCAACTTCAAGGACTATGGAGTGCTTCAAGCTATAATGTAGCATATCAATGCCGATTAAGTCATTAATAAAAAGGAAAATGAAGGACATTTACTGCCCTTTTTCTTCCCTCTAAGTAAGATGTGCCTTATTGAGGCAGATCAGGAGGCTGCACAGCTTTGAAAATATTCAAAAATTATTAGACAACTAATTGCAAAATCAGGACATGTTTTCTGGGCCCTTTTCACCTTATCAGTACCACACTATGAGCTATTCTTGCCTTTATTATTTTCTTGCTAGTATTTTTTTTTTTTTTAAAAAGCAGTGCTTTAGAGCTCCAACACTCAACAGTCCATAGAAAAGCAGTCTCCATTCTACAGGGTCATAAAGAAAATGGGTGAGTTTCTAAATAATCTGGGAAGGCATTTCTTTCTCTTTTGAGAAGATTATTCATAACCACAGACAGACTTGAATATTGTTGATGTAGTCATTAAGATAACCTTACCTTTGCTCATCTCTTTCTTGTTGAATGGTACATGGATCATTGGTGTGATTGATATCACTGCTATTATTCTAATAGCCAAGATTTGTTAAGTGGTAACTATATGCTACAGTACACAAAGTGAGCTCTGCATTGAAACAGTGGAATGGTAAGAACAGAGAGTCCCCATTTGAGTGGTGGACACTCTCTTCTATAAAACTATTGCCCTTACCAACTTTTACCCAGAAGTTGAATATTGTTTCTAAAGAATAAAAATCATAATTCATAGTCACCATTTAAGAGGGTTAAAATTCTCATTAACATCTTGGTTTCTAGTGTTGCCATTGAATTATTACATAGTGAACATATTCATTAACAATATTACTGTCATTTCTGATTTGAAAACTCTAGTTTATGAGACTCTAACAGATACAAGCAATAAAACCGATTCCCCAAAGCTCCCAGCTTAGGAACCCTGACAACCCTCTTAAAGGTACTGATGATCAGAGAGCAAAGCTTATGAGGTTTCTATGAAACGACTTCTGACAGTGTGTACAAATCCTACCTTGTTATGAGCAACAAAAGATGCTGGTTTTATCTCTTTGGAGAGTTATATAGAGGGACTTGTCACATTAATCTCGTTGAGGTAGGAAGTTATATTGAAGAGTATTTGTCAAGTGAAAGTTTATTTCTATCTCAGAGATCAGGTACTTCTGCCCAAACTATAGAATAGGTTTGATGGCTGAGATTTAGCAGCCATATCTCTTCATATGTATTTGAGACTATTTTAGAAAAATATAATCATGAGAATGGTTAGAATAGTAGTGCTAAATAAAGAATACATAAGTGGAGAGAAAATATTTAAGAACAGATACTATTTTTATGGGAAATCAGTTTAATAGTGAACAACACTTTAAAAATATTAAAATACACGAAATTGGGTAGAGGGTAGTGAGAAGGTGCATTTAGGGGAGTGGATCTAAATATGACTAAATATATTATACAAAATTTGCAAAAATTCTGTTAAAATAAGAGTAAAAAAAGTGATTACATAGATGCAACAGAGTAAAGGCACTTCATGAGTCAGAAATGAGAGCTCTCAGGAAGTTGAGAACTAGTCTCTGTCCTTTGGGAATCCTATATCTGCCCTTGCATGCTTCTTCTTTGAGAAGCCCATAGCCAGACTCTTGGGTGTGTCTTTGCTTTCCTTCTGGGAGCTTCTCTTTCTCTTAAACCTCTTGCTTTAACTTTAAGCTAAAATATAATTATTAAACCACAGATCTGTTTTGCAGAAAAGAAAGTTAACCAAAAGTTATCTCTTCAACATGAAAAAAAAAAATCTTTAAAAGATCCCATATATGATATCACCCCCCCCCATGGAACATTGAATGCTTTTCCTGGATGACCAAAAATAAGACAAAAATGTCTGTTTTACCCAGTTGATACAGGTGATCCTAGTCAATCCAATAATTCAAGCAAATAAAAATAAAAGTCAGATATATTTGAAGAAAGAAACAAAATTCTAAGAAAATATGATATTCTATATAGAAATTGCAAAAGAATTTGTGAGAGACTTTGTTAGTTCTCCCATGTGAAGTTTGAAAGATTAGAAAGTAATATACAAATATCATAGTTCCTTGTTCCAATTCTTTGTTGTCTCAAAACCATACCAAGCTTCATTGTTATTTTTGCTCTTACTCGTCTCAGTCACTGTAGCAGAAGCACACATACATAGTTTGGAAAAACAGAAGGGGAAGTTATGATCTAGGGGATCTGTTAATCTGAAAGGGTCTGTTTGTTTTTGTTTGTTTGATTTGATTTTTGGTTATTGTGGATCCTGGATTACTTACCAGCAACTTAAGCACTTTACCATGGAGCTATACCTCTAGTTCATTTCTTTTCTATTGTAGAAGAAATGATATTTAAAATTCAGAATTAAGCATTTTATTAAAATTTAAGTCAACCAAAAAATGAAAAACAAAGAATAGAATTCAAGTATTTCTTATTTAAGATACTTTGTTTTATCTTTCTATGCAAATATAATTTAATTGTTATACACTATGAAATTGCCAGTATATATATTTTATAATTTTTAAATCACCAGATAGAAGTCAAATACTGACTACTATCCCTTTCTAGAAATAATAAAGGAACATAATATACCTTACTTAATCATTTCCAAAACATTTATGTAGGATTTATTTATAGTTTTAAAGGTATGATTATTTGTGAATTATACTGTCTATATCGCCATATAAGCTTCATTTTCCATATGTCTTTGAAGCTTCTTCAATATTTCCTCATTTCTCCTACAGATTTTAATACAATACAATACTTTATACTTAAAGCTTAGAATAAATGACATGCCCTGTCCTTACATGTAAAATGTGTATTGGCCATATTCCTAAAAATGATCATTATGGTGAATATGATAAGAATAGAATGAAATTTAAAATCAAGAAATCCAGCTAAACTGCTCTTCCAGATGCAAATAAACAAAAAACATTGGAAGTGAAAGAAAAGTTCTATTTCCTTATTTGGATATCTAAATTTCTCTCCATCTTTCTTGCCATTACTTGTATTAATTGGTTCTCCATCTCACCAGTTTGCTCTTCCTTTATATATTTTAAAGGGAATTGTAATTATGAACCACATTTTGACACATGGAAGGAATCTCATCAAGTCTCTTCATAGTTTTCTCTCCAGAGCCAAAGCAGTGACCCCATAGCTAAATATTAAGCCTGGCTTCTTTCCCTATGAAACCCTCACGTCTCACAGATGGTCACAGGAGTGCTGGCCGCATTGTATAACTGCTAGGTGACACACAGACGATAGACTCGGAATCTCAGTAACAGCCATTTCTTGCTAACATGAAGTCAGGTTCCCTCAGTAGAGGGGTTTCTCCATCTGGTAGCTTCTTCTTATGACATTAACCCAAGGTTGTAACTAACAGTGAAAACAGGAGCATGGATGACCAGCTGGCTCTTAATTGCTTGGGCCAGAAAAGATGTGTGTCATTTGTCAGTGACGTGGGCCAGTCATGTTGCTCTGCCTTGAGGCAAAGTGCTTGGGAGACACAGTCTTCCCGTCATAGCAAAGAGAAAGCTACAGAAACGTGTGCGCCTTACAGGACTCTGGGTGCTCGGATTCTTTTCACGAGGTAGGCTTTCATATCTCTCCACACGTCAGTAAGCTGATAATGTACTTCTATCCTAATTCTCACTTAAGGAGAAGAAAATTAATAAACTGTCAACAAAGGAAACTGTCGAAGAATCAGGAAACAATGACTCTTAAGGGTGCTAAACAACAATAAATGATAACAATTTTAAGTTGGGTATTGTGTTATTTTAGCTTGCATAGTCTAGTTAAGAGACTAGAAGGAAAATGGATTGTTATGTAATTTAGTTGTTCTCGTCATTTAAATTGAGGAAGAAAAGTAACAATGAGCAATTAGGACTTCAGTCCTTTGAAATAAGGAAATCAGACTTCTTCTTTGTGTTTCTACAAATCAAACTAGAACTGAGAGTTGTTAGATGTAGACTTTTGAAGAATAATCAAAGAATGACTTATATATATATATTCTTTGATAATTTCATGAATGTATTCAGTGTATTTTGATCATATGTACCCTCTACTCTTCAACCTATCTCTGCCAGATCCAGATCTCTGCCTCCTAACCTCAGTCCCAACCTCATGTCCTCTTAAAAACAAATAACGCACCCAACAGTCCAGTTTGTGCTCTCCATGTACTCCTGGCTGTGGGAACACAGTTGAGGAATGGTTGACCTCTAGCAGGAGTCACATTCTTAAAGAAAACTGACTCTCCCTTCCCAGCAGCCATTGGCTGTCAATAACTCATCAGCTAGGGCAGGGACTTCTGACTTCATGTTGGAATGTTGATTGACTTGATCTTATTTGGGTGTTGTCCAGCCAGCTAGAGCTGCCTGGTTTTATGAGTGCAGTGAATTCGTTATGCTCAGAAGATGCTGTTTTGACATAATTCTCCCTGACCTCAGTCTCCTATTATCTTTCTGTCTTCTCTCCTGCAATAGTCCTTGAGCCTTGGGTGAGGGATGTGATACAGATTTTCCATCTATGACTAAGCACTCCACACACACTTATTCTCTGAGGTTTGACCAGTTGTGATTTTTTTGAGTTAACCACCATCCACTGTACAGTGAAACTACTCTGATGAGTGTTGATAGCTACAGTCATCTAAGGGTATAGGGACACCAGTTTAGAGGAAAGTTTAATATGCTGAACATTTAACAGAAATAACTGCAGTAGGTTCACCCTCGGGACCTATGAATTTCCCAGCTATGAGGGCTAAGCCATATTTATTGCTCCAGGCATGTGCTTCTTTCTGTGAGGTGAGCCTTAAATCCAGTCTGTAGGTGGTTGGTTACTGCCATAGCATTCATGTCATTATGGCACACACAGTCCTTGCTGTAGCTCCCAGGATTCACAGACAGGTAAGTGTTGATGGCTTTCTTCCCACAGCAGCTGGCATAGTACCTTCTGGCATTCTGAAATCTAGCCAGCAGAGATGAAGCTTCCTGGTCAGTACCAGCTTGATTTTTGCATGTCCTGTGACCAAAATTATTGATGTCATCAGTGATATGAACTTAGTGTGAAGTTCTGGTAGGTAATAAAAAAATGGCAATAGGTTATACTGTTTAAGGGATCTCCTAGACAGCCCTGATCAACAATTCAAAGGGAGGTATCCCACTCCTGGCACTGGGCTTTTTAGTTGTTGACCTATGACTTTGTGGCCTTTTCAAATATTCTTAGTATTAGCTCTCACTCTCCCATTGTTCTTCCGCCCTACCTTTCCATTCTTCTTTTTGAGACAAGGTCTCCCTGTAGCTCCAGTTGGCTTGGAACTCACTATAGTTCCTTGAACTCACAGAGATTGGCCTGCCTCTGCCTCCTGAGTGCTGGGATTAAAGGTGTGCACCACCTGCCCAGCTACATTTTGAATAAAATATTTTCAATAAAGAATTTTGTCATGTCCTGTACAAACTAAATTCAAAGTTTTAATGTACACCATTTATATGTTTGAGTTAATAATTATATAAACATTAAATGCCTAGCCTATATTCATGGATAAATCTCCTTCCTACCACCAATACACATATTTCCTTTCTTGGAAGACAGGCAAAGCAAATGAAATCGGTTGTGCTGTTATATGCTCATTTTAACTTTATATTTATAAATATTGGTTCATGTAAGTTTTTAATGCCAAACCATGAAGTGTAACTTTTAAACTATAATAGAATGTTATCATTCTTTTAAGAATTGACTACAGCTACATAGACTGAGGTTTATCACAGAAATAGGGCTAAGATGCATTTAATTTTCAAAGGGTTGACTTTTTAAAGATTTGTTCATCACTTTATGTGTATGAGTTTTTGCCTACATGTATGTGTGTCCATCGCATGTGAGCCTGGTGCCCCACAGGTGCTAGGAACCAAACCCAGGTCATTTGCAAGGGCAACAAATGCTCTTGACTCCTGAGCCATCTCTTCAAACTGGGGATTATCTTTTCAGTTAGTCATTAAATGCATGTAGACTAGTAAATGTGTCAAATACATTCTGAGGAAAATAATATTGGAGAAATCTGACAAATATTTAATCCACTTATTGATAATTAGTATCATTGCTAATTGACATGTTATGAGTAATTGAATAGTTCTTTATTGAAGCAGTCAATTTCATTCTCAAGGGTCTATTCCAAATACTGTCTGCAATAGGCAATCTAATATTTAAACCAATTAGCATGTTACATTAATATGGAGAGAACTTATATTTCATATGCTTTTACAAGTTTCAAATAAGATGGTATTCCATAGGTATGTTGACTCATAAAACAGTAACATAAGCTTAGAATTGAGAAAAAAATCATAAAAACAAAAGGCAGAGATAGCTCTGTGAGGAAAAGATCTAGGTCTACCAGGAATCAATTCAGTAAGCAATTCGGGGGTTCAAACTAAGGAGCCTAAAAAATAGCCAGTGCAAAAGGAAACTTGAGTTGAGAAATTTGACACAAAGCTCTTTGAATACTGTGAAACACAGAATGCTTTCTTCTTTTTTGTTGATCCTATCCAGCAAGCTCCAAAATGAACTCTTCTCTTTCCCCTTCTGCTTTAATGAGGTCTCATGCTGCACAGCACAACCTTACTTAAAGGAAAACCTTATAGGTCTTCCTGCATTAGGGCAGAATAGCGCTAGTGTGTGGCTGGGGCAAAGTCACTGCCTTTGCTTTGCTTGGCTATGGGTCAGGGACATCCTTCAACCGTTTGCTGTTCTACCTCTTTTCTCATAGAAACATGACACATAATGAGTGCACAATAAATACTTGTTGAATGTGTGAGTGAACGAAGAAATGAAATACCCCATATCCACTTTTCTCCTTAAGATAATTCTCTGATTCTATGACAGATGAGAGGTCTCCTCCTTTCTTGGGCTTTCTCCCTGGTTGTACTAGCTCTCATGGAGAAAGCACTTCCTAGTTTGATTCAGAAACGCTTTATAACTGCGTAGAGTAAATGTAAAATAAAGTGTGTTTATCTGAATTGAAATGGGATAAATCTTTCTCTGCAAAGCTGACACTGCAGTTACTTTACCTCGATCACATATCCTTCATTGGACATATGTTCAATGTTCATCAACATATGTTATGTTTGTTTTTGGTAATTTTGCTAACTATTACACAATAATGAATTTATCATAAAGCCCATATGATCAGTATCTATAGCACGATAATTCTTCCTTCCAGTGATCATTGGCCCAGTTACATAGTTGAATATCATTTAGGACAATATGTTACTGAAAGAGGGTGGGTATGTAGAACATGACACGATGTGTGGAGAAATGTAGAAGAAAGTAACTACACATTGCAAGGAAACAGGATTACATGCTGATCACAGGGGAGGATAATGATATTTTGTCATAAGTATGATTAATCAGCAACTGAAGCAAATTATTACTGTGAATATATCTGAAATAATTTCCATTACTACTATTTCAATCTAAAATTCTGCTATCTAGGAAACTTAAAAATGTATTTCAAAAAGACCTTTTTTATCTCTGACATGGTATGCACTGTCTAATCATGTCTTTCATGTAGGTTATGGTTATATGATTATAATCAGGTGAGTGTGGTTCCAGTTACATAAGTCACTGAAGCATCTTTAGGATGAAAAACTGGATCTATACATATTAAAACACAAAAATATGGCCTCCTGTTCTATGCTGGTTTTTATCTGATTGAGTTTGCATGGGTCTTGTGCATACTGTCATCATTGCTATAAGTTTATATGAGCAAATTCCCAGAAGCCTGTACGACTTTTTTCCGTATAATCAGGCACCAACTCTGGCTCTTACAGTCTTCTGCCCCCTCTTCTGCAATGATCCCGGAACCCTAGGCAGGTGAGGTTTGATATAGGAGTCCTATCCAGGGGCATGCACTCTGCAGTTTCTCTTATTTTCTACACTTTGGCCAGTTGTTGTCTTCTGTGTTCACTGTCCTGTGTTGCATGAAGAGGATTTGCTGGGAGAGTTGGAAGATACATCAGTATTCTCTCTACCCCCTGTTCATGTATGTTCCATGAGCCTTGGGTGTAGAGGTTTCATTGTAGATGTGCCACTTAGGATTGTGTATCTCATAGACACTTATTCTCTGGGTACAATCAGTTGTGGAACTATTGGAAGCTGATCACTGCTGGTTGAGAGAGAGTTGATCTTTAAAGGAATGATGCTAGATAGGCTGAACAGGTTCCAGTGGATGAACTCACACGGAGAGACATCTGAGCATACAAACTTGACCCAGTAAGCTTTAACATATAAAAGAGAATGTTTGAAGTCCTGGGGGCAGGCTATGAGTGGGGGTGGGAGTGCAGATAGGAGAGGACGTCTAAACACGATTAAGATGTTTTGGATGAAATCCACAAATAAAAAATTGAATTGAAAAAAATATGTTCTCCTTATAGAGAAAACAAACAAAACTGACAATATGTGCCCCCAAGACACATATTTCCATCCACCTCGAGGGAGGTGACAATTAAATAATACTTGCAAAACTTTAGGTATTTCCTGTATTATAAAGTGGTGCAGCTACCAACTTTTAACAAAACAAATAATAAGAAAGACAACTATCCGTGTGCACAGAGTGAAAATCAAAACAGAGGGATATTCTATTTTCATGATTCATGAGAAAATTACTAAAAAAATTAAATTAAAATAACAGACAACTTAAAATAAGAGACATCACCATTGCTCTCACCTTCGTCCCTCATCATCCCACTGGAAGAAGCCTGTCTGTTTAATGAGCAAAAATAGCTCCCCTCCTTATTTAGAATACTTGGGTTTCAAAGTATGCATAGACATCTTTTATCTGTGCTCTGTGAGACTATAAAGAATCTTCATGAATTCTGAATAAAGCCAGCTAATGCTATTTATAACCCACAAGAATGGAAATTTAAATCAAGAATTTATTAAAACTTCCTTTAACACTTCCAGACTCCCTCAGAAAACTGCTGTGTGCTGCTTCCTATTTTGTTTTAGTTTCTTTTTTAATATTCTATTTATTATTTTTATTTTTTATGTGTATGAGTGTATTGTCTGCATGTATGTGAGTGCACCTGTGTCATGCAATGCCACGGAGGTCAGAAGAGGGCTTCAGATTCCCCTGGAACTGGAGCTATGGACAGTTCATAGCTACCATGTGGGTTCTGGGAATCTAACCCAGGTCCTCTGCAAGAGCAGTCAGTGCTCTTAACCTCTGAGCCATCATCTCTCCAGCCCCTATTTGAGTTTTAATGGTGTTTTGTCAAGCAAACCTGTGAGAAGAATAAAGGGCTAAATTTCAGGAGCAGCTAAATTATGTTTCCTTTATTTTTGCCTTGGGTTTCAGTTCTGACCACAGACTGTGCTACTTGTGGAAATCACAGCAGAAGGTTCCTTTGGCTGAGTAAACAGCAGGAGTGGTTAAGTTGATAAATAATAGGCAGGCATTCCCAATTCCATTTCTTCAACTTTGTCAGTACAAACACAGGCTTCTGCACTTTCACACAATTCTATCTGTAACTTGAAACTTAACGAGCCTGTAAGAAAGCTACGTTCTGCATCTGTCTGATTGAAAAATTTTTTAAAAAGCTTTGAAACTGTGTCAGCTGTGTTTGGAACTTAGGAAATAATGATTTTTAGATGAAAATTTAAGCCTTGGGACTTGAGTTCTAAGAAAAGGGGAGAGGCAGACAAAAATTGGTTTTGGTATGATAGCCTTTAAGCTCTACCTTTTTCCTTTCCCTGTGGCTCTGTCTCTGTTCACCCCACCATGCCTACATCCCTACTGTCTATGTCATCTTTTCTTAAAAGGCCCCAGAGCTTATAGTTCCAATTTCTAAGTACTAATCAGGTTTACTAATGTCTAAAGCTAAAGCCTAACTTAATATTGTGTTAGTATGATGGAAATCACTCGGTATGTGGAAAAGTAATCTCTGAACAGGTAAGATGACTAAAAATAATAAACTCCAGAAATAGCTCACTGATAATGTGTTGCCGCTGTTTCCTAATTCCAACCCTTCTGAAACAGAGTTTCCTAGGAAAAAGAACCACAGTGAGTTCTGCCTTTCTCTTCATCAGACTGACTCCAGGAGAGGCTGGTGCTGGTTCATGACAGCTTAGGAAGGTGGCCTAGCAGCAGCACCTTCCAACTTGAGCTCAGTCAATGTCCTGTTGAGGCTGGAAATTGTCCTGGTAGGACTCATTATGCCACAGAAATCAGAAACATTTAAAAAACTAACTTATTTTCTGGAAATGCAGTTGGTAGATATTTTTCAGCTCGTAACTGACTGAATTGAGTAATACGATGCATTTCACCTTGTTGGGGAATTTGTAGAACTCACAGGCTCAGCATCACAGAATCTCAGAAGGAAGGAACTCTTCCCTCTGTTCAGCAAAGATAAACATATTGGATTTGTATACGGAACATTATTAAGAAAAATACTATGCTGCTAAAAATGTTTGAAAGATACTTCTCTTTAATATTTCTGCAAACTGATTTCCTGGGTTGGTTTGTGGTATTCCTGTATCATATTTTGGGCACATGAGTTTCAGACAATTCTAATACCTAAGACTGTTAGTATTTAAGCAATGTGTTAATGTATTTCAATACATCACATGTTAAATACACCTGTTCTTTCACTCATTTGCAAGTTAGTTCTGGAAAGAGAATAATTCTGGATTTGGTATCATCATTTTATGGGAATATTGGAAGTGTATAAAAAAGACAGTCCAAAAAGAATACCACAGGAGGGTCAGGATAGGAATTTCAGAGAATGGTCAGTTTAGGGAAAAGGTGGCATGAGCTGATGGCCCATGATGTAATGAAGTCTTTAGAGTCAGTCTTTTTGATGCATGTATTTCAAATGAAGCTAACTGAAGTAGCGGCACTATTTAGCGCAGAGACCAGGGAACAGAAACATTTCCAGAGAGGTACTAATCCACCTCATGCCAAATCCAGGAAGCTAAAAGAATTGATCTACATAAGCACAAATTTGGTTTTAGCATGTTATTTACTTCTCTGAATTCACTTTCCTACTTACTACAGTAGGAATAATGCACACAATACTGGCTTATGTTTCAAATTAAGTGAATTAATACAAATGGCCAAGCGGCAATTACCAACATGAAATTCTGGAACACTGAGACATGATAAGATAAAGACTATGAAATATTTCCCCCAGCTATCTACCCACTTGTGGGCAATGTTGTTATTTTCTACATTCTGGAACTGGTGCTTAATAATTTACTTCCAAAGCATTAAACATTGAAAACATTCCTATAAATGATGATGTGACTCTTGATCTAAATATAACTCCCATCTCTTTCTGTGCATTATTTTCTGTGCTATGGAAAAATAAAAGTGTCTGTCTTCACCAGTTGGAAGGGTTGTTTAGATGGGGAAGTTCCAAGGATGTAGGAGGAAAATAATATGTGTCTGTATTTTCTGCCCCATTACATTTTGTAGTTCACGGTCACAGCAGACCTTTGTTTGGAAATGTATTACACACACCATGATGGAAAAACACATCAGCTCTTTGGTATTCTGAGATAGGAAATGACCGTGACTAAACACATCGTTCTGAATAAATGTACTTTACCATGAAGCACCACTCCCAGGTCATTGGCTCTCCACCTATCTCTGAGCTGCAGGCAGTGGTTGGAGATGAGCAGATATAATGTGTGTGGGATGGAGAGACTCTGAAACATAGGACTGTTTTGAGCAAAGTTTTCAGAAACAGACCTACTGCCTATCCAATGCTTTGGAACCTCAAGACATTCACAGGTCTCTGAGGTGGTTCATGAACGTGTCTAAACTGACAATTCAAAGTTTGTACTTAATCATGTCTATAGAGTAGATGGAGGTGAATCCAGCCATACAACCTAGTCACATAGTCTCCTTCATGTTAATGGGATTTTTGCTTGCTGTTCCCTTTAGAATCCATTAGTGCTCTGAATATTAAATAGAACGTTCTTGAAATGTGGAATGAAAACATTAACAGTTTTCAATATTCCCAATAGTGTGTTTGATTTTTCCTTCTGACTTAGCTCAACCAGTGTGGACTTGGGCTGCTTACATTGCCTAGAACTCTTCAGATCAATATATTATGTTATGCTATATCATACAAATAAAATACATCTTAACTGGAGGTTTTGAGTGCTCACTTTAGAGAGAATATAAGTCATAAAAGTGTACTAACTTCCACAGTCTAGAAAGCATTACTGCTTTTTGCTGCAGTAAAGTTCAGTGACACAATGGGAGGCTGCAGTTGCTTTTCAGAACTCATTCTTACCTACTTCCGAAAGCCGTTTGTAGATTTGCCTCCTGTGAATCAGACCAAACCAATTTTGTTCTACTCCTACTCCCCACATCCCTCATATCTCAGCATAATATATTTAATAGCTTCTCTATCTACTGTTTGAAGTTGGATTTTCTTTATTCATTTTTAAATTACCTTCCCTACATGTCAAAAGGTGCCCCTCATCCTAGTAGTTGAGGATTTAATAAACAAATCCATGTTCACCATATCTGTCCATTTGTGATTAAATGGATGTCAATCATGTCTTCTTTTAGCTTCAACCACTACAATTCTTTTTCTTTTTGTCAGTTTTCAGTGCTTTTAGTCTGTTGTCGTATAGCACTCCTGAGCTCTTGTCAACTTACTACTCTAGTTAGACTTTTCTGAGTGTCCTGAATTCCACTCTTGGAATCATTGGTAACAAGAACTGTGTACAATGGCGCATGCAGAAATAGTATCCTGAGAGTCTGCAGAGTATTGTGAACAATGATGATGATGATAATGCGAGATATACTAAGAAGAGCATTATGAGGTGCTTTCAAGGACATAGTTAAGCATCCAGGCATCCAGTTAGTCACTGTTCAGGTCTCACTGCCCTCTCAGCATTTTATGCACAGTATTTCTTTGTCAGGCACTTCACACATGCCTCACTCCATGTTCCAGTCACCCGGCTGAAATAGACACTATGGGAAGAGATGATCCCAGAGTCACAAAGGTAGTGACTATCAGGCAAGGTTCTAAGTCTGGTCTCTTTGAATCTCAGAGTGTGAGCACTGCCCCCTTAGGGTTCATCATTACTCTGTCCACACTGACACTGTTAAGGAGCAGTCCATCAGCCAGGAAGCACTGATCAACTGCTGTGTTTGGTGTTATATAAACTACAAAAGATGGGGGTGCTTCCTTCGCTACTGAGCATCTTTAAAGCCTATTGGAGCCATGGGATACTCACACACAGAAAAATACACATTCATTAAAAATGCTGCCTGACAGAAAGCATTCCAAGGTATAGATTATTAAGTGTCATCACTCAGAGTGTCCTTAACCAAAATACTTTAATGTGAGGCTTAGTAATGTGAATTTTAGAGAAAAAAACAACTTGATACTTCATCTCTACACTTTTCCTTATCAATGTTCTTCTATCAACAGTTCTTTGGAATTCAAAGAAAATCTGAAATATGCCATTACCATTTTTGTTGTTTGAAAATTAAGAATTTTGAAATTAGAATAATAAAAAATAGGTTGCATATGAGGCAAAAATAGGTAATTTGACAAATAGATGAAGATGATGAATATTTGAATAGTTTTCATGGAACGATTTTTATGATTTTCAGAAGAATAATTACATAATTAGGAAGGGGAGTAATTAGTTCCTTGCTAACCTCCTGTCAGTCCTTACAACTGGTGCTGTTCATTGACATGAATTATTCTGGCCTTTGGTGCTGCAGAGCAACTCTCAAACACATTCATGTTGCCCATCCTTGAAACTGTAGTCTCTTTGCTAGTTGGCGTTTAGTGAAAAACAAAAGTGCTAACATTTGAGAACATCCAGCCATGCCTCTCATTCTAATGAAAAATTAGCAGATATCACAGGTTGAATTAAATCATTACTTAATGAAATAACCAATGCGATGACTCAACTGGTTCAAGGAAAACCTAAAGAACCATGCATATATGTATGAAAAAATAGAAATAGTAAAGTGAATTTACAAATATATGCAAAACAGGTCTATCTACAGGGCAAAAAATATTATATTCCACACATCTAATTTGCATATCTATGAATAAGAACAATTGCATTATTATTAATTTTCTATAACAGAGCTTTGAAATAGCTCAAGGACAATGAAATGTTATAATAGCCCATAAGTAGGTGCTAGTAGAATGCCAGAAATTTAGTTTTTGGCCAACTGTAGCATGTTGACAACTTTCCTATTGAAGGGATGGGAAAAGATTCCTAAGTGTTGTACATATTTTAACAGAGTATATGTATATATTAGATTATTTTTAAGGTGTTATAAAACTAGTACAATTAAGCTAAGGGGCAGTTCTGAACATTTTTTAATCTGTAAAATTCAGGTCATTTCTAAAAAGGAGATGCCATATTCACGGGTGACTTAGGATCTTTTATATTGAGATAATGGAAGAAAATAATTCAGGTGAGTTAGGGACAGACTGCCCTGGGTCTCTCTGGGATGACTCTATAATCTTCTGGTAAGGGGTAGGTTGAATTAAAGTCTATACGGCTTAACAACATTAACCTTCAAAGAAACTGAGTTGTACCTTGTAAAGAGATTGCCTACTTTATAGTTCTGAAGAATAATCTCTGATTTACTCTCCCAGCTCTTTTTGAATGGTTCTTTCATCCTCATGAGCAAAGAATCTTATTAAATTATAAAAATAGTATTTTAATTACCATTTCTGTGAAAAATGCTACTAAATTATTGAAACAAGGAGATATGTTAAAATTGATATGCCATAAATCATGGTCATTTGGAACAATTTTTTCTAGTTTTTTAACTGTTGTCTTCTAGCAAATTTTTGAGAATAGCAAAAGGCTTACTAGTGTGGAGCAAAAGCTCATATCAAGACTATATTTTTTTCTTTTGATTTAAGCCAGAAAAGCTCAAGTTACTTCCACATCTTTGTTTTGTTTTTCGATATCCCGTGTTTCTACATGAACACACACTCAGAACCTGTCATCACGGCTTTGTAGTTCATCTGCTTTCCAAAAGCCGTTTTCATCCATGGATGTAGGTTACATTTGTTTTCCAGAGTATTTCAGTCCAAGAGAAGAGCTTTATTTTTTTATTTTTGTTGTTTTTATAACTTGTAGTAAAATCCTAAGATTATATTAATGAAAAAATGCTGTAATGTTTTGACACCTCTATATATTACATAGTGTTTCTATCATATTAAATATGTTTAACTCTTCAAGAATATATACATTTTGCCTTATGATATTGCTCAGTGTTTATAAGTACTTACTGCTCTTCCAGAGGAGCCAGTTATAGACGCCAGCACTCACATTGGGCAGCACACACAACTTCTGGTAACTTTAGCTCCATTTCTAAACTTTGTGACCTATATATAACAGACACACAACTTACATATATATAGATATATAAATTTTCTTTACAATGAAAACTTCCCGTATCCTTACTTCCTTCTCTTCGAATTAAGTGGTTGTTCTCTATGTAGGTGCAAGACCCCACTAGAGCTTCCTCCTAACAGGCTTAAGTAAGTACCATTGATCAAATTTTCCCTTTCCTTCCCTGCCCTCCACTTTAACCAGCAGCCCCTGTTAACCATCTTTTTATCCTCAACTTCCATGAGATCATCACTTTGAGATTTGGCA
>NW_008360320.1:11490112-11516940 GCF_000622305.1 Nannospalax galili
GAAAACTCAAAGAGCAGTTTCAAAAGTCTTCCCGTTAACTTCTCTTTTACTGACATCCTGAGCGCTCTTGTATTATGGTGTGGTGCAGAGGTCAAAGGTGAAGTGCAGTGCCAGTAACCTACATGTGCCCTGTCCCTCTAGCTTCCTCCAGCTGACACTGTGCCCCTTATATCTTTTCTGATCCTTTCTGATTTTTTAATGATGAAAAGAAAGTTCATTTGGGATTCCTAAATGTTTTTAATGTTCTGCTTTTTTTCTAGCAAAACATTTGTGACCCTGGTTCTATTCTGTGGCTTCCAACTTTCCAAAGTGCTATGTCTGAGTAGACTATGAAAATCTGAGCAAGAAGAGTTTTGTCATGTGTTTGCTGTATTTGGGATTTCATGATCAAGTAAAATTAAAAGGTAAAACAATTTGCCGAACAAATAGAGGATCAACTACATTTAACTGTGACCCATTAGAGCATAAAAATCTAATCAAATCAATCCTAAATTTTGTTGCCTTTATAGTGTCTCAATATGAAAGACAATTAAAAGCATGGAGATGAAAAAATCTAAAATCACAAAAGAAAATGAAGAGTTTTAGTATTTTAAACAAAAATTTTTTTATGGTAAATCTTACTATTTATGACTTCTCTCTGGTTTTATACGTTCTTGTAAGTAAGTTGCCATATGTATCCCAAAAGAAGACCCTCAAAGTCAGAACACGATGATCTATTTCTGCAAAGGAAGAATGAGGCTAACGTGCAGACAAGGAAAACTGTAGGTTCTCTATGATCAGGTTAGCAAAGCCAACCACAGGAGGCAGAAATAACAGAACATCTCTCCTGTAAGAGCACTTAGGGATTAAGCCTGGTGTTGTAGGCCTGGGACCCCAGCTACTCAGGAGTCTGAAGCAGGACAATCACAAGTCCAGGGCCTATGGTGCTACAGAGCCAATTCAAGGTCAGCCTGGGCAACAAAGTAAATCCTTACCTCAAAACAAACAGACAAAAACCAAATACTGCTCAGGGATAAAGCTCCTGCCTGCTATGCTCTGCACAGTGCCATGGGTTCCATACGGAGTATGAAGAATAAATATGTAAGGGCGAAACAACATAAATTGATGGCCCAGTGGACTAGAGCCCATCTTGAGACAGTAAAGACAAAAAACATTGTAGGTACCTGCAGCATATGAACATTCCAGATTGATAGATACAGACTATTATTTATTTATTTATTTACCTATTTATTTATTGGTTTACTTATTGGTTTGTTTATTTATTTTTATTTATTTATTTATTTAATTAACTAATTTATTGGTATTTATGAGACAAGTTCTCCCTACAGTCCCAGTTGGCCCGGAACTCACTACTGTGGATCAGGCTAGCTTCACACTTACAGAGATCCGCCCACCTCTTCCACTGGAGGACTGGGATCAAAGGCATGGGCCACCACGCCTGGCTAGAAATATAAGCTCTTCTAACATTTTATCTCTGATAAGCATTACAACCATGTCTGGGATGTGCAACCATGCAGTGACATCTAAAAGTCAAGATTCTTTGCAGAAGCAATGGTTCTCAAACTTGATTACTTTTTGTTTGTTTTTGTTTCTTGGTACTTACTGTGTACTTCCTTACTTTGCTTAGGGTTAAAGCCAGGTACTCACACATGCCACACAACTGAGCTTTAAGCTCAGACCCGTGGTTCTGTGGTTTTAGCATGTGGCCCGATCAACTGAAAGCCTTTGCAAAATGATAGAGAAGGATACCAACCCAGAATTACTGATTTACTGGGTCTTGGGTAATGCCTGGGAGTTTACATTTTTAAGTAATTCTAAATTGTCTTGATGCTATGGATATGAGAGCCATTTTGGGAAAACTCTTTCAAATGTTTTATTCTTAGAAAAATATAGGACGCTACATATTTCTATATACCAATCTTTTAGAGTATGCTAATTTCTTCTTAGTGGGGAAACATAAGCATATTAAAATGAAGTTTCCTTAGTCAATTTGTGATGCTATATCAAGATACCAAAGACTGGGTAGTTAGAGTTCTTGTGTTTCTAGAGGCTATGAAGGCTGACTTAGGGTTCAGGCAGATCCAGTGTCTGATGAAGGTTTTCTTCCTAATTTTCAGGCAGTTGAGTTCTTCTTTAATTGTCACAAGCAGAAGAAGGAAGAAGACACTCTCATGTTGTTTCAGAGTGAAAGACCACAAAGGGTTCTGTGGTCATTACCTATTCACCTCCCATAGACTTACACAAAAATGCTTCTCACTGGGGAATATGACTTTAACATAAAGGTAGGGAGAGACACAGGCAGGCAGTTCACAGCAAGAGGGTATTTTAGTCATGCCTTTAAAAAAAAAAATCCTTGGACTGGAGAGATGACTCAGCAGTTAAGGGCACTAGCTGCTTTTGCGGAGAAACTGAGTTCGATTCCCAGCACCCCCAAGGTGGTTATTCACATACATAAAATAAAAATAATAAATAATTTTTTAAGTCCTAATGATGTAACATCTTGGTTATATCTCCCTCTCTTTTCCTCTCTCTCCCTCCCCTCCCCTCTCTGTCTTTGATCTCTCTCTTACATGTTTTAAATTTTGTGTTGGGGAAGCATGCCATGGTACACACATATGGAGGTCAGAAAATAACTTGTAGGAATTGTTTTTTTCCTTTTATCATGTGGGTCCTGGGAACTGATTTCATGTGCTCAGACTTGAGTCCTCTGCCTTTATCTACCAAGCCATCTTACTGGCCCATTATTTGCTTCTTTCATACTTCCAAATGAGAGTTTTAGGCTTTGTTATAATCCTTACTGAAGTAGATTCTTAAGAGATTTAGAAAATAATTGACTTGGTGGACATAATGCATGTAAAAAACTAAACACGTTCATGTAAATTTTAACAACATTGTTGTTTTCCATGCAGACCCTGACACCTAGGAAAGTTAGGAATCAGTGTCCTATATGCATAACTAGTTTGGTATATAGTTAAGTAATGTTAATCAAAACATTAAGGGTTTCATGGATTAATGAGCAGCTGGGAGAAATTACTTATGGTTTCCAAATCCATTATATTCTCCTGTCAGTGTAGCTCTTTGAAAATCAAATGTTCTTTCGAAAGAATAACATTTTGCTAAGATTTTCTAGTAATTTATTTTGAGAGAATGATATAAGACTAGAAGTCATCCCACCAATTCCAGTCTTACTCAGGATTTCACTCTGTTTATAATTAAGAAACAACGACCTACTTGTTAGTTTTCCATTAGCTGTTAACAACCAGCTGGAGAGGCTGAGGGCTATTTTTGCAATTATAATCTCTTAAAATTAAAAAATATTAAGATAAATAAGGTGTCTACCTTACTAACAGGAAACTCATTTTTACATTTGAATACATATTGATAGAGGTTCTTAGTTTGGTCTCTCTCGGCCTGGACAGTGGCATCTCCTTGCACATTCTATTGGGCCTTGCAATTCACTCTTACGAGGCTGGGGGAGGGTTATAGTTGTTGAAATAATAGCATAAGTCTAAAAGCTTTCCAACCTACTTTGAAGAAAATCATGTTCAAAGACAAAATGCATTTCCGGCAATAAAAGACCCCTTCTCTATATTTATAGCCGTGGCACTCAGTGAGGATGCTCAGGTTGCAGCAGCAATCTAGATATTAGTGGAGCAGCTCAGGCTCTAACCTTCAGTAAGAAGAGTTAGTTCATGACCTCTAAACATTCCTGCAGAGTAGGCCATATGTCAAATAAAAAATATTCTCAAGTCTCAGCTTTGAATTAAAGTAGTACTCGATTCCCTCTGATAACTGAAGTAGTAAGCATGCTATTTATTGCATGCTTATACTTCAGAGGTGAGAACTGGAAATCAGCATAAGAGGATGAACTGTGTGGTGTAACTGAAATAAGAAGATACATAACAGAAGGCAGAGACACAGAATGCAAAAAGAGCATGGATCTATATGTATACAGCACTGTGAAAACGTTCAAAGGAAAAAGAAAGTGACTAGATTTCCTTGGAAATTCCAGAGCCTGGAAACTGTTGTGAGAGTGGGAGTCAGAAAAAATTAGAAATCATCAAGAGAATCAGTTTGATATTTAAGGATTGAACTGTCTATCTCAACTCTCCCCACCCCCAAAGACCAAGCTAAATATTTTCTGCAAGTCTTCCATAGAGAGGGGCTGGAGGTATGCTCAGCATTTTCCTAGGAAGCAGCTCAGTGGCATGCTACTTACTGCTTAACCATCTTGGCATTTATGTCTATGCTGATTCATTACAGCAATAAGAACAGATAATTTTCAAGGTTCCACTTTGCTTTTCTGCCTTGATAATCCCCTTTATGGTGGATACACTTTAAGATTAGTAATGAGAGACTGAAACAGAAATAAAATGTGTCAAAACACATTGCCAATTGAAAGGCTATTGATAGAAAGTGCCCATTACATAGCTATGAGAAACTGTGCCTGTTTTAACTTCCTGTTTTGTGGTGTAAAAGTTCACAGTTATCTTCATGGCTTTCCCAACACCATTTCTAACTTCAGTAAAGGTCCAATTGCCCTAACCATCCAAATCCACCTATTATTGGATTCCACCTCTGACCCCAATTTCAGTGTTAATATGTCAATATGTCAGATTCTTAAAACTCTCCTCTGATCCACACCAACACCTGTGTGTAACAGTTTCTTTAAAGCTGTTTTCTTGCCTGCTAAGAATTACAGAATCTCAGAAGCAAGCGTCTGTTAACTCTTTTCCCATGTAGCATCTCTGGGAAAATACCTGCTAATTATCTTGGAGGGCTTTTAAGGACTGTCTTAACATTAAGGAATGGTGGAGGCATCAGTGGCAGGGATTTCAATGGGCGCTATACAACAATCCAAACATGGTTGGTGTGATGGAGCAGACAGAGACCCATGGGCTGGAAAACGTAAATGACTACGTGTTCCACAAATGTACTGCCTGAGGTGTATCTTGTGGTCGATGAAATGAATTAACTGGTAAAAACTTTGAGGAGTGGGGTAAAATACTATGGGTTTAAATATTATCTTCACTTATTAACTATTGCATGACATTGGACTACAGATGCTTGGAATCTGTCATCTCTGGAACATTTCCTTGTTTCCTCATTTATAACATGGAGAGAATGATAATTATTACTTCTTAGTATCTTGGAGAGAATTAAATCAGATAGTATGTGCACACACGTCAATTTACACAAATACCACAAATGCCTATGTATATATTTGTATACAGGTATAGATGGAAAGGTACAAATCCACAAGTAGGAATTATAACTCAAGTAGTTACATACCAGAATTGTTAATTTAGCTAAACATAACTACCAGAACTCAGATAACTTAATTACCGGTAAAAACTAAAGACACAGCTTTTCTCTTGGAATTGAAGGGCACCAGTTTGATTTCCCTCTTGGAGCCCAAAGCCAGGAGACTAAGCACCATCACAATTAGCCACTTCAATAGAAATAAATTGATAGTCATCCCTTAAAATAAAGCAATGATTTAATTTCTCCTCATTTCTCAACCACTAGGAAAACAATTAAGTAAAAATACTGTATTGTAAATGAATTTACTTAAGAACTGTCTTTATATTTTTACTGAAAATGCTACCTTTTAGACACATGCATGGAAAATTAAATGAGGTTCTAAATTATGTGTTAGATGATGAAAGGTAAAGATATACAGTATTAGAAATTAAAGTCAAGTAAGTTCAAAGATGAAAAGACATGGTTGGGAAGCTTCTACACTTTAGATACAAGCCTAAATACTAAGAATAATTTCCTAAACAAATAAGGATCAGATATTCATGTCAAGCCATTGGAGTCTAAAGCACACATAAAAATAATGATTCTTTAAAATGAAGTTTGTTTTGAGCTGTCGTGCTTGTGATAGAATTTCAGGCTCCTCACCTGCTGAGAGACTTTAATTGAGATTCACCTGGTTATTTACTGCCTGCTTCATTAATGCACTTGGATAAGCAGTCAAAAAAGCTATATTGTTTCCATCTTCTCCTTTCCCACTGTTTCCTGGCTTGTGGGTCACTGTCTTCTTTTGATTTTGTGAACGAAATAGCCAGCCAAGCAACTGATTTCTGAAAACATGCCAGTCTGGACCCACAGAAGTTCAAATTAGCTTCCTTTCATTCAGTGAAAATTACCCTGGAAGAGACAAATGGGGCACGTTTGCACCCAGAGAGTGGAATTCCTGTTTAATGTCATGCCCTTGTTGATTGAACTTAACACATGAAAACTGTGTACAGCTATGTACCGTCAGTTCTTTCACTCCCCTAGGCCATGGGTTTAAGGTCAGATTTGCCTTTCACTTCTCGATTTCCTACTATTATTATCTGAACAGACCACTCTGGGAATCTTGTAGTTCAACTCTTTATTTTAAAACCTGGGGGGAAGTGTGAGTGACATCATAAAGCTATAAAATGAAGGACAGAATACAAAGCACAGCAAGCCCAGAGGGGAACAGAATGAAGAGTCCATCCATCAAATCCGACAATATGGATGAGACTTAAGAGAAGATGAAAATATGAAATCCCTTTAGGTTGAAGGGATGTAGACAATTTTACCTGAACCTACCTAATAACTTCAGCTATTACAAGTTTTCTTTTGCTTGGCTGAGGACTGGTCTCAGAAAAATTCACAGGTATTTGAATGGAACTGCTTATGCAAGCTCTGTCTTAAAATAAAAACGGTGATTCATGCAACTCTGCTTGACACCACAGCTCATTAAACCTCCTGCTCTTGCTTTCTTTCACTGTCTAGCCAAATTTTAAAGGTTGGAGGCACGGCTCCCACAGGTCCTTGTGGGCAGTTCTCTTCCTAAGTCCGATGCTGGTGGGATACAGTGGAGTTTTATGTCTTCTGTGCTCACAGCACTCTTTGTCCAATCATTTTTCCCTAAGGTTTTGTTATTTCTGTAGCTTACCTCTGTTCAAGTTTCTGATCACTTATCCCCTTAGGTTAAGCCTAATTCAGGATTAACATTTGTTCTGTTTGATCCTTTTGAGCAAAACCTGTATAAAAGGTAAGTTTTTTATTGAGACTGTACTTAAGGGGTTATTTTCTTCCTTGTACTCTCAAATCACAGGGAGTGGAAACACAGGACAGAACAACAGAGAGGGTGTGCAAGGGTACAAGGCTTCATTGTGGCCTCACTAAGGGGGGGGAGAGAGAGAGAGAGAGAGAGAGAGAGAGAGAGAGAGAGAAACAGACAGAGACAGAAGATTTACACAGTGACAAAATGATTTTCGGTGACAGCTAAAGCCCACATAAGCAGGCTGCAGGCCTTTGTGTGTGCATGTCCCCCTTTCTGCACCAATTTTGATTTGTCCCTCTCCAGTTTCTGATAGTGAAAACCAGCTCTGTTCTTGAGGACTCTCAAAGAGAAAGCAAAAGACTGCCATTATTCTTACCTGGAAGATGAGTATTAAATGAAATCCTCTAGCAAACTGGTTCCTGCTTTCTCTCCTATTCTTCTGAGCCAACTACTTGAGTTGATTTTCACTGAAGAGAACATTAGCTATAATACAATACTGTCCTGGCCATGAAAAATGCACCTCACCCATTTGAACATGGTGTCTGTGACAGAGCAGCTCCTTTTGTGACAAGAGAATCACTGACATGCAGAAATCAGCCCCGTGTTCCACAATGGACATCCTGAGTTTCAGCATTGTTTACTGCTTTTCCTCACCTCCTCTCATTCTGATTTTTATTTCAAGTCATCTCACCAAGTGGAGGCTGCCTCTAATTTATATTTCTACAACATCTGTTTTTCTTAGCTCAGTACTTCTTTCTAAACATATTTGGTTATCTAACTGTAAATATCAATCTAGTTAATTAGTCAAACTGGAATTCTGTAGTTATAACTGAGGAAGGAAATCAGTAAGAAACCAAGGGCATGGTATAAAAATGGAGAGTGAGAAAAGAAATAGGGGGGTTCCTCTCCACATGTTCCTTTGCCAAAGAAGTTGGCTCCCTGAAAGTTCAAGTGAGGCAGTCTTTCTCCAACTGCAGTGCTGACGGAATGATGCCTGCCCCAAAGTCTATAACCTTGGGTAGTGGAGTCTAGCAACTTAATGTAAGAAGTTCCAAGGAGCTGCTATGCTTGTGGTAAACACATTGGGAACTAACTGATAAAAGGAGTGAAGGCAGCACAAGCTGAATATGAGGAATTGAAGAGGTTGGTCTACCCGGAATGGCTTTTGCTGTATTTGGAGCTGAACAAGGTGGGTGGTACTTGAGAAGGGATTTTACTGTCAATACAAATCTCTTTTAAACAAAATGGAAGCTCTCCTGTCATGAGGCAGAATGCATTCATTATCTATTATCTATCTATCTATCCATCTATCTATCTATCTATCTCTCTATCATCTATCATCTATCTATCTATAATCTATCATCTATCATCTATCTATCTATAATCTATCTCTATCTATCTATCTATCATCTATAAACCTATCTATCATCTATCTTTATCTATCTATCTTCTATCTATTTATTTTGGTATGCCTGTGTCAGGTGGGGGCAGAGTCTTCCTGTAGCCACATCTGGCCTAGAACTCACTACATAGAGCAGACTGGCCTTGATCTCACAGAAATCTGCCTGCCTCTGCTTCCCCAGTGCTGGGATTAAAGGTGTGTGCCTCCACACATGGCTCATTATCTCATTTTTGATTAAGGATATGCTAAGAATTTTTAAACAATATTTTTGCAGATGTTCACCTAGAGTTTGACCTGGTATCAGCTGTGATCACTGTCACCTGCTGTGAACAGGTTCCATGTACCTTGAAAGCCAACATTGAACAACTGGATGTCAATTAAAGTTCTAGAAATTATCAGTGAATAAAACAAAATTTGAGAGGATATCAGTCACTTAAGGGAAACAAAGTAGCTATTTATAAATTAAAAAATTGGAAGCTGTAGAGATTGCTCAATTGTAGAGAGCAGTTTCTGCTCTTCCAAAGGCCCTAAGTTGAATACCCAGTACCCACATATGGAGGCCCACAACTGCCCATACCTCCAGCTGCAGGGGATCCAACATCTTCTTCTGGCCTCCACAGGTACCTGCACACAAGTGACACATACTCACACAGACACACACAGATATGTGTAATTAAAGCACACCTTAAAAACTTTTTGTTTAAAATAATGGTATTTAAGTGACAATTAATATAAAATATTTATATCATAACTCTGCTATGAGTTCACCATATTTTAAACTCAGATGACTCATTTTACAAATATTTTAAATTCCTCTATTTGTTCTGTCTTCAGACTGAAAGTTTCCAATATCACAAGTTTCCAATATCACTTTTAGATGATATTTTAAATTATCTTATCTACTCTGAAAGAGAGTCTACCTGTAAACTTTCCTGCAGGCTTTGGTGTAAAGTGGCAATGTTGGCCTCATTCTCTCCAGCAGGATTCATATCTCCAATTATTCAAAAGCATACAAAAAAGCTCATTTTATCATCTAATAGCATTAGAATGCCTATGGTCTATTTTAATGGTATTGTTTATCCCCTGGACACCGACTTCTTAATGTTATTGATAAAACAGAAATAGTATACAAAAACAGGAATAGCAGAAAACTGGTTTGATGTTGCAACTACTTTCCGTTATGCGACTGCTCTCTTAGCCTTGCTAAGTTGTAGCAATAACCCTGCGCCCAATTCTGCCTGATTTTTGTTTTACTAAGCATACTATTTCAACATGTACAACTCTAAACATTTTGATGGACTTGCATGTTTTTAGATGCTTGGGTTGCTGTTACAAAACACCACAAGCCATTGACTCATGCAAGGGGACATGGGGAGAGGGGCACAGCTCTAGAAGCAGGAGGGTTTGGCTCTGGTAAAGGCTCTCTCCCCTGTGTACAAAATCTTCTTCCTGGAGTTTCTTCCTTTTTCTCATAAGGAGCTACTCAGTTTTATACCTCACCGAACTTTTATATTATCTTCTTAAAGTTCTTGTCTCCAACTACTGACACATTGACGGTACTGGTGTGTGACAAAATACCTGAGCTAAACAACTTATGAGGAAGAAATGTTCATTTTGGCAACTAGTTTCAGAAGTTACAGTCCAGGACAGCTTGGCCCTGTTGCTTCAGGCTGTCCCCGCTATCTCAGGAGACTGTGATCCTAATCTCACTTACTTCATCGTGTCAAGAAGTAAAATGAGAGGAAGGCATGAGCTCCTCAGAGTCCTTTCCAGGGCATGACTCTGGTCACCTGACTTCACCCCATTCCTTAAATAATCTAAAAATTCCTATAACTTCACAAGCTAGTAACCAAGCTTTAGCATATGTACACCCTATGGATTCAATGTAAGAATGAAGGAAGGAGCAGTTTAATCCATAACACTGACTTAAGTACTTGCACCTCTAAAAGCAGAGGATACTGATAGAAATTTTCAAGTGTTCTCTAGGGTTTTAAAGTGTACTCACTTTAAAGACTTATTCTCATTTTACATGTATGACTGTTTTGCCTACATGTATGTATGTGTACTGTGTTGGTGCAGTGACTTGGCAGGCCAGAGGAGGGCATCAGATCCCCTGGAACTGGAGTTAAAGGTGGTTGTGAGCAGTCATGTGTGTGCTTGGAACCACACCTGAGTCCTCTGCAGGAGCAAAAAGTGCTGTTGACAACTGAACCATCTTCTCCAATCCCTCAAGTATACTCACTTCACATAACAGAAATTATTTTTCCTGAGAATAAGCATTATATTCTATGGTTCTAGCACAGTATTGTTTATGAATAATAAACTTTAGATTTCTTTTGTACTCTTAGATATTACACGATGAACATTTTTTAACATTTTTTATACCTTATTATCTGCTTTATCGATTTTTAAATTACTTGGGCAAAAATATGAAAACATTTTTCTTATATCAGCAATATATAACACTATATACCATAGTACACCAAAACTTGCAGTTGTTTCCTAATAATCAATGCAAACTGACAAACTAGTATTATTATTGTTGCACTAATTTAACTAAAATAGAGGTATTTGTTTTCTATTTTATAAGGTCTTGTTTTTGTTTACTTATTTTTTCTAGTTTTAATCCAAAGTTTATAGTCTCTGTAGGAGGTTTATGCTGTCTTTATTACATGAAGTGTACTTACTAATTTTAAATTCTTTCTCCTACATGTATCCTATTGACTAAAATCTTGGAGAATATTAAAATGGAAAAAAATCATTTCCACCCAGAAGTTATCCTTTTCTTCTAACTCCAAGGTCTACAAGGGCTCACCTCTGCCAGATTTCTCATGGAGCTTCTTTGGAATCCCTCTCATTCCCTCTTAAAACCTCCCTGCCATTTCTCTAGGTTTTATAAGGAATATAAAATGCATAGGACCTATGTTTGTATAATGCCTGTATAATGTTTACACTTTTAGTTTTTATATAAGTATACAAATACAGGTATACATCTAAATATCTTTAAAAAAAAAAAAAACTGTTTATCTGTGTAATGCAATGCCCAAAGAGTTCAGAAGAGGGCATTGGATCCCCTGGAACTGGAGTTACTGAGGGTTATTAGCCACCATGTGGGTGCTAGTAATCAACCCTGGGTCCTCCGCAAAAGTAGCCAGTGCTCTTAAACACTGAGACATGTCCTCAGCTTCCTAAGTATGTTTTATTGGCAGTTGTTTTATATTGTATCCATAACTTTTAGTATGCTGATGAAATAAAGCATCCAGGGAATTGGTGATGTCCCCTAAAAGTGCTTTACACATATAAAGTTCTTGAGTTGATGTGGTCGTATACATTTCCCTCACTCTTTAATAAAATAAGGACCTCGTTCTTTTCCCTTGACTGCTTCAAAGCCACAAAGCCATCACCTGTTATCCATTGTCTTCTTTTCCTATGCTAGTATGACCAGTTCATGAGACACTCAGACTTCAATAGCAGCCAGTCTGAAAGATATAAAACCACAGCTTACCGAGAAAATATCATTTGTTTATGGGTCTGTTCTTCCCCAAAATTAGTATCACTTTTAACCAATCAGCATTTAACAAATATATTGAATTAAGCAAGAAAACACCATTGTAGTTGACTGGAGCGTTTGGACATGAAGGAGAGATTGGCATGAAAATTTCTTTATAAGGAAATTTAAATCTTGTGACCTGAGAATAATATCTATGACCACAGTTTCTCAAATATTTGCAGAGATGCACTGGAGTCACACAAATGCACAGAGATTCTCTGGAATGCTGGAATTTGTTTTAAGGTCATCAGTGATACTAGGCGTCTGCCAGACACTGCATGTTATAGTTTTAGGAAGTTTCATTGAGCTATGCTCCTTAATTAAAAGTTTATCTTTTCAAAGTGGGCATTTTCTTTTTTGCTTATTTTATTTTTTATTGCACTTTTGTGATTTTCATACAATATAGTTTGATGGTATTCAGTTCCCCTTCTCTCCCCACACCTTGCCTTATTGACCCATGCTGAATTTACTGAACTCTCATTAATGTAATATGACCTATAGAGTCTGATTTGTGTTCCCAAAAGTCCACCCACTGGGCCCACAAAAGTTCCCATCAATCCCTGAAAGACACTGTCTCTCCCCATCCCAGTGTCCATCAATTGCTCAAAATTCCATAGGTTGGGTTGTAATTTATTACCTACTTTCCAGTGTCTATGCTGGGATTTCATATGGTTTGAGCCTGCAGGGGACTTATGCATGATGTTACCATTGCTGAGTTCATATGAGTAACTTAGCAGCTGTCTGGAAGACTCTGTTTACTTGTGGTCATCCACCTCCACCCATCTGACTCTTATAATCTTCTTCACCTCGCCTCTGCAATAGTTCCTGAGCCTTGGGAGGCAGAGTTTGAAATAAATGTTCTACTAGGTGAGAACACTCTCTGCACATTGACCAATTGTGGGCTTCTGTGTTCATCACCATTTGCTGTATAAGGAAACTTCTCTGGTGAAAGTTGAGAGATACATTCATCCCATGTGTAGAGGTGGCATTGAAGATGTGTCACTTAGGGATAAGCATATCACAGATACTTGTTCTCTGTATTCGATCAATTTTGGAACTCTATAGTCCTATCTCTGCCTCAGAAAGAAATTTCTTTGATGAGGGGTGAAAGGTGGGCTTGTCTCAGGTAGACATGTGTTCTCTAACAGCATCATTGGAATGGGACCAAGCCCCAAGGAGAGTCAATGGGAACAGGATGGGCTGGCTACCACAGAAGGCCTCAAGGTGGGCATTTTCTATGATAAAGAGCACACGCTGAATGAAAATGCAAATGGAAACACAGTTACACAATGTCCACTGTGATTCCAGTGCTTTAGAAACATGAGTGTGCCAACAAGGACATATTTACTAAAAAGTAATTGTGGGCAGGGGGCATAAACATAATTCACCAAATAAATGCATGACATTGTCAAAGAATAAATTTAACCAGTTAAAAAGAGACAAACAAGGGTCTGGAAAGATGGCTTAGCAGTTAAGAACACTGTTCTTGCAGAAGACCTGGGTTTGAATCAAAGCACTTACATGGTAGCTAACAACTGTCTGTAGCTCCAGTTCCAGGGGATCTGACAGCTTCTTCTGTCCTCCGTGGGCATTGCACGACATGGGTGCACTTACCTACATGCAGGCAATACACACATACACAAAAAATAAAAATAATAAATAAATTTTTTTTTTTAAGTTAAAAATAAAAAATCAAAAGAACACATGCTGTTCTTCCAGAGGACCTGGATAGCAACCACCTGTAATTCCAGTTCCGGGGCATCCGACAGCCTCTTCTGTCCTCCTCAGGCATTGCACAACACGGGTGCACTTACATGTAGGCATAACACTCATACACACAAAATAAAAATAATAAAATATTTTTAAAAGAGACAAACAAAAAAGTAATTGTACTTATCTTGGATTAACGGCATACACTTGTAGCCCCAGACAGGGTAGGTGGAGGCAGGCACGTTGAGTTGGAGGTCACCCTCAGCTACACAGAGAGGTCGAGGCTAGTCTGACTGTATGAGACCCTGTTCCCAGCCACCAACTAGATGTGATTATATAAGAGTAAAAATGTAAAAATGTTTAATTTTACTTATATTGCTTTCTAATGGTTTCTAAATTGCTAGATATACATACTTAAGTTGTTGAAACTTCTATAGAACATAAAAAGAACTACTACAGTGCACTGCTTTTGACCTATGCACTGTGGAGAACTTTCTGAGGTATTAAAACCACAGGAATCAAGAAAGTATTCAGACCTCTGGGAACTCTGCTGTTATTTTTTCTCAAATACACCATTTGGGTTTAATTAAAAACATTTTTTTTTGCTTTGCTGCCAAAAATAGAATCAACTGTTATCAAATAAACATCATCTCTTTATTGAAATATAAATATCACTGCACTTAATGAAGTGTTCTTCCCAACAATAAGGACAACTTGCTGTGTGTGCCTAAGCAATAGACGAGCTGTGTAAACACATGGGCACATGGGACAGATTCAGGGATCAATGAATCTGAGAAGCCTATGCTTCTAAAATAAAGCAGTACAAAAACAGGAGTTCTAGCCAGCAACCAAAAGAAGGATTTGCCTACAACTTGCAGGAACTTGAACATGGTTAGGGTAACTGAAAGATACAAGAGGACCAGTCATTTTCTGAGTTAGAGAATCATTGTTGTCTTCTGTGTTATGTAATAAAAGCCCATGGAGACACCATCTAATTAGGAATTTTCACAACATTATGTTAACCGTCACCTACTAGAAATGACTTTCATAATGTTTTTGTAATTTTTAATTTTGTGTCTTTGTATTGCTTCTATTTCTAAGTCTGCCAAGTAGTACTATTGTTTGAAACATCAGAAGTACTCCTGAAATAGAAACAGAGCAAGTTAGCAAGCAACTATAAAGAAGAACTTCTTTCCTTTGTTAGGCCCACACTCTGCTGGAGTACACATTTTTGTTTTTCTCTGTTAACCTTCAGACTTTTGTCACAAATACCTAGTGGGTTTGTCATTGTCAGAGTCTCCCTGCAAAGTACAATGCTGATGCTTTTAAAATAGCGTTCTGCTGAGAACTTGTAACGAAATATGAACAAAATTTTAATAGAGAAATGTTCACCCCCAAGTCTCCCGCTAATTAAACATAACTATATCTATTAGAACACACTTTCCAAAAAGCAGGATGACTCGTACTGAAGTTATTCTAGCTTCATAATGTCTCATGGACATTGACTAGATATGATTCCATTCCATATCTCTTGTTCCTGTAAGAGATCATCAAACAGTTACATCATTAGTTATTTTACTTACAAATTACAGGTACACTGAGATTTAGTTTAATTTGAAGTGTTATCAATTTTGTAGCAAGCATAATAAAAGGAAAATTTTAACAATAACTTATTATAGTTTTTAAACAGTTCTGATATAGAACCACTCTCTTGAACAGAAGTAAACTTTGACAGGTAGTGCCGATGTTACTAAATTGATCTCCACCAATGTGCAGGCTGTTCTGTTGATTTTCTTTCAACCTATAACATTGATTCAAATTAGAGAATAGCTCCTTGGTGTATAAAATCTTATTTTCTTTGAATTTTTATTGATTTTTTTGTATTTCACACAGAACATCTTAATCAACTTTATACTGCTTCCCCATTGGTTCTCTGAAAGCCCCTCCCCACCCCCTTGGAATTCATGCATTCTGTCATTTAAGGTCTGTCAAGCCAAGTGAATATTCCCAGATGTCCCTAAGTCCAAGTTCATCCACTGAGGTCTAGTTAGCCCATATAGAGTCCCTCACTTTAAGATCAGCTCTCCCTCTCAGCTGCCAATAATTCTTTGACTAAGATTAGTCCATTTCCACAGTTCTCTATCGGGTTTTGGTCTGCTTTGAGTTTGCATAGGTCTACATGCTGACACCATTGCTGTAGATTCATGAGAAGGGTCCCCAGAGCCTATAGGATTTTGTTTCCATATGATCATGCACCTCCTTCATGGATCTTACTATCTTTCCCCACCTTCTTCTGCAAAGGTCCCTGAGCTCTGAACATGTGGAAGTGGGTGGATTTTAATATAGGATTCCTGTCCACGGACCCACACTCTGTACTCTTACTCTGTACATTTTGGCCATTGGTGACCTTTTGTGTTCCTGGCTCTCTGTTGCATGAGGGAGCTTCATTAATGAGAACTGAAAGATACATTAGTGTTGTCTTTACTCCTTGTCCTATGTTCCAAGAGCAAGTATAGCAATTGCATCATGGATGTGCCATGTAGGTTTGGGCAATTCACAGACAATCTCTGTGTATGAGATTGGAACTTTAATAATATCTGTTTTTTAAAAGAGATGTTTCCTTGATGGGTATTGACTGGGATTCTTGTCAGTAAATGTAAGGATCCATACTTTTCGTATAGTAAAAATGTCTAGGGATATGACAGTCTTGGTGTTTTCTCTAAGATCTAGGGTATCCAGCCTTGTTTATTTGACTATGTTTACAGTACCACACATGAGTTTCCTTTACTGAACTGATGTCATTTGCTGTGCCGGTCGTTGGCGTGGTTATTAGACCTTGAAGCTAGGGTTGGATCATTAATCGATCTGCTCCCATACCAGTTTTCATAATGTGCTCCAAAGCTATGAGAGCTAGCCTTCGGTGGAGGTGGCTTCCAGATCAGTTCCAACTCCATTGCTCAAAATTCTGTCTTCGAAGTATGTCATCTCTTCAGCAATAGGGTCTTATCTTCAAATTCTGTGAGGCAATCAAGGGCTGTGACAATGACCTGTGTAATTTAGGGAGTTTCTTGGACTAACCTGCTAACAACTCAAAGGAAAAATTTCTCCTGTCTCTCACTGTTTCTTGTTATGTAGCCTTCAGCTATACACATGGATTCTTGTACAGATATAGTATGTGCAATTTTTAGTAGGTTTTTGGACTAATATGATTCCCTGTTTTTTGGGGGGGGTTATGTTAGCTTGGCATTATTTATCTCTCCTCTTCCTCTCCCTGATAATCCCAGTCTGCTATGGTCCCACCTCTCTTGAGTTCCTTCTTCCTCTTAGTCCCCATATTTCCTTGTATGACTCCCCTTCTCCCCCTCCCATTTAAATGCCCACATTTTACACATTTCTCCCTTAGTAACACCTATCTCCTACTGTTTTTCTCTCTCAGGTTCTTTCTTTCCCTTTACCTCCCTAATTACTTTTCATTATCTTGGTTCCTGCAGCTACATCAGGATGTATAACTCACATATAAGTATTTGGCGCTAGGATCCACAAATGAGGGAGAACATAGGCCATTTGTTTTTATGAGTCTGTGTTACTTCACTATGTATAACAGTTTCCAGTTCCTTCTGTTCACCTACAAATTTCATTGTTTCATCTTTTGTTACTGCTTAGTAGAACTCCATTGTGTAAATGACCACATTTTCACTATCTACTCGTCAGTTGGGTGACACTTAGGTTGCTCTATTATGTAAAGAACAGCAATAAACATAGATGTGCAAGTGTCTCTGCAATAGGATGAGTCCTTTGGGTATATGCCAAGAAGTGGTATAACCGGGTCAAATCATAGATTCATTTTTAGTTTTTAAAGAGTTCTCCACACTGCTTTCCATAGGGGTTGCATGAGTTTGCATTTCCACCAGCAGTGGATGAGTGTTCCCCTTTCTCCACATCCTCTCCAGCATTTGGCATCATTTGTTCTCTTGATGTTATCCAGTCTGACTGGGGTAAGATGAAATCTTAAGGTGGTTTTAATCTGCATCTTACAATGTTGAACACTTTTTAGTATGTTTCTTCGATAGCTTTATTTCTTCTTTTGAGAACACTATGTTCAGATCTTTAGCCCATCTTTTCGTTGGGTCATTTATTTTCTTTTTCTTTCTTTTTCTTTTCTTTTTTTTTTTTCAATGGAGTCTCCTATTCATAGTCTGCCTGGAGGTCATGATGTGAACCAGGGTGGACCAGATAATGTAGAGATCCACCTGCCTCTGCCTCCTGAGGGACAGATTAAAGCTACATGCCACCATACCTGGTGTGGGTCATTTGTTTTCTTGATTCTTTAAGTTCTTTATGCATTCTGGATGTTGAACCTCTGTCAGATGTGTCACTGGTGAAGATTTTCTCCCACTCAATGGGATTACTCTTCACTTTTTTTGGTTGTTTCTTTTGCTGTACAGAAGCTTTTTAGTTTAATGAGGTCCCATGTGTTGATTGTTGACCTTAATTAATGGGCAACTGACATCAGATTTAGAAAGTCCTTTCTACATTTACATCTTGCATGTTACTGCCAATGTTTTCTTCTAATCATTTCATAGTTTCAGGTTTCACATTGAGGTCTTTGATCCATTTGGAGTTGACTTTTGTGCTAGGTGAAAGACAAGGGTCTAATTTCATTCTTCTGCATATGGAGATCCAGTTTTACCAGCACCATTTGTTGTAGATGCTATCTTTCCTTCATTGTGTGTTCTTGGCACCTTTGTCAAATGTCAGGTGGCTGAAATTCTGTATACTCATGTTTGGGTCATCAATTTTGTTCCATTGATCTAGGTGTCTATTTTTGTGCAGGTACCATGCTGTTTTTATGATTATAGCTCTGTAATATAATCTGAGATCTGGTATAGTAATTGCCCCAGCATTGCTCTTTGTGTTTAGGGTTGCTTTGTCTACCTGGTGTCTTTTGTGCTTCCATATGAATTTTAGGATTTTTTTTTCTAATTCTGTGAAGCATATCACCAGAATTTTTATTGGGATTGCATTGAATCTATATACTGATGCTGGTAGGATGGTCATTTTCACAATCCATGAGCATGAGAAGTCCTTCCATCTTCTGGTGTCTTACTCAGTCTCTTTCTTTAAATATTTAAAATTTTCATTATAGATATCTTTAATGTCTTTTGTCAGGTTTAGTTCAATGTTTCTTTTCTTTTTCTTTCTTTTTTTTTTGAGGCTATTATGAATGGATTGCCATGTACTCTTTCTCTCTGCAATTTCTTGTTATTGGTACATAGAAAGGTCACTGATTTGTGTAGATTAACTTTGTCACCTGCCACTTCACTGAAAGTGTTAATCAGTTCTAAGATTTTTTTTTTTTGGTGGAATTTTTGGGATCTCTTAGGTACAGTATCATATCATCTGCAAAAGGAATAATTTTAACTCTTCTTTTCCATTAGAACTCCTTTAATTTCTTTCTCTTGTCTTATTGCTCTAGCAAGAGTTTTGAGCATTATGTTAAAAAGGAATGGGGATAGTGTATCTACTTGTCTGGTTCCTGATTATAATGGGAACGTGTCCTGTTTTTCTTCCATTTAGAATGATATTGGCTGTGAATTTTTGTATACAGCTTTAGTTATGTTGAACTATCTTCTCTCCAGTCCAATTCCCTTTATGAGTTTTATCATAAATGCATGCTGAATTTTGTTGAAGGCCTTTTCCGCATCTATTGAGATGGCTGTGTGATTTTTGTCTTTGAATCCATTTATATTTATGATATTTATTGACTCATGTATATCGAAAAATCCCTGGAATAAAGCCTACTTGATCATGGTGGATGCTCTTTTTGATGTGTGTCTGTAGGTGGTTTGCAAGTATTTTATTGAGAATTTTTGCTGCTATGTTCCTTAAAGAGATGAGTCTATAGTTTTCTTTTTTGGTTGTGTGTTTATCTAATTTAGGTATTAGAGTGATGCTGGCTTCACAGAAGGAATTGGGTGTTCTCCCTTTGTTTCTGTCTTTTTGAATAATGTAAGTAATATTGGTTGTATATCTTCTTTAAATGTCTGATAGAATTCTGCTGTAAATTCATCTGAGCCTGGGCTTTGTTTTTATTTGAGTGGCTTTTTGATACTGCTTCAATTTCCTTATATGTCATGGGTCTATTTAAACTGTTGATCTGCTTTTGGTTCAGCTTTGGTGAGTCTCGTGATTTTAGCTATTCATCCATTTCTTTTCAGTTTTCAAATTTAATAGAGTACAGATTTTTAAAGCATTCCCTTATAATGTTCTGGATCTTTTTTGGTGTTTCTTGTGATGTTTCCCCTTACAGTTCTGATTTTGCTGATTTGGATTTTCTCTTTCTTTCTTTTGCTTAACTGGGCTAAGGGTCTGGCTATCTTGTTTAGCTTTTCAAAGAATCAGGTCTTGTATTGTTTTCTCTGTTTCTATTTCATTAATTTCTGCTCTGATCTTTGTTATTTCTCCTCACACTGTGTTTGGGTTTTATTTGTTCTTGCTTTTCCAGAGTCTTGAGTTGCAATGTTAAGTCATTTATTTGTCCTCTTTCTGATTTTTTAATGTAAGCACTTAGAGATATAAACTTCCATCATAGAACTGCTTTTAAAGTGTCCCAGAAGTTTTGTTGTGTTGTATTAGCCATTTCATTTAGTTCCAGCACTACTTGTATTTCTTTCTTAAATTTTTTTTTGACCCATTCATCATTCAGGTGTGCGTTGTTTAATCTCCATGAGTTTCTGTAGTTACTAGGGCTTCTTTCAATGCTTAAGTGTTGATTTTAATATTTATTGCACTGTAGTCTGATAGAATGCAAGAAAATATTTCATTTTTTGTATTTGTTGTCTTTTGTTTTTTGTCATTGTATGTGGTCAGTTTTAAAGACAGTTCCATAGGGTGCTGAATAGAAAATATATTCTTTGTTGCTTGGATGGAATATTCAGAAGATGTCTATTAGATCCATTTGATGTATGGTATCATTTAATTCAAATGTCTTTCTGTTTATTCTTTCTTCAGTGGACCTCTTTAATGCAGACAGTGGGGTATCAAAGTCCCCTACTATAACTGAGTTTGGGTTAATATGTGTCTTAACGACCTTGTAGTACTGTTTTTATGAAATTGGGTACACCAGAGATTGGTGCATATATGTTTATAATTGTAATATCTTCTTGGTCACTTTTTATTTTGATTTTTATCTCTTCTGATTAATTGTAATTTGAAGTCCATTTTGTCAGTTATAAGAATTTACACCCCCGTTTGTTTCTTAGTGCCATTTGTTTGGATTTTTCTTTTACATCCTTTCACCTTAAAGTTAGTGTCTGTCCTTGAAGATGAGATGGGTTTCTTGCAGACAATAAAACGATAGATTTTGTTTCTTAATCCATTCAACCAGCCTTTGTCTTTTGATTAGGGAATTCAGTCCATTGATATTTAAAGTTGTTATTGAAAGATGTGAATTGATTCTCATCATTTAATTTCTGTTTCTGTTGTTGGTCTAACTTTGTGTTCCCATGGTAATTATACCTCCATTTAGTTATTTTCTTTTGCCTCTTGGGTTTAGTTCTCTTTTTTTCCATTCTTTGTAATGCTTCAAGAATTCTCTGAGGGACTGGTTTTGTGAACATATATTCTTTTAGCCTATCCACGTCATAAAAGATTTTTCTTTTCCCTTCAACTCTAATAGCCATTTTTGCTGGTTAAAGTATTCTAGGTTGGCATCTATGGTCATTTGGAACTAGGAATACTTTGGTTCAGGCTCTTTTGGCTTTCATTTTGCATTGATAAGTCAGCTGTAATTCACTTCCTATTCATTTCAGCCTGAGTGTCCTTCGATATTTCTTTCTCTTTTGTGAACTCAGTCACAAGTTTATCGCTATCTTCTTTTAGTTCTTTGATTTGTTTGTTTGTGTATTCTTTAAATCATGTTTATGATTGTTCTTTTAAATTCTGTGTTCTGGGTTATCTCTAGAGGGTTCTCAGTGTGAAGGGAAGTATGATTTATGCCTTGAATCATGTTTGCAATTGAATAGAATATGCACAATTTTAAACATTCAAAGTAATTTTCACCAAATGTTCCTGATAAAAAAGTAATGCTTTCCTCTCCACTTCACATAGAGGAATAAACATGCATGACTATGTGCATACATATGTATTATATATGGAGAAAGACAATGTTACAAATTTAATCATGATTTAAGAGTTAGCATATACATTTATAACATTGCTTATTCCAACATGCTTAAATTAAATAAGTTGAAATTTAAGATTCTAATAACAAATCCTTGATACATGTTTTCGGGAAGTTGGACTTAATTCCCATTGAGTTCAACAGAATGTTCAATTGCATGGTGCTGGTCAAATCAATCATATAATTTGAACTCATTTAAAGTTAAAGACTCATATTGAAGAAAGCTGTCTGCTTGGGTTTCTAAGTAAAGGGAATATACTTGGATAGTTACAATTCAATAATCCAGCTAAACTATTTTCAGATATCACCATGTTGATTTGAACTCTTCACATTAAATAATCCTGTAAACTCCAGTAACAGTGGTGCATAAGGAAGTAAGAGGGGGATAATCATTAGTTATTAAAGCTTTTGAAGGGTGATAATGTCTTGTTGAATGAAGGCTATTCTGATTATTAGTGATATATCTTGTTAATTAAAATCAGAAATTTATGTTTTCATGTATGTCTACATCTATTTCCATTTGTTGATGTGTTAGTGGTTGAAATTTAGAGTGTACTGGTAAAAAAGATAATGCTTGACGAGGTAAAAGGTTAATGCTGATGTTTTGCTTTGGGTTTTTTCCCCAGTTCCCTAAACAGAAAATCACGATGAACTTAAAATTTTAATTGTGATTACTAAAGCTTTAAACTTCAAACAATTCTACATTTATTTTATTATGTGAATATATATATTTATTTTTATATGTGAATGAATTCATATGCATGTAATCATCAATTTGCTCATTTTTATTTAATTTATGGTATACTCTTTTTCCTTAATACAGTGTTTGTACTAAAAGCATGGAGTCTTACTCATTTACTCATCAATTATTAGTTTAAGCAAAATATTTTAGTCATAAGTTTGTAGTTATATTTATTTTGATTAAAGTCTTTGGTCAATCAAATATCTGAGTACTTAACTTTCAAGAATAATATATTATTGACTTTTAAGTCTATAATATATTAAATGATTAATATTATAGACATCATGTATTTTAGAGACCATATGATAGATTCTGTTTAATGTTTGCATTTCAAGGCATGCCATTTCTGAAACCATATACTTTTAGGGAAACTCTTTGCCTCTTTTTCACAATGGTAACTTTCTTCTGAAAGCTCCATTTCTGAAAGGAGCCACTAAAATGTTCAGATAAGGACTGGGCCAAGTGGAACACTGCACTGCCAGGAAACATAGGGAAGTTATTCTCTACTTTCTTCCTATCAGAAGGTCAGAATTCAGGATGATTCTCTTGGTGGACACATGATTGAACCCTCTGTAGGAACTTCACACTTCATCCTCGATATTAAATATTTTGGAAGAAATCCTATTAACCTTTAAAACTGCAATCAAAATTGTAGAATAGTTAATAGATGATCTGTCAAGATTCATGATCTCACTGTTGATTTTCTTAAATTCCTCCCATTAATGCTAAGTATCCAGAAAACAAAAATGCAGTCCTCAGAACATGAAAGGTCTGGAAGCTTCAAGTTTTTATACGAGGTTAGTGAAATGTGATTTCATATTTCATATTACTACTTAAAGGAATGCTATTAAGGAAAGTTGAATTTCTCAATATATTTCAAACAAACAAGCAAATATGTGGCTGAGTTCAATTTTCTAAGTCCTTCTTGGAATAAAAGAGATTCCATGTAGCACTCATAGAGAGATTGGCTTGACTTTCCATCTCTGGAAAAATCATGATAAACTGTCAATGAAAATGTTTCTGAATAATGAGTTAGGGAAGACATACCCTTACATCAATTTGTGCATATACTCTATCTCCTTTATATTTATCGCCATTGATAGTCTTGAAGGGGTGTTTAACTATTTTTCCTAAAAGCCATTTTTTTGCACCTTTAGGGATGTTTTCTAAAAAATTTAATTGGGCTGGAGATATGTTGGATCAAAGCACTTGTTGCCGAACGCAGCCTGCTGAGGTCTTTTCCTGGTACCCCCATTGCCAAAGGAAAGGGCAGACCCCTTCAATTTGTCCTCTGACCTCCACGTGTGCTTTGTTTCACACACATGCCTCACCACTCCAAATACATAAATGTAATCCAATATTTAAAATATGTTGTATTTAACTAGCTATAAATCCATACCAAGAAATATTATTTGAGTTATGTCTTGCTGATTAAATAAACACATGTGTTTCCAAATCTGTGCATTTTTAAATGCTGATAGGAAATAACTTGTTCTCAAAGCAAGATAATAGTTTCTGGTTAACTCTCAATTATCTGTAGTAATGGAACATAATCTGTCTAGGGAATTTTTTTTCCCACTCTAATAGACATGTTAAAGGTTAAAAATTAAAGAGGCCAGAGACAGCATCTAGGAAGGAAATGAGTTCTCAGGAAGACTCCAGGGAGGTAGCACTGGGATTCAGTTTCTTATTTTGCATTCTGGGGTGAGAAGAAGTAATGAACCTACTTTACATTTTCTCTGGCCAATAACAGGTAGGTGCATTTGTGATACTGCAGGGTCTTGTCAGAGGGACTGCAATCTGAAGCCTGTACCCTGATAGAAATCAAGATGATCATTCCTGCAACAAAGATGATTGTTCTTCTCTTCAGTAATTACCCAAGTATCCATTATGTAAATGCCCAGTCTTGACTAGTATGTTTACCAGGCAAACAAGCAAACAAAACAGTTACCTGAAATTCTATTGGTATTAATTGAAGAGAGTCAAGTGAGTAAGAAATAATAAAGGGAGTGTAATTACAACTAAGCAACAGTTTTCCCAGGAAGTGAGAGAAGGCAGCCTGCAGAACTGGGATCTTAATGGGAAATTAAGAACAAGTTATTTCCTTTTTAGTACTGGAGTATTTCAGTGACAAGTGGCTTGGTGCTGTGTTCACTTCAAATATCTCTCTGGCACATGAGTGGGGAGTGGTTAGAGAAGGAAAGAATAAAAAAGAGGGGATGGGCCGTTACCGGGTAATTGCAGTACTGGAATCAAATCCAAAGAAAACAGCTGTAATGAGAGGGCTTCTTTTGTGGCCAGATGAGCCGAGGCTGGTCTGGCCTGATCCCCATCCGGCCTCAGGATGAAGACCGGTTTCAGATGAGACTGGTAAGCATGGATGGCTGTGGGTGAGAAAACCAAGTTGATGATGGGGTTGGCAAACACAATTTGAGCAAGAGAAATGAAAAGCAAAAACACAAGGCACGTATTTGGGCTTTGGCTCTGAACCCTGTATGTGGAAATAAATGCTTCATTTTGTTTACCTATTGATGGTTGTTGGTACTCTGACATCCTCTCCCCCACAGCACACCAAGATTCTGATTTTTTGGACTGTTGGCTGGACAGTGAGTTTTTTAAAGCTACCCGAATCATTCTAATACATAACCACATTTGAAAACCACTGTTCTGAGCAGAACCCAGAGTAGGCCTTGGAATTGGGGTCTGGAGGAGAAGGTAAGGAGGCTAGAGTGAGATGCAGGCCTGAGCTGACAGAAGGATCCCAGCACAGTCTCCTTAGCACAGCCTTCAAACAGCTAACTCTGAAGAGAAATCTGCTCCTTTCATAATATGCTGGGTTTCCACAAGCAAATGTTTGTGGTTTCTTATCCAAACTTTGCCACTTTAGAGACAAATCTTTTACATTTATGTAAATAACAGCTTTAAATTTGCTTCTGCCCTTTTAAAATTCACCATGTACTTAAAAATGCATTTGTAACTACAGCACAAAAATTGAACTTCCTGCATAAAGACATTTATAGATGCCATTAAATATAAAATTAGTATCGATTTGTAAATACTTAGGTCAGGACTAGGACTAATAAAAAACCAAAGTGTATTCCTCAATTACATATAAAATTCCAGCACAATTTGGTTTTCCCTGAGATAAATATGTATTTGGAAAAAAACTCATCTGTAAGTTAATTTCTTCAAAATTTGTGAAGCCTATTTTAATCAGTTACCAAGATTACTGCTTATTGTGAAATTTGAAAATGTAACATGATTACCATGTTCTAAATATTAAAGTTAATTTGAAACAATCTAAAAACATGAACAAGAAGCTGTTCATTAAATAAAAAGTAAGCAATGCTGATATTGAATTATGAAACTTGCATTTTTAAATTTCAAGGCCATGGAAGAATTGTGCTTAAACAGCAGCCAGTATACATTCAAAGCCTTCTTTACATTCTTTCTGTATAAGCACATAATGTGGTGCTGCATTTCCCACACCTAGGTAGTCTGTTTAGGAGAACTTGGTCAGCAAAATGCTTTTAACTGGAGGAGAGGGACAGGACAAAGAACCTGTCCCCGTGATGTAGTGGGCTTCCAAGTTGTTCTGAGTCCTGCCTTTCTGGTCCTTCATAACTTCTAGTCCCAAGAGATACTGTGCATTTATCAACAGTTGGTAAGATTTTTATTCTCATCACATTTTTCTTGATGTTTAACATATTCTATTGATTCAAAAGTATTTTGGAGAAATGTTCAGTAAATTAAACAAGTCGAAAGTTTTCACCTTTAATATTTTTTTAAATTATTTATTTAATAACCATATAATTAGAAGAAGCATTTCATTACAGCAGGATTGACATATTCAATAACAATTTCCAGAGCTAAGATGTATCTCTTTCACAATTGAATTAATACAGTTATGCAATATCGTACACAGTATAAACCCTATAAGATGTAAAATTAAATGAGGTTTTAACCTTCAAAAAAAGATCTCCATTTAATTTTAAAATATACTGTTTCATACAGAAAAACTCATTTTAATGCTACTAACACTTAGATGTTTGTACATGCATCTCTAATCCCTATATATCTGATTATTGCTAGTCACAGTCAGTTACTTTCTGAGCTCCCTGGCATCTGAGCATGGATATAAAGTCATCAGGTAGATTTCAGTGGTAATGTTTTTCACATCTACTAATTATTAAGGAG